>NW_006408601.1:7180736-7210109 GCF_000296735.1 Chrysochloris asiatica | reverse complement strand
GTTCCACTGTGCATAAGGTCGCTATGAGTCGGTACCGACTCGATGGCACGTAACAACAATAAGTCCTGGTGTGGTGCCATAGAATAAGCACTCGACCTCAGGGTTGGTTTGAACTGCACGGTTGGCAGTCCAGACCAAATGATGGGCCAGACGTTTCCCACTCCTGAACTGCTGCATTCCTCCCTGCGTCTCCTGCTACCTTCATCTTTCCTCTTGTATATTGCCTGCCCTGTCACCCATGTTATCATTTGTCTACCCTCTACCCCGTGAATAATTTTCCCTCCCCTATCCCTTCCCCCCATGAGCAACCTAGATAGTTTCTTTTATCAAGAAAAAAAATTTTTTTTAACTGTTTACAACATTGGTCTTATACAATGTTTGTCCTTTTGTGATTGACACATTTTCACTCAATATAATGTTCTCCAGGTTCAACCATATTATGAGATGTTTCACGGATACCCCATTATTCTTGAATATTTTGTAGTATTCCATTTTGTGTATGTACCAAAATGTGTTTAACCTTTCTTCTGTTAATGGGAATTTAGGCTGTCTCCATCTTTTTGATGTCTCTTATAGACAGAATATTGAAGGATCCTGTTTTCCTATCCATTCTGCTCTTTGTGTCTCCTGACTGATACATTTAATCCATTTATATTCAGTGTAATTATCAGTACATATGAATTGATTAATTTTTCTGTGTTTTGTGTGTTCATGTGTTTTTTGTGTGTTGCTGGATTCTCTGTTCCACATAATTTTCTATGCTGAGTTTATTTTGTTTATGGGTTTTCTTGTCATTTTCATTTCTGTTGTGTTAATGTTTACTAAATCTGATGTTCCATTTTAAAAATTTTGATGTGTAGGTATATTATTTTTCTTTGAGGTTACTCTATAATTTATTAATATTTTCATTGCTTAAAACAGTCTGTTTAATATTGATATCTACTTGACTCTGTTGCCATTTGGAAGTTCTTTGTCTATATTATTCCCTCCTTTTGCTTTGTAGCTGATTTCATTACACATTGATATCTCTGGTTCCCTATTTTCAGTCTTGTAGGTTTGTTTCACTTGAAATACTTCTATATCTAGATTGAGTTCTGGGTGTTGTTGTCATGAATGGTAATCTCAGGTTGTTGTTAGTTCTCAGTCCAAAGAACACCCTTTAACATTTTTTGGAAAGTTGATCTGGTCATTGCAAATTCCTTTAATTTCTGTTTATTAGGAAAAGTCCTAATTTTGATGTTATATTTGAGGGACGACTTTGCTGGGTTTATGATTCGTGGTTGGCAATCTTTTCCTTTCAGAATTTTGTGTATATCATTCCAGTGCCTTCTTGACTACATAGTTTCTGCTGAAAAATCAGAGTTTAGTCTTATTGATCCTCCTTTGTAGGTAAGTAATTTTTCATTTTTCCTGAGCTGCTTTCAGAATTCTTTCTTTGTCTTTGATTTTGGAAAGTTTCATGATGATATATCTTGATAATTTTCTATTGGGATCTATCCTATTTGGGTTTTGTTCAGCTTCATCTTCTCATCCTTTATGATGTTAGGGGAGTTTTCTTCCAGCAACTCTTCAACAATTTTCTCTGTGCTTGTCTCTTCCTGTTCTAGAATTCTGACACCCATAAATTGTCCTCTTCATGGTGTCCCACATAACTCTTAGGCTTTTTTGGGATTCTTTCATTCTTTTTTCTGATCGTTCATTTAGCATGCTAGTATTGAGAGATTTATCTTCAAGTTCACTAATTCAGGCTTTCATTGCTTCACATCTATCTACTCCTTTGCCCTATCAATGTATTTCCAGTTCTGAGAACTTAGTATTAATCTTTTGGATTTCTAATTGCAGGTTTTGCATTGTTTCAAAATTTGCGTTTATTTTGTTTGTTTATTCTTGTAGTGTTTCCTGAATTGTTCTAGAATTTTTATTGTGATCTTGCTTTCTCTTGATCCTTTGAAGGTATCTAATTATCATTCTTTTGAATTCTTTTTCAGTTAGTTCTATTATCTTTTCTTCCTCAGAAACATCTTCTGACTCTGCATCTTGGTCATTTGCTTGAGTCATCCTCTCTAGTTTCTTCGTGCTAGCTAAAATTTTTTATTGTCACAGGGGCATTGAGAGGTTGTTATATTTGTAAAAACAAACAGTACCATTGTTGGACCTGGAGGGGAGAAATCTCTGGGGGGCCTCCTGCAATTCAAGGAACTCACAAGATGGTTGTGGAAGGGATGTGATAGCAGAGTTCCTGGCCCTAGATGGAGTTCCTATTGGCCTTGGTGCTATCTCTGTTCAGGGCACTCAATCTGGAAGTAGTTTTTGTGGGCCCTTGATTAAGCAGGTTTCAATTTCTGTTACGACTACAAGGAAGCTGGGGGCAGAGTGACTGGTTAAATGCTGGTCTGGTAGCTCTTTGGGTTTTGTAGTTCTAGAGCTGAGCCCACCTGACTCTAAGTACCAAAACAGTATACCAAAGCAACACAGCCAGCCCCCACCTCATACTGGCATGGCTCCAAACTATGTAGTTCTGCACTCCTCTTGAGCAGGGTCTGTACTGGGTGAGGATGAGGGTGGGAGCTGACCACACTTCTGGTCATCAGGGAAGTGTGAGGAAAAAGAAGAAATCATACCTTTTCCATCACCCACGCGAAAGCCAGACTGTTCTTTACTGCCAAAGCTGCTCATAAGATGGTGGAGCCACATCTGGCCAGCTGTTCACCAGTCATTCCCCCTCTTTCGCCATCCCTGCTTACCTCTCTTTCCAGAAAGCACTCCATCCACCTCTCGAAGGTTTCTTCTGAAGTTAAGGGTGCCAGAATTTTCATCTGTATGTGTTTTGTTTTGTCTCTAGTATCTTCATTGTAGAGGGTCCATGTAGTGTGTCTGCTTAGTCTGCCATTTTTCTGGAAGTCTCTATCCTTTCTTTTTAAATAATACTGTATTTTTGGTAGAAATGTACACAGCAAAGCAGGTTCCCATTGAACAATTTTTACATCTGTTGCTCAGTGATCTTGGTTATGTTGTATCAGCATTATATCACATTGTATTGGCATCATATCACATTGTACCAACATCCTATCCCATCGTACCAGCATCATAGCCCATCATATTGTTATCATATTCCATCGTATCGGCATCATATCCCGTCGTATCAGCATCATATCCCATTGTATCAGCATCATACTCCATCGTATCAGCATCATATCCCATTATATCAGCATCATATCCCATTGAACCAGCATCATATCCTATTGAACCAGCATCATATCACATCATGTCAGCATCATATCCCATCGTACCAGCATCATAGCCCATCATATTGTTATCATATTCCATCGTAACGGCATCATATCCTATTGTATCAGCATCATATCCTATTGAACCAGCATCATATCACATCATGTCAGCATCATATCCCATTGTATCAGCATCATATCCCGTTGTACCAACGTTCTCATTGTTTCCAGTCTAGTTGCTCCTTTCCTTTTGACCTAGTCTCACAGCCTTTCAGCTTTCATCCTTCTCATCTGTACTTTATTTGTTGACTCCTTGGTCTCCTATAGATAGTTTTTTTTTTTTTAACAGAGCAGTGCTCAAGGGATGTGATATTCTTTAGCTAAAAAGTGACTTACTCTTCCTCCTTCCTTCCTTTCTTCTGCCCATCTACCACCTGGACTTCTATCATCTTTCCATCTTTCCTTCCTTGCACCCATCCATCCATCTATTCACGCATGCATCCATCTATCTACGCTTGCATCTTTCCATCTACTCATTCTTCCTTCTTTCCATCTATGCTTTCATTAATGAATTCTTTCAACCACCATGTATTGAGCAGCTTTTATGAGTCAGACACTGCTGTAAGTGCTGGGGTGTGCAGCAGTGGACAAAACGAAAATGTCTGTATTCATAGAATCTATAGCCTAGCATCTTATCCCACCACAGATCATATTAGACTAAATGCTCCTCGTGCTTTATTCATTCTTTGCTCTATCCCCAGTGCTAACAAGGAAAAATGCAAAGTTAATGTTGAATGAAGGAACTAGCAGGTTTTCTACCTTCCTCTCCCCTTTAACCTACTTCTAGGACATGTCTACCTGCTTGTGTACAGCCCGCCCCATCCCCTGAGAGTTCCCTTCCCCCTTTGCACTCCTGGCTCCATGCGTGCTGCTCATGTGATCTGCTTCATATTACACCTTTTTGTGTCTACACATTCTTTCTCTCCCTCACCTGGTTGTATATTCCTTCAAGGCAGGCTCCATTTCCAGTTCAATTGTGTGTCCTCAGAATTCCCACCCATTCTCACATTCAAAACAATCTATTCCAGTGTGGACTGTTGTGACCCACAGGGTTTTCATTGACAGTTTTTCAGCAATAGTTTGCCAGGCCTTTCTTCCTAGTCTGTCTTATTACAGAAGGTCTGTTGGAACCTGTTCGGCACCATAACAGCACACACGCCTCCCCCAGCAAATGGAGCGGTGGCTATGCATGAGGTGCATAGGTTGGGAATTGGGCCCAGGTCTCCCACATGGATGGTGAGAATCCTATCACTGAATCACCACTGCCCCCCAAAATAGTATGTAGAATTCAGGAATTGGAGGTGATTCAGTGTCACTGGGATGGTGTGTGCACGTGCACATGTGTCTGTGTGTGTCAGGGGTCAGTGAGGAAGGTGATGCCTGAGAGATGGGCCAGACCAGAGTGCGAAGATTTGCCTAGGCTGTCAAGGCTCGTGGACCTGTGATCAGAAGGCTGCCTGGAGAATGGGTTTGAAAAACTAGATGGATTGGGGGTCCAGATACTCTGGGATTCATATCCTCCTAGAAATAATAACGGAGTGACCAAGCATCGCAGCTTTTCCTTCTTACTCTGTTCAGGGATTACTGAGTAAATCTGTCCTTGGGACTTCTGCACAGTGGAGTGGGGACAAGTTGGCGCCTTAAATGTGCCCGTCAGCCTGGACATTCTTGTTACTGAGCTCAGCACTGTGTGAGCCTGATCTCAGTCCCTGCCCTGGGTTGGAGTGGGGTCAGATACTGCAGCCAGGCTGGCCTCACCCTGCCTCTGTCCCAGAGCTGGTTGGACACGCAGGCTTGCCTCTGGCCCACAGGGTTTCTGATTTATTCAGGGGGTCCTCATTAACAGCAACCTGGCCTCTGAGCCTTGGCCAAACATTCCAAATTATTTGGGTATAAAGATTTTCTGAAGGGGCCTAGACCCTGCCAGGGCTTGACAGCTTCTCTTTATGCCCCCTACCCATAGCTACTTGTAGCTGGTTTTTATGTATTCCCAGAAGTACTTTCCCAGCCAGTCTCTGGCAGCCATGCTGTATCTTTGGGGCTCAGAGACTGGCAGACCTGCTTCGCCTGGCTGGCATATGGTGTGTCCTCCCACCACCGTCTGTCCTTCCACAGTGTCTTGGATGCTGAAGGACTGAGGGTGGAGTGGAACTTTTTGTTTGATTTTTAAGTAGGGGCAACGTGGGTAAACAGAACGGTGTTCTGGTGCCATCGGGGAGGGCCAGGACCCCACATTCCGGCTCCATGACGACAGCCTGTTTCACTGCCACTTGCTGGGCTGTGGGCAGCAGCAGTTTCAACGCAGACAATAGTGGCTCTGTTGAAATGCTACTGCTGCGCTCTGACAGAATACATTTTAAATGAACATTTTCCACCCTGAAATCTGTGGGGATCTGGTAGCCCACTCCTCATTTGTTCCGTTTTCTCTTTGCAGCCCAGGAGCCAAGTTATCACAGCTCCTTAGCCACCTCTGTCTAATATTAGCAGCCCCTGGGGGTGGGGGATGGGGGTGTTTCCAGCCTCAGGGTGGTTGGCACTTGGCTGACTTGGTAAGAGGACAGAGCGGGGTTGCAGGTGGCCTAGAGACGTTCCTGTAGCCTGGTCTGAAGCATCATTGCAGCCACACACTCTTTAAAAAGGAGGCGGCACTTCTATTCTTCCTGAATACAGTGAGAATATACAGATGTGAAATGATAGACAGGCAATTCCCTGGTTACAACTGACCGACTTACAGACAACTTCTACTCACCCCTTCTCACAACAAATTCTTCATCACCATCGCCTTCGCTTGCTACACACACAGCTTTTATATCATGGAAACAACTTCTGACCTTTTTTTGCAGAAAAGTAAGGCTACATAAGAATTGTATGCATCTGTTTCGACTTACTGACACATTCCTAAAGACACTCAGGAACCAATCTCATTCAGAAGTGGAGAACTGCCTGGTTACAGATATCCAATGAGTGACTGAAAATCATCTGTGCAGCATTCAACCTCCTACCCCTTTGCCATTATTCGCTGGTGGGTTTGCCCAGGCCCTGCTACACTACACCTCCTTTTCCTGGTGTGTGACTTTCTGGCTCATATTACTTGATAACTGTTTTGTGTCTGGGCCTCGGAACAAGGACCATGCCTTGTTCTTGCCTCCCTCGTTTCCCTCAAGCAACAGGAGTAGGTGGCCACTAATTACTGCAGAATTTAATTGAGGGATGTGAACAAAGACCTTGTTATCAGCATTAAGTGATATTAAGCTCTGGGCTGATTCTCCCTCCCTCTCACAAACAGAAATGGTGTGTCTAACCTATAAAGAAGCTTTGAAACTAAAGTTGCATTAACAAAGACCTCTTTCCGAGACCTCCCGGCTTGGAGGAGCAGGAGTAAATTCAGGCTTTGTTTCCTCTGCCTCGGGGAGGATTCAGGCAGCCAAGTCTCAGTGAGGGGAGATGAGGTGTGTCTGCTGTCTAACCGGTTCCATGTACAACATCCCAGCCAGCGTGTTTTTGCTGGGGTGGCAAAGAGGGGAGGGTAAAACTTTGCCTTATGTCTATGGCTGGGTGCCTAACATTATCTTGTTTCCTCCTCACAACAGCTGAAGATGAAGGAAATGCTCCACCTCATGTCATGTACAAAGATTACCAGACACCAAAGTTGCCCAGCTAGGAACTGGTAGAGCCCATCTTTGACCGCAGTCTGTCTGCCCTCAGAGCTTTACTCTCACTGCCAGTGATCCTAGAGCAGCCACTGGGTCTGGGTCATGGTCCAGATAGGTAGTCACTGTTGCCCATGTGGATTTGACCCTGGAGAAGTGGATGGAGGCTGAGAGACTGACTCTAAGCTGGAGCAGGGTGGAGCTAATCAGTCAGGTTGTTACTTTATACCTGTTGTGTATGCAGCAAGATGCTAGATACTGAGGAGGTACAGAGAAGAGGTCAGAATGTCACTGTCCTTGTCTGTCCAGTCACCTGGATGAAGTCACACATTCTTATCTGGAGACACAGCGGGGGAGAGGAGTTCTGGAAGAAACAGAGAAAACAAGAGGTGGAAGGAGGTCTAAGAGGAAGAGCCAGTGAAGCTGAGATGGGCTGGAAGGGGAAGAGGAGGGAGGAGTGGGAATGGTGTTGTGAAGATGACAGGTCTGGGCTGGAGTGGGGGTTTCTTTTCAGTGGGGGTCACTTTCTTAAATGGGAGCCTGATTGGAAAGGGACGGAAGCTGGTTGGTTGGGAGATGTTGAACACTGGACCAGGAGTTTTGTCTGATTCTTTAGGGGATGATAGGCCATCAAAAGCTTCAAAATAGAGTTGACACAGGTGGGAGAGCATTTTTAGGGTGCTTGAATAATTTCACCATGGTGTGAAGTGTGGTAGTGGCAAAGGGAGAGAGGAGAAGTTGGTCCATCTAGTATGCTTACCCTTCTGCAAGGTTAGTGGTGGGAGGGGTAGGGATGTTCCAGGTAGACTGGGGATCACAGATCTTCTTAGACTTGGACAATGTGATGGTTGTGACAGTAAGAAGAGAGATGGCGGTGTGTGCCTGGCTTACAGATCGATTGGCACTCATACATGCATTCATTCAACAGACATATATGTTAGTGAGCAGAAATGATTCCCCACCTTGGGTCTGACTTTGAAAGTAGATGCCTTGAAACAGAAAAAACGTGGCAGGGAAAGCATCTTTGCTGCTCTAGGGAAACAGGTTGCTCACAGCCAGAATGAAAGCATAGCTTCCCTCTACAGAGCAGCATTCTGGTAGGGGAAGCTCCAGGACAGAGCCTGCTTAGAGGAGTGGGGGCTTTTAGCCTCCTCTAGTCCAGCCCTCTGGATTTATGCAGGAGCTCTACAGGCTTCACTGGGGTTGGGGACATTCCCGAAGGGCCTGCAGCACATTTGTCCTCTCTCTGCTGCTCAGCACTCCTGCTGTGCTCACTGGGTCTTCTCAGGGGTTGAGCCTGCCTTTCCAGCCTGCTTTCTGCCTTAGGGTGGGAGACAGAGATAGCATGGAAGACTAGAAATGGAACAAGGAAAATATTTCAAAGAGGGCAAGCCAAAA
Source organism: Chrysochloris asiatica (assembly GCF_000296735.1). Classification (NCBI taxonomy): domain Eukaryota; kingdom Metazoa; phylum Chordata; class Mammalia; order Afrosoricida; family Chrysochloridae; genus Chrysochloris; species Chrysochloris asiatica. The sequence continues at coordinate 7,201,774 of NW_006408601.1, read as the reverse complement.
GAGTACCTTCTTTTTCCTCTGTGAGCCAAGTAAGTCCCCAAATCAAGAGTTCAAAGAGGCTTTGGCTAGGATAGGGATCTTCATCTTCTCCCCTGCCCGAAGGGTCAGTGGTGCTGGTTGGTGGTGTTGAGATGTTGTTGTTGTTATCATTAAGTGCCGTAGAGTTGATTCCAACCCATAACGACTCTGTATAGGGTTTCCAAGGAGCAGCTAGTGAGCTTGAACTGCCGACCTTGCAGTTCAAACGGCTTTGCAGTCTGGTGTATTAACCCACAGCACCATATGGGGAGACGAAAAGTTTAAATGTCCTGAGAAATTCCACAGGCTTTCCTTTGAGCCTTTAGATTGGGCCCATTAGCTCATGGTGTGATCTGTTCTTGTTGGTGAACTGGTATCAGGCATCTGAACTGAGCTCGGGGCGAGGGCAGGTCACCAGGGGCTGGAAGTGAGCAATCAGTAAGCACAACCTGGGACTGAACTGGGGTGGGGGTGAGGTGGCTGGCCCACAAACAGTTGGACTTAGCCTCTGAATGGAAGGGTTCCTAGAATTGAGGCTCACTGGTACTTTTCTAGCTCATAGGAGGACATGAATTTGTCTAGAAGATTTAAAGGTGGTAAAATTAGAGCTGTATTCACAGCATTTAAAACATTTTTTATGTATTATAAAGTGATTCATGTTCATTATAAATTTAGACAATACAAACAAGCAAATGAGTATAAATACCCTTTGTTAGACCATCACTATTTTTAACCTTTTATATGTGGTGCGGTCAGATAAGCACTGAACTACAAGGTCAGAGGTTCAAACTCACCAGCTGTTCCTTGGAAACCCTGTACAGAGTTGCTATGAGTCAGAACTGACTCGATGGCACTTAACAACAACAGTCTCTCTATATATCTATATATGTGTTTTTAACAAAATGCTATATAATATGGAATATTTTGGAATTTTTTTCATTTAATTATATACTAGAAAATCTTCTCTGTATGAATTAACATTTATATCATCACTTTTAATGGCTGTAAAATTTACTTAATTAAAAATGTGTGATTTTTATTACCCCCCACAAGGGAATATCTTTATTAAGGTTGTTGTTGTTGTTAGGTGCCTTTGAGTTGGTTGTGACTCATAGCAACCCTAAAAAGTACAGAACAGAACACTGCCTGGTCCTGTGCCATCCTCACAATTATTGTCACCCTTGAGCCCATTATTCCTGCCACTATGCCAGTCCATCTTGTTGGGGTCTTCCTCTGTTTTGCTGACTCTCCACTTTACCAAGCATGTTGTCTTTATCCAGGGACTGGTTCCTTCTTACAACTTGTCCACAGTATGAGAGACAAAGTCTTACTATCCTAGCTTCTAAGGAACATTTTGGCTGCATCTCTTCCAAGACAGATCTGTTTGTTCTTCTGGCAGGCAGTCCATGGTACTTTTTATTCTTCTCAAATACCGTAATTCAAATGCATCAATTCTTCTGTGGTCTTCCTTATTCACTGTTCTACTTTCATATGCATATAAGGTTATTGAAAAGATCATGGTTTGGGTCAGGTATACCTTAGTCCTCAAACTGACATCTTTGCTCTTCAACACTTTAAAGAGGTCTTGTGCAGCAGGTTTGCCTAATGCAATATGTCGTTTGATTGCTTCGGTGCTGCTTCCCTGAAAGTTGATTGTGGATCTAAGCAAAATGAAGTTTTTGACAACTTCAATTTCTTCATTTATCATGATGTTACTTATTGGTCCAATGATGAGGATTGTTGTTTGCTTTACATGGAGGTGCAATCCATATTGAAGGCTGTAGTTTTTTATCTTCATCTGTAAGTATTTTAAATCCTCTCTGCTTCCAGCAAGCAAGGTTGTATGATTTGCATATCGTACCATTTTTAATGAGTCTTCCACCAATCCTGATGCCACATTCTTCCTCATATAATCCAGCTTCTTGGATTATTTGGTCAGGATACAGATTGAATAAGTATGGTGAAAAAATACAACCACAACCCTGGTGTACACTTTTCCTGATTTTGTTCTATTTGGTATATTATAGTAGCTGATTTAAGGAGCTCTGGTAGCGTAGTGGTTACGAATCGGGCTGCGAACCTTAAGGCTAGCGGTTCGAAACTACCAGCCGCTCCGCGGGAGAAAGATGAGGCTTTCTACTCCCGTAAAGATTTACACCCTCGGAAACCCTGTACAGGGTCGCTATGGGTCGGACCCGACTCGATGGCACTTAACAACAACAACAACAACAGTAGCTGATTTAAAAATAGATACATTCTTCTTGTTGGGTGCTGCTGTGTTGGCTCCAACTCCTAGTGACCTTGTGTGTAGCAGAAGGAAGCATTGCCTGATCCTGTGTCATCCTCATAATCATTGCTACGTCTGAGTGCAGCTTGGCAACCACTGTGTCGTTCCATCTCAATGAAGGTCCTCCTGTTTTTTGCTTTACCAATCATGGTGTCCTTCTCTAGGGACTGGTCCCTTCTAACAACATGTCCCATCCTTACTTCTAAAGAGCATTCTGGCTGTACTTTCCAAGACAGATTTGTTCTTTCTTCTAGCAGTCCCTGGTTTATCCAATATTCTTCACCAACACTGTAATTCAAGGACATCAATTAACTATGGTCTTCCATATTCATTGTCCAGCTTTTACACACACGTGAGGTGACTCAAAATGCTATGGTTTGAGTCAGGCTCACCTTAGTTCTTAAAGTGTCATCTTTGCTTTTCTAACACTTTGAAGAGGTCTTTTGCAGCAGATTTGTCCAATGTGCACATTGTTTGATTTAGGGACGTTGATTGTGGGTCCAGGTAACAAGGAATCCATAGCAGCTTCAGTCTTTTCTTGTCTATTGATCTGTTTGTGAGGATTTTTGTTTTCTTTATGTTGAAGTATAATCCATACTGAAAGCTGTAGTATTTGATCTTCATCAGTAAGTGCTTCAAGTCCTCTTTGCTTTCAGCAAGCAAGGTTTTATCGTTTGCCTATTGAAGGCTGTCAATGAGTCATCCTCTGATTCTGATGCCACATTCTTCTTTTGATAGCTTCTTGGATTATTTGCTCAGCATACAGATTAAGTATTGTGAAAGGCTACAACTCTGAACACACCTTCCTTGACTTTAAGTCAGGCAGTATTCCTTTGTTCTGTTTGAACAACTGCCTCTTAGTCTATGTACAGACTCCTCATGAGCAAAATGAACTATTCTGGAATTCCCATGCTTCTCAAAGTTATCCATAAATTGTTATGATCCACATAGTTGAATGCCTTTGCATAGTCAGTAAAACACAGGTAAATAAATATATGTCTGGTATTTTGTTTTCGGGCAAGATCCATATAACATCTTGCTTATGGTTAGTATTTAAAAAAAAAAAAAAAAGCCATTCTCAAAAGATTATATATTGTATGGTGTTGTTAAATGCGGTTGAGTCAATTCCAACCCACAGTGCCCTGTAGAGGGTTTCTGAGGAGCAGCTGGTGAGCTTGAACCACTGATCTTGTGGTTCAAACTGGCTTTGAAGCCCAGCACAGTAACCCACAGCACCACACCAGGACTCCCATTTATATAATATTCTTAACATGCAAAATGTTAGGAGAACAAATCCATAGTTGCCAATGGCTATGGTTGGGAACAGGGGTATGGTGTGTTTCTTCAGGATCCTGATTATGATGGCGAATCCATGAATCTATACTTGTAATAATATTTCATAGAACTACACACACATACAAACAGAAGAGGGGGCTTCAAAAAGCTTGTAGAAAAATTGCATTATCTTCCGTTTCCATTTTCCCACAAACTTTTTGAAGCCCCCTCTTACACGAGTGAGTGTGTATAAAAACTGGTACGTGAGGTCACTATTTTAGTTAACAGTACTGTAATGTCCATTCCTGATTTTCTACCACTGCTGTGTCTTCATGGGAAAATATGAGGCAGACATGGGTTCACCCAAGCCTAACAGCAAGCCTGAAAGGTAGGCAGGGCAGTCCTACTCCTGTCTTATACCTGGGGGAACATTGGCTCTAAGAGATGAATTACTTGTCTTTGATCCATAGAAAGACTGAATCAGAGTCAAACTTCTCTCTTGATTTCTAATCCACTTTCTTCCCAAAAAACCATCCAGACCCTTGGATTCTCTAAGAGACCCTGGGGTTGATGCCTGTTATAGCAAGATAAATGGCTAATGGAGATTTCTAGTTGCTTTAGACATTTCTGGAACTCCAACTGCTAAATGACTACACATGTGTAATTGTACTAGTATGTTAATGCACATTCTAATAGAGTTTGGAAAAGGAGGCAGCAAGATTTAAAAATATGCCAGGACTGCATGTTTATCCTGATGATGCTTCAAATGTATACCATCAGCCTTGGCATCTTTCCTGGGTTCCAGAGAAGTATTTTCAAAAATACTCAGCTGAGTTTGGCTATCTTGTTAATAGTAGTAGTGGTGATGGTAGTAATAATGGTAACATTTATTGAGTGCGTTCTGGAGTCCAGCACTTAGAAATCTTCTAGCTTAAAGGGTTCCTGTTTCAGAGACCAAACCAAACAAAAACTCCTCTGGGTCATTTGTTGAAGCTAACTAATCATCATAATCTCCATATTATGGATCTCTATTAAAATTGTGCTATAAAATACTAAGGACATGGAAAAGTGTTCCTGGTACATTAGTAAGCCAATAAAAGAAAGGAAAGAAAGAAACAGGGCTGGCGTGTGGGAGGTGTTCAGTGAACATTTAAACCCATGTCCTATACAGAGTTGCTATGAGTCAGAACTGACGCGATAGCAGTTAGCAACAATAACAAGATGAAGTAATATTATCACCCTTCTCATTTTATGGGTGAGGAAGCTGACTTGCTTAAAAGTCATGCAGAAGTTTGCATCTGGATCTTTTGACTGAAGAATCCAGTTCTTTTCACACTGTATTCATCGATTCCTGTCAATTTTTTTAAAAAAAAAATAGAGATTAATGTTCTGTAATCAAAGGCTAATTGCTGTGTTCCAAGTGAACAAGATAAGTGAGGCGGGAGACCTATTTGTTAACCACATTACTTTGTTTGCGTAGCTACTGATATTTGATAAAGCACTTTAAAGCATCTCTGAGGGGGCTTCAGAAAGTGTGTGGAACAATGACGTTATCTTTTCATTCCATTTCTCCATAAGCTTTTTGAAGTCCCCTTGTATCACTCTTTTTGGATTTAGGAAAGAATACATATTTATTGTATGATTAGGAAAGTAAGGAGGAGCCTCCCCCGCCCCCCCCAAATGAAAAGATATCATTCCTCAGGGGTAGTTACTGTTAACATGTGTATGTTTCTCCATGGTCTTTTTTTAATTGAAAATTTGTAGTTTTATCAACTTGGAATCTCATTGTACATATGAGTTTGCTTCTTGTTTTTTTCCGTAACTTTCCCCCCCATATTATTATTATTATTATTATTATTATTATTTTTAATTTAAGGTTTTTGTTGTGGATTGAGTAAAAGTTTACATGGTAGATCACCAGTTTTACATTCAACAAATCATACCCCGTGTTTTATTACAATGATTATAATGTCCTCCGTGTACCATCAGTTAGTTACCAGTGTTTCTCTCTATTCACTTGAGCTTTAAAACAAAACAAAACAAAACAAAAACACTTAAGCATATAAAATAATTTATACCACCAAGGGGCACATGCTGCAAGTCTGCCTCCTGGCCACCAGTTCTTAGTCCCTCTCTTCCCATGAGTCTAGAGTCCTCAGCTGCTCCCTCTCTCCTTGTCCCCATCTCTGCCTCCATCTCTGGTGTCACTGCTTCTCTGGATAAGGTCTCTCATTCATCTGTGCTCTTCCATATCATTATTCTTCTGCAACAGAATCTACAATGGCTGTAGAATGGTGTTTTTATGACAAAATGTTCATTGTTGGACATTGAGTAATTCTCATATTTTTTCTTCATTACAATGGATGCTGTTACACAGACCCTTGTCTTTATGACCATGTGTGGTGGCTTTTTCAGGATCATCTATTAGAAGAATCATTGATGGGTTCCCGGATGTCAGTGTCTGATAAAGCAAACTCCATTTCCATTTTGTCTTTTCATTCTTGAAATGACACCATGAAGCTGGTAGGGGAGAGATTGTTATCACTAATGCACAGGTTGGAAGCTGAGGCAGTTTTCTTAAGATAAGAAACTGCATTAGGGTGATTAGGGAATTGTTTTAATCCAGACTTAACCAGGTTTCACTAGGTTTTTTTGTGTTATGCAAGTTTCCCAGAAATTCCCCTTTCTGTTAACCTCCAACAGATGCCTTTCTCTCTTGAGAACAAGACTTTTCCCTGAAGTATTTGAAGAGGCTCCCATGAGCCTGAGTGGTTCTTTTCCAAGTTAAACCAGTCTTGTTCTTTCATGAAACAAGGTCTTTAGTTTACTCGCTGCTTTTGACACCACTCAGGACACATTCTGCTTTATCAGTGATCCTCTTAAAGTATGTGTACTCGTCAACTCTTCAGATTGAAAATGATAGAAACCCAGCTTGAGGCAGGTTAAACAGAAAAGGAAATATAGTGAAACCTGAGAGAGCCGGAACTCAATGTGACTGCTTTGTTTTCCTGGGCCTCGCAAGTTTACCGCCTTTGACAGGAGATAATCTTTACCACTTTTCTGTTGCTCACTATTAATGGAAACTATTGGCATTTCCATCTCTGCCAGGTTTCTGCCTTATTCAGCTTCCAGCGTTCACAGGTTTTATTGTATACTGGTTTCAGTAAGTGGGAACTCCAAAGATATATTTGACCTGATTGGTCCCTTTGGAACCTGGTACTCAGAGGACATTTTGAGGACTCTGATCTTTTTCCCATTCTTTAATTCTGCTAAATCCCTTGTTGAAGAAGAGAGATGCTCACTCTCCTAGGTGCTCAGGGAGGATTTGGACCAGCATTGCTTGAATCCTGGACCTACTCCTGGGAGTGGAGCATGGTGACGGACAGCTGCAAGAGGCTAAGATGAGGAAGTATGACTTCCTCAAAAGGATGGGTTCATGTGAACACCACATGTCCATTATATTGATATGTAGACATGAACCCAATGTGCCAGGTCTGTCTGGGAAGTTCAGAGGAGAGCAGACCCACCCTGTTTCTGTTCTCCATAGTGTACTTCTTTGAATGCACCCTAAAATCAGAGTAAATATAGGCCTTCATATCAGTTGCTACTACTCAGCCTTGGCTTCCTCTTCCTGTACTGCTTCTGCTGGGAAATGTTGGACTCGAGTGTAGGTCTTCTAAGCTTACCCCTGCCAGATTTCATTTGACTGTATTGGTCCAGAGTATCAACCTGTTGAGATCTTTCAGTCCTGATTCTGTCTTAGGGCTTACTGGTTCTTCCTCCTAGCTCTGAGTACTCTGCTGTCAGGGGATAGAATGTGATTGGCCTTTGGATGGGGGACAGGTGTTGGGGAGGGAGAGGGAGAGAAGGGGAGCAGCACCAGGTAGTCAGCTGTATCATAAGACCTGGAATCTTCTCCTGCCTCTGCCCCACCAGATCTAGACACCCCTACAGTTTCCTTTAGGTCAGCCTTAGGGGGTTCATGGTATGTGGAAAGTCAAATGCAATGGTGTCAGAGTTCACTTCTCTTCTGAGGCCTCAAATGGACTTAACTTGAAGTAGGATGAATCTAACACATTAGATAGATGAGACGTTAAGAACTTTTGGATATTGGAAGCAAAATTGAGAAGATGGTATAAATTGATTTTTGGAGGCTGGCAGCACTAGCAGGCCCAGGAGAAGTGTGTGGTGTGGTGGTGTAGGGTAGCAAGCAGGAGATTACAAGTCCCTGTGAGCTTTGTTGGTCAATTGTGCCAGCCCTGTATGCAGGCATTCTTGGTAGGGGTGGGAAGGTGGGGGATGTGCTAGGGTGGTTTTTGGCTGCCATTGCTCTATTGAGGACTCTAAACTGATATTCAGCTGCAAAAACAGTTTTCTTCCTTTGCAAGCAAGAAACACAAAACAGTCCTTCATAGGGGTTGGGCGGGCCTGCATCAGTTCTGGCAGAAAGTTGCATAAATCTGCAGTGGGCACAGGGTAGACCACTCCAGTGGCCTGGCAGCAGCATCCAGAGGATCCCTGGAGAGCAGTGGGCAATGGGGGAGCCTTGCTCTGGAAGGCCTGAGTCCTCATATGATGGGTGGGAGGAGGTCTGACACAGGGGTCGGCTTGCCTGTGAGTTGGGCAGAAGTAGAGTTGGAGAGTGGCCTTTGTTATGTGACTCAGTGCGTGTTGTGTGTGTGTCTCTGTGTCCAGATCCGAGTCTGGGGACAGTGTTCCTTACAGTTGTCTGGTAGGAGAGGGAGGCAGACATCTGAGTCCTCCCACTTAAAGGTGTTTTATCAAACCAGTTGATAAAACCACTCATCCCTTTTTGACAGCCAATGACTTCCTGTGGGTAGACCCTAGCAGCGCTCTATTCTTGGCTTGTACATAATTGGACTTTTGATTTGGGTGTGGGCTGAGTAGGGTTCTGTTGTCCTTCTTGTACTCTTTTACGTGCTCTGAGCCTCCTGGGAAGTTGGGGAGGGTTGAGCAGGGGGTGACTTCCTTATGTTTGGCTGGAGCCCCCTTTCTGGAAAAGATCCGGAGTTAAAGGCTGAGGTTAGTTGATGAGGGCTGAGGTTAAGGCAGCAAGCTTGCAAGTCTGTGATGCGGGTGCTCAGATCACTCTGGTATCTGCTTGTCTGGGCTTGTTTTGAGCTCCTGGCCTCACACACCAAAGGGGCTAACTCTGGAGACAGAGAGTTAATGATGGAGGCAGGCAAGGTAGAGGTGAAAGCTGGTGGGCTGCTGTCCCTTAGATTCAGAGTACCAGTGAAACTCAGGACTCCCTGGCAGGAGATGACTTGTACCCATGCTGTGGCAACCCGGGGGTGTTTACCACTCGTGCTGGGTATGTACCTCACGTGAGGAGGCCTCGTGGCACTACACAGAGCTGTTTTCTGCTTTCTCCTCTCCAGCCTGGCAGAGTCATGCACCCAGTGCCTTGTGCATATCCTTGACCAGCACTGCCCAGACCTCAGATACCCAGCAGAGGGTACATTTGAAGTACCCAGATGATCTCATCTCCGCTATAGGAGAACAGGAGCCAGTTTGGAATAATCCTCTGGACGTGGGGACTAGTTGATGTTTGCCTTAATGAAATGCTCCCTCAATTGTTCTGGGCATTGCTGGGGAAATTGCATTTTAATAGGAATGTTCTTTTCTAAACTGTAAATAGCAAACTGTTTGCCAGTTAATCATGTACTTGGTGAATTGTTGAGCTGAAGTTTAACAGCCAATTTAAAAAAAAACAAGGTAGGGAATTTAAGAAATAGGACATCGAGAGCATGCATGTCCTAGAATGATTTCAGTGATTCTGTTGGAATAAGCGATTTTGTGCTGCCTGGGAGGGTGTCCATGGTCTTGTGTCACTGATGGCCTTTCCAGGAGGTCCTGATGCCTGGCACCCTGTCCCTGAAAAGGAGTTTCACATGCAGCCCCTTTGTAGATGAACGGAGACTGATTTCCCCACTGTGAAGGGAGTGCGGGATTGCTAATGCAGACACACAGCTGCAATAAATACTCATGGACAGAGCAAGGGTGGGGCTGACCACAGGGCTCAAAGCAGGGAGTGGCAGTTTTTGCTCCTGTATCTGAGATGACAAAATTCTTCTACAGAGTCTGCTTGGAAAAGATAAGAGGTTAAAAAAAAAAATCTGAGTGGAAAATTTAGGGAAAGTGTCACAGACTCCTCTTGCATTCTGAGTGGTATGGGTTACCTTTTGTTGGAGGCCCTGGTTGTCTGTCAGGCCTTCTCTGCCTTAAGCTCCCAGCTTCACTTCTGCGCTGACTAGTGACTCCTGATGTTGATACTCCTTGCTCACCTGCCTGGCCCTCCCCTTTGTCTTGGTGAGCTTCTGATTCTCAGTGTGGCACTGGGCTCCACCGGGGTGGACTCTCTGCTTGACTTCCACCTGCACTCCTCAAGCTGCCTGATCATTTATTGGCCTGCAGTGGCACTTAACAACAACAACAACATGCTTAGTGCTCTATGGGTGTTGGTGGAACTTACAACTGTGCGGCATGAACACACAAGACATGCCTCTGGTCCTGCCCTCACTCGCTGCAGGTCCATCCAGGGTTTTCCATCTCCTGCCCCCTGCACGTCCTCACTCCAATCTGTTTTGTTAAATGAGCTATTGTGAGTACATGTGGGCAGGCACTGCTTACATGCTGCCTCATTGACTCCTCACAGCTACCCTTAGGAGTAGGTGCTAGCATTATTATCAACGCTATTGTACACATGTGAAAATCCAGGCCCAGAGAGGCTAGCTACCTTACAACAGAAGTTGATGGTTGAACAGAAGTTGCTCACACACACACACACACGGGTGTGTGGAATCAGGTATCTTGGATTCTGAAGCTGAGCTCTTAACCTGTCTAGGCTACCAGATCTCTTCTCTGGGCCTTGTGCTGAAGGAGAGTGGGTACCTCAGGTGGAAAGAACTCTGGTCCGTCTTCCTTCCTTCTGCTTCTCCCTCCAGACATCTGTCTCTTACTTCCCCAGGGAATAGGAGCACACTCAAGGTGAGTTGTCAGTAGAGAAAAGCCAGGAGCTGAAGGGTAAAGGTGATGGGTTCTGTGAATTTATTCTCCCTGGTTGTCATTATCATTGTTGTTAATAATAGTACATCAAAACCCAGGAAAAAATAGAACTACCATATATCCAAGCAATTCCACTCCCAGGTATAGACCCTAAAAAGTGATGTGTACAACCAATGCCCATTGTAGCATTGTTCACAACAGCTGGAAGGTGGAGACAACCAATAATATCCTTTCAACAAACGAATGGGTAAATAGCATGTAGTCCACACTTACAATGGAAAACTACTCAGCCGGGAAGAGAAATGAAGTCTTGATACATGTTAAAATATGGATGGAACTGGGAAACATGCTGAGTGAAATAAGTCTAAAACACAAGGACAAATACTGTATGACCTCACTTATATAAAAAGACAAGAAGAAGGCAAATGTACAGAGACCAAAGTTTATTAGTGGTTACAAGGAAGCAGGAAGAGGAAAAGGGGGTTAACAGTGATCGAAAAATTCGCGAGGTTGCTGTCAGCAAGTTGTACACCTGTAAAAAGTTGACAAAAGTGATATTTACAATAATGACATACATGAAAATATTAGCTGCCGAGGCTGCTTCTGTCCAAACAAATACCTCATGAGATTTGGCTGCTTGGCTTAGATGTTTTTAGGGTCATGGTTTCATGGGACATCCCAATTAATTGGCCTAATTAACATGCTTAATGCTTGTGTTCTATAGGCGGTCCTCGGGTTGCAAACAAAATTTGTTCCTGTGTTTTAAGAATTTGTAGATAAGTCACACCAAGTACTGTGGTTAATCTTTAGTCTTGTGTTAGTGCAAGCAATGGCTCAAAACCTTTTCAGTGATTTAAAAGCTGCACATGTAGCAAGTGATGGTGATTGTGATGAAGAATTTGTTTCGAGTAGGGTTGGTTCAGTAGTTTCAAAGTGAGGGCAAATTTATGTAACATTAAGGGCAAGTAGGAGTTGTCAAGTTGGACATTTGTTATCTGTACACTACTTGTATTTCTAGTTCATTGCATAGTGCTTAGGGTCTTAAAAGCTTATAAATGGCCATCCAAGGCACAATTTGTCTCTATTCCCCTGGAGCAACACAAGAGGACTAGAAGAAGGATATGTAATATGTAGCTAACAACTACCTCCTTTGGTATAAGACCAGAAGACCTGGATTGTGCCTGGCTACCATTACTGAATAATTCCATCAAAGATTGCACAAAAGAATCCTGATCAAAAGGGGGAAAATGCAGAACAGAATTTCAAATTCTTATGGACTTCAGACTTTTTGGAGCTATGGAGGGTGGCTAATCATTAAACCATAAACCAGAAATATCCCCTGAGGTCTTCTTAATACCAAAAATAGTTTAACTAGTTAAAAAAAAAAAAAAGTCTGCCTTGAGCATTTTACTCTTTTAAGAACTACCTATATGAGATTAAACTACCTGTATGAGATTATAAGGAGCTCTGGTAGAGTAGTGGTTATAAATCGGGCTGTGAACCACAAGGTCAGCAGTTCAAAAAACTACCAGCTGCTCTGCAGGAGAAAGAGGAGGCTTTCTGCTCCTGTAAAGATTTATAGCCTCGGAAACCCTGCACAGGGTCGCTATGGGTCGGAACTGACTTGATGGGACTTAACACCCATATGAGATTATATGACAACAACAACTTGTAAGATTTGATGAAGACCCTTAGGGGGCATGAGGGAGAAACAACTCAGAAAAGGAAGATGAGGATGGCCACACAACTGGAAGAATGTCACCAGTGTCACTGAATTGTACGTGTAGAAACCACGGAACTGGTGTGTTTTCCTATGTATATCTGTATATTCAACAACAACAAAATTTAGGGAAAAAAAACCAGGAAGCACAGCAACAAAGGAATGATTGGTTTAAGGTGGGAGTCTTTGAATTAACATGTATATATATGTATGTATGTGTATATATATATATGTATATATGCAAGGTCGGCGGTTCAAGCTCACCAGCTGCTCCTTGGAAACCCTATACAGGGTCGCTATGGGTCGGAATCGACTCGATGGCACTTGACAACAACAATATGTATATGACTGATATACTCAGACTGCTGTACCTATAAAACACACACATTTTAAATTATATGAAGTGAATGTAAGTAGATGTTCTAATATTTTCCTCCAGAACTGCAACAGGTCATCTTGTGTGTCCTTCTTCATAGACCCCTGGTCTCTCCCCTCACCTGACATCTGATGGATGCTCTGCGGCTGCAGCCAGCACCCAGTGCAGTGAGAGAGGCACACCTGGCTGAGCCTTTCAGTTTGAGCTGCTCTGAGTTTCAGAAGCTGTCAGGCCCAGCCCTTCTAGTCCTCAGCCTTTGGCTGCAAATTTTGTCAGCTTGACCGGAAGCATGGGTAACACTCTCCAAGCTGCTGCTATAGCTTGTAGACATCTAGGGTACCTGGGCCTTAGGTACAGCTCAAGAGGAAGTAGAGGGCAAGAGTTAATTCTTTTGTCCAAATGTGCAACTGACAGTCAGATGCCAGGCTGTCCCTCTATCCCAATGAGCACCTGCTGCCAGGCATTAGGGCTGTTAGAATGGGACACCTGGGGCCACACCCTGGCATTCTGACCAGCTGTACAAATAGCTCTCTTGGCCCTCAGGGGAAATAGTCATCAAGATTTAGGCCATGAACTAGGTCTACCTGTCCCCTTCTCATCCCCTCTGCCCAGTCAGCTGACGACAGCTGTGGTATTGCCACCCAGCACCCTGTGACCCAGGGCACGACTCTGGGTGCTCCATTGTTTCAGAGTCAGAAGCAGGTAATGGTTTTTCTCTAAGAATTCGAATCATGAAGTAGGACAGACAGGTTTCTTCAGAGTTCATTTATGGCTTAGAATCCGGGGGTGACTTGGAAAAGCTGTATTTAACTCCTGCACCCCTCCCCCAAAGAGCCCTAAATTAAACAAGGTACAATGAATCTGTAGATAACTTTAACCGAATTGGGACACCTACTTCTAAAAATAAAAGACGCTGAAATCTGGAAAATACCAAGTACAGCCACTTTTAGTCAGGGGCTGGCTTCTCTACTCTCCCAGTTTTGCCATCCCATCCCAGGAGCAGGCTGCCCAGGTGAGCTGGCCATAGGAAAGTAGAGCCCTCCTCCAGGAGAATTGTGTCGTGCACGAGACCTTGTCTTTTGGTGATACGTGTCTCTGGCCAGGAAATGGAAGGCCTCATGTCCTATAGGTGGAGAGGCTGAACCTAGTGACTGCCCAGGGGTCACAGTGGTTGCCCCTGTTCCACCTGGGGAGGGGCAAGTATGTGGTTGCTTCTCTTGTGCCTTGTAAGGTATGAAACCTCCTTGCAGAAAACTGGTCTTTGGTCCTGTTGCTGGCAAGCTGGACTACAACTGACGGACTTGATGAGGGCCTGCCCAGCCTCAGAGGGTTCACCTGGGGACACAATATTGACTAAGCCTCCAGAGCCTTAAGAGGTAATTTACCATGCTCAATAAAGGCTTTGGAAGACAGGAGCTTGGAGTTTCTGGTTTGGAGAGACGGTGAGCATTCCTGCTCTTGGAATGGTAAAGCACAGCCTCGGAGGATCATCAAAACTGAACCCCCCCTTCCAGACCTTGCCCTGTGTTTGTATACTTTGTCCTTCTTGGCAGCTTTGTTGTAATGAATAATCAGACCTGAAGGGACTGCCTAGTGGGGCCAGCGGTCTAAAGTAGAGGGAGTCAGGTGAGCTCTGAGCTTGCAGCCGGCACCTGTTGATCCAGCCTCAGGTGACATGTGGTGAGAAGGGTTGGATGGGAAGCTGAGGTTTTTGGACCAGCTTCCCTGGACTAGTTTGGTATAAGTTGGAGTCAGTAGAATGTGGAATTCACTAAAGACAATGACCCCAATGATGCAGCCTTAAATTCAGAAACCCCCTCAGTGCCATCTTGTTTCCAAGGTGCCACTGGCTAAGCCTCATACACGGGCACTGTGGTTTTTCTTCTTCCTGGGAATGGGGTAGACTGTAGTGCGTGAGAAATTCTCAGAAACAGAGGTTCAGGGGAGGCTGCTTGGAGACTCCAGCTTCCACAGGAAGAACTTGAGTTTGCAGGGAGAGAGGACTTGTGTTTGTGTTAGGGAGTTGGGTCCACATGGAGAAGGTAATAGCCGTATTGTACACATACTGAGCACTTACTGCATACTGGGCATTCTGTCTCAAAGGTTCTTTATATAGATGATGTTAGGGAAATCCCATGAGCTGGTTGCTACGATCATGCCTGTTTGTTGTGAAGTGCTGTCGAGTCGATTGACCCATAGCAACCCTGTATAGGGCTTCTGAGGAGCGGCTGGTGAGCTTGAACCACCGATCTTGCAGTTTAAATGGCTTTGCAGCCTGGTGCATTAACCCACAGTGCCACGCCTGTTTAGAAATGTGAAAAGTTAGGTTAAGTTTCTTGCCCAGCATCACACAGCCAGCAAGAGGTAAAGAGGGAGGGGCTTTAACCCAGGCAGTCTGTCTTTAGAGTCTGGGCATTAGGTCCTTCATGTCTGTTCAAACCAGACGCTGCCTCCTTGTCCAAGGCTCCTGGCAGGCCATGTTGGGGGACCAGGGCACTATTGCTCCCTCTACTGCCTCCTTTTTGGAGAAAAGAACAATATAGGAGTTGCCCCACGCTTCCCCCTTTAGTCCGCTTCTGGAGTGAGCAGTATCTGGGTTGGGTTCTTCCTTGGTTGCCACTGAGTTAACCCTGACTGCTGGTAGCTTCATGGCCTCCAGTCTTGTGTCACCCTCATAATTGCTGGTTTGCTTGAGTTCATTATTGTGGACTCTGAATTTTTAGTGTCTGATGAGACTATGGATCAGAACACAACATTGTCCCGTTTAGTGCAATAGGGCAAGTTCAAGCTGGTGCATTTTTGGTTGGTCCTCCTGAGGACATATGAATTATGTGCCAGACCCATTGGTAGGTGCTTTATTCATATTGGGGAGCTCCGTGGGTAAGCACTTGGCTGCTAACTGTAAAGTTTCAACTCACCACCCACTCCTTAGGAGAAAGTTGCAGCTGTCTGCTTCAGTAAAGATTCAGTCTTGGAGACCCTGTGTGGCAGTTCAGGAGTCAGAATCAACTCATCAGCAATGGATTTGGTTTGGGGTTACTCATTTTAGCTCACAATAATCAATGAGGTAGGCATTATTGTTCCCAACTGGAGAAACTGACTCAGAGAGGTGAATGACTAGCCCGCATTAGAGTTACTTCATGGTAGACCTCCCATTTCAACTTAGAACTATTGACTCAAAAATCTGTGGGGTTTCCACTGCTTTCCAGGATACTGCCATGGGCTGGTGTGACCCCCACATCCCTGGTTCTGCTAAAGTCCTGTTTCCAGCTTCAATGATGATAGGGCAAATCTGGGAGGAAACAACATGCCATCTCCCAGGAAAGACACTGGGGACAGAGGTGTGTGTTGGGGGTTCTCACTAGCCCCTCCAGATATCCTGCCGATCCTGTCCTGGGAAGAAGAGGGAACTACAGCTCAGGGTGCCCCCTTTGGGCGTGGCTGGGGCAGGTGCAGGGCTGGAGGGCCTCTTTTCTGGGCCACTTCTCCGGTTGCCTGTAGCCGTAACTGTAAACTCTCTGGAGCTCTTGGCTGCCTGGCTGGAAGCTGAGGGAGGCTCAGTGCCTTCGAGTGGCCAGGGCAGCTGTGAGAAGCGGCTGCTTTCCCCCTCTGAGCCTTGTTCTCTGATGAGCAGAGTGGAGTGTCCAGTGTTGGGATCACCTCCAGGAGCTGGGGTGGGGGGTCTTTCTGCAACCCTTCCTGGCTGAGTCACCAAGATCCCGTCATCCCTTTGGGACCCTCCATCCCTATGTGAGTAGCAGAGAAACCAGCTGGGGAGGGGGCGGTGTGGGGACCTCACTGAGGAGACATCATTGAATGATCTGACCTTTTCCTTTTTAACACTCAAGGGCTTTGTGTTTGGGACTTAGAAAAAGCTGTGGCCAAAAATGAGGTGGAATGTTTCTCATTCAGAGAATGAGGCTCCTCAGTCACAGACACCCCCTGTTGGAGGCACCCCCAGCAGTGGTCTTCCTGGAGGGTGTAAGGGGGATGGGCTGGGATGCAGTGGGGCTGTGGTGATGAAAGGAAGCCTCAAGTTTGTGGGCAAGGAGTTGGTGAGCAGCTGGAGTGAGAACTGCTTTCCCACCCTGGGCCAGTCCTCTAGCTGTTGGCTACTTTGCTCAGTAACATAGTCATAGACTGTAGCTCTAATTCTGCCAAGCTGATGAAAGTGGGTCTTTCTAGTATCCCCTATCATATATAAAGTCATTATTCCATTGTTTAATAACTGCCTCCCCACCCTGTGTCCTCCATCTGTAGGTTGAGGCAAAGTGGCCTGTGACCGTGTTCCTGCCCTGTGGCCCTAGAAGGCCTCCGCTGTGGGGTGTAACTGTTACACAGTGGTTGTTGTCATTATTTATTATTTAAGCACCTTGCATGTGGCTGCGCCGGGGCCAGTGAGTGAGTATCATCTTGGGCTGCCTATCTGACTTCTCCTCTGGACCCTGCTGTTGCTTGTTGGTAGCTAGCATCTCCTGCTTGCTGAGGGCCACTACTAGATACTTCCCCTGAGTTAGTCACAGAGCCCTAGAACCTTCCTGGATTTCCAGGGAAACATCGCTGCCTTTTGTGTTCTCCTCCAGCATTTGCTTCTGTGGGATGTGAGGTGTGTATATTTGGCCCGTTCCCCTTTTGTCCCCTGTCTGTCTCCCTCCACTGGTCCTCACTCCCACAGGGCCTGGCACCTGGTCTCAGGAATCTTTTGAATAAGTACTGAGGGGCATTTGGAACCTAGATCTTCAGTGGCTTCTCATGTCTTTCCTGTTTCCTGATACAGGGAGAACCTGGCCTGTCTCACTGCCCCGTCCTCCTGCTCTAGTGCCACTTGCTACCGTTGCACATTTCTCTGGGGCTGGTGGGACTTGAGGTGCTGAGCACCAGTGTCAGTGCATTCAGAACAAAAGGGGACTGGCATCTAAGAATGGAGAGGCTGCAGAGGCTGAAAGGTGGACAGAGAAGCCAGCTCACAGCCTGGGCACTGGAGGTGGAGCCATGAGGGAGTGTGAGAGTGTGAGGCAGGGTGTGTGAGCGAATGTTCACACAGTTGAGAGAGTGTGTATGTGCACCCACACTGTCTGGGGAGGGGAGGAGGGCTGGGGCTCCAGGGGATAGGACCTGCTGGTGGGTAGGGGACCATTCATTACTTGCCTTCTGGTCAGTTAATCGTTCACCAAGTTCAGCACTGGAAACTCACTGGCATCACCTGGGCACCTTCTCCGGGTTTAACGTGAGATGCGTACCACCCAGAGTTGCAGGTACCCCTGCTCACACAGGTGCAGTCTCAGCAGCTGCTGAGGGGAGCCCTCCACCCCCTCCACCCAAGAGCTAGGTTTTATGGAAGAGGGCGAGCCAGGAACCACACACTGATAAAAGAAGTGTTTTCATTCTCCGGGGCGTTAATTAACACAGATTAGATTTCAACTGAGTGGGCCTTTTGTTGCATCAGCCTTTCTAATCAAGGTAGTTTCAATACTACAGTGGTTTCACTAAGCCAATTCAGGTTCATTACTTTGGTTTGTTACTACCCCGGGTGCCCAGACCTGATGTCATTACTTATGGCCCCGCTGGGTCCAGTTTTTCAAACTTGATTTACTACTGGCCTGGCATCTCCTTCACACACCACCCGTGTAGGGTTCTAAGCCTGGAAAAAGGTAATCCAAGCAGGTAGGCATGTGTTCTTGGCTCTGTGAATTTTATTAAACATCTAGAAACATGGTTTCTTCCGTCGGTTTCCAAAGGTAATCTGGCACAAACAAGATGGGGTTTGAATTCTCTTTCCAGTTGTCATGTTTATTAATAATTCCATCAGTTCCTGCTGTATGGAGAGAGACTGGGGATGAACCAACCTGCGGTGTCAGTGGAAAGCCAGGCTGGAAGGTAGAATGGGTGCTGTGGCTGGTGTAAAGTCAAGGGACTTCCTGACTCTACTAGAGGGTTGGGTCCCCTCCTCCCTCCAGCCTTGACACTCCTATTCTTGGAAGGGGGTGCTACTTGTGCTTCTTGGTGACATCCTCATGCTTCTTTTTCCTCTGGTTATAGAAATAATACATGCTTATGCAATTAAAAAGGAGCTCTGGTAGTGTAGTGCTTATGAATCGGGCTGCGAACCTTAAGGTCAGCAGTTCGAAACTACCAGCTGCTACGCAGGAGAAAGATGAGGCTTTCTGCTCCCATAAAGATTTACAGCCTTGGAAACCCTGTGCAGGGTCGCTATGGGTCAGAACCGACTTGACAGCATTTAACAACAACAACAACAACATGCAATTAAAGAATTAGCAAAGAAGAAAAGTCACCCATAATCATCCTTTCCCGAGATAATTAATTATATCTAAGACCTTAGCATATTTCCTACTAGATTTGGGTGGGGGATACATTTTTAAATATTATTGTCTTACATGTGCTGTGTATGTGATCTTCTAGATATTTGGCAGTATGGTCCTTATGACAAAAATAACACATACTTGGTCCTAGAAAAATTGGAAACACAGAAGAAAAATACTAAGATGAAAAGTAAAAATGATAATTAATAATTCTGCCATCCAGAGATAGCCTTTTTAAAAAAATGTTTTATTTTGAATTGGGTGAAGTTTTTTTTTTTTTAAAGTTTTTATTGTGAATTGAGTGAAAGTTTACAGGGCAGATAATCAGTTTACATTCAACAAATCATATACTTTGTTTTATGACAATGATTATAACAATCCCCTCCATGTACCATCAGTTAACAGTATTTCTCTCTATTCATTTTAGTTCTCTCTCTTTTTTTTTTAAACATTCAGGTGTATATAATAATTTACACCACCAAAGGGTACATTCTGCAAGTCTGCCTTCTGGCTACCAGCTCTCTGTCCCTCTGTTTCCATGAATCTAGAGTTCTCAGCTGCTCCCTTTCTCCATGTCTCCATCTCTGGTATCGCTGCTTCTCTGGATAAGGTCCCACATTCCGCTTGTGCTCTTCTCTCTTGATGGTCCTAGGGTATTCTGTTTCTGGACTGTAAGATTAATTACTCTCTCCCCATTTTTGTTACAAAACTTCTATCTTTACAATTGTGACAGTTGCAGTTAGTCATAACAATTACTCACTGTTGAATCATAAGAATCTTATCCCCATCTCTTTTCATCAGACCCATCTAGTCAAGATGAAAATTATTCAGTGGGGACTTTATCTTCCCCCATGCACTCTTAAACTAAACTTCCTCTTGAAACCTTGTAAGCCAGTCAGTTTGTGCCTTTATTGCCCCCTCATTTTAGGTAGCCAATGCCCAAGTTGCCTGTCCCTGTATACAGAGGGGATAGAATTGATACTTGATGTGAAGACTCCTTGCCTCTCTGTTGGTATTTTGAGCTACTACATCCATGAATATAGGTCAAGTTCATCAAATGGTAGCAATTTATCCTCGTTTACTTTATCCAAAAAAAAAATATATATTTTTTTATCTTCCTCTGATCGAGTTCTGATTATCAAGCCATTGAAGCTAGGTCAAAACTATCTGCAAGTTTGGGTGTTCTTGTGCATCTCCCCTCACTTCATATCACCTGGATGCTTCACTCTCAGCTCTAGCCCTCTGTGGCTATGTCCTTGTCCATGAGCTCAGACATCCTCACATCTCACTACACTTTGAACCAACCAGCCCTTCCTCTTCTCTCTTATCTACAGGTCAACAAGAGTCTATGGAATGTGGTTGAGCTCAGCCCATTTCTTCATTGCTAACTTTCCCCACTTCCACTCACCAGTAGACCAGTGTGGTCACTGGCAAGCTTACATGCCTGCTCATGTGTTCTATTTGAGTTTCAATCTTGGAGGGGGGTTTGTCCTGAAGGGACTTGATTGCTTACCTTGATGGCTTCCCGGTGAACAACTTGCTTATTCTTGTAGTAGCCAGTCATTCTGCCATTTTTGTTTTGGGTTTTTCCTGCTGATCTTTCTTTGAAGATGTAGCTTCTGTTGCTCTAGCTGTTCCAGGCAGGTCTGTTTGTCCTTGTTAGTGGGAATGTCCCACCACAGAAGGTTCTGGATGGGGCTCAGGATTCCACTTAAGGTGCTATATACTGCAAAGGCTCTGCAAGAGGCCTATTTCACTGGGCAAGTTCTAGAATTCCTTTTAGGTATTCCGATCAGCTAAAGGCTGAAGATGGTCTTACAAGCTTTCTATAATCATGTTTCCTGACATTCCTTTCTATCGCACTTAAATGTCTGCTTTACAATAGTAGGCAAGAGAAACCAATATTCATAAGACAATCAAGCATCTTAGTATTATTTCCGCTCTTCAGACTATGCCTCAATCCCTGTATCACAGAGCCCTGTTGTTCCAAGGTTGAGCATGCATCACTATTTA
>NW_006408601.1:7178862-7180041 GCF_000296735.1 Chrysochloris asiatica | reverse complement strand
ATCTACTCGTGTTATGGTTTGTGGGTGAAGGTTTACAGACAAGATCATCAGCTCTACTTCAGCAAACTCTACACCTTGTTTAATCTCAGTGATTACAATCCTATCCCTGCAACAATATTTTTCTACTTCCTGCTTGTGGCTAGTTGTTTACATCTTATATTTCACAAATGAACAGGGAAGGAATATTTTATGTACACTTACAAAACAAAAAATTATATATTCATTAAAATGTCCAAAGGGCATATTCTGCCAGCTAGCCTCCTTCCCGCAGGCACGCAGCCACCATCTCTGCGGTCACCATTTTTCTAGGTAGGGATCTCATACTCCACTCATGCTCTTCCTTCTTGATGGTCCTGGGATTGTCTGTTTCTGAAATGAAAGATTAACTGCACCCCCTTTTTAGTTATACATCTTCTACAATTACAGTTATGACAATTGCAATTAATCCTGCTAACAGTTACTCAGAATTAAGTCATAAAATCCTATCATCATCATCCCCTGCCCCCTTTCACCAGATCCATCTGGGAAAGAGGGAAACTATTCAGTGGGGATTCTACCTCACTCCCCCCACCCTCCACACACACCTATTCTGCATCTAAGCACATTCATGAAATCTTGTAAACCAGCCACTTCATGCCTTTGTAGCCTCCCCACCCCGATTTTTGATAGCCAGTGTCTAAATTTCTCATCCCTGTCAAACCAGCACATTGAAGAAACAAAGTTGTTCCTTGATATGAAGAATCCTTCCATTCCGGTTGGAATTTTGAGTCACTGATTCATAGGCAAAAGTTGAGTTCCTCAGATTGTAGCAATTTACACTTGTTCTCAGGCTCATCCTCAGTTTGAGTTCGAGTCAACTAGCCATCCAAACTAGGTCAAATGGGTGCTAGCTGCAAGTTTGGGCGTTCACACATACCTCCAGACCAGCTGTCAACTTTACTCTCAGCCTTAGTGTCCATGGGCTAGGTCAGTGCCCCTGGACTCTGACATCTTCCTAAACTTCAGCCAGTCAGCCCTTCCTCTTCTCTCTCTCATCTCAAGATAAACGGGTGTCAATGAGACATGGTCAAATTTAGCACCTATATTCATTGTAGCAGTATTTTTTTTTTCCTTAAATGTTTTATTGTGAATTATGTGATAGTTTACATGGGAGAACATTAGTTTTACATTCATTCTATC
>NW_006408601.1:7157643-7177872 GCF_000296735.1 Chrysochloris asiatica | reverse complement strand
CACAGCATGTATTTCCATTGAGTCTTAGTCTTGGAAGGGGGTTTGTTCTGAGGGGACCCGACCACTTGCCTTGATGTTTCCTGGGCAAGCAACTTGCTTGTTCTTGTAGTAACAGTCGGTCTGCCTATGTTGTTTTATATTTTTCCTGTAGGTCTTTCTTTCAAGAAGTATCTTCTGTAGCAGTAGTTTTTGACTTACCCTTGTAATGCTGCTTTTTATACAAAATGTCAATATAAAGCATGACCAAGTTTTCTTATGAGACATAGTAGCAAAAACAAACACTTATTGAGGTAAAATTCACATAACATAAATTAACCATTTTAAAACAAATAATTCAATGGCATTTTGTGCATTCACAATGTTATGCAACCATTCCACTACCTAGTTTCAAAACATTTCCATCTCTCCAAAGTAGAACTTTTACCATTTTAGGCAGTTTCTCCCTATTCCTCCCTACTCCCAACCTCTAACAACCACCAGTTTGTATTCTGTCTCTGAATTTACCTGTTATGGATATTTCATAGAAATAGAACCATACACTAGATGTGAGTTTTAACAAGGCACAGTTGATCTACTTGAACGGTACCTGGCCCTCACCATAAGTTCTTACCAGCATGGCGCTGACATTCTGTCATATGGATGTACTAACATTTATTTGGAGTCCTGGTGTGGTTCTGTAGGATAAGCACTGGACTGCTAACCACAAGGTCGGCAGTTTGTAACACACTAGTCACTCCTTGGAGACCTTATATGGGGTCTCCATGACCTGGAACAGACTTGACAGCACTAAGCAACATCAGTAACAATTTAGCCAGTGAAGTTTCCAATTTTCAAATGGATATTAGCAAGGACATGTATTCTTAACCATCCCTATGTAATTTAGTTGGAAAATTAATATAAATGCTCTCTCTCTTTTTTTTTTTTTTGTCCACTCTTGCCTCTAACTTCTGAGCTCCTTGTGGCTCTTTTGAAAGTCTTATCTCTTCTGTCAAAACAGTTCTTAAGCAAGGGTGACTAATGCTGCCTGAAACCATGGAAGGGAAGATGATAATACCTCACATTCCCATTGCATGTACGTAGCTTTTAAATCCACCACTGGACTGTCTTTACAAAATCTTTCTGGTCTTCAAGGGCAGCATAACTTTTGCAGAAACTGGTTAAACAGCTTTAGATTAAGTTGATAGGGCTGTCCAGTGCTGGCGGCATGTTGTAACTGCCAGAGACCTCAGGTAAATGTAATTTGCTGTTTCCTGTGTCTTATCCAGGTACAGGAAGTGCCAAAGTGAGGCTGGTTCAGGTGCTTTATGCAGACAGAATGTGAATTTGGGCACGTTGAGTTCCTGGAGAGGCTTTAGCACTCCTGCAAAAATCTAAGACTGCTATGTTGTTGTTGTTGTTGTTGTTAAATGTCATCGAATCGGTTCCAACTCATAGCGACCCTGCATAGGGTTTCCAAGGAGCAGCTGGTGAGCTTGAACCTGCGACTTTGCAGTCCAGCGTGTTAATTCACAGCGCCACACCAAGAGTGGTATAGTTTCTCTTTATCCCTGTCATAGACCAGGATTGTTGTTAAGTGCCGCCCTGTATAGGGTTTCCAAGGAGCAGCTGATGACTTTGAACCGCCAATCTTGCAGTTCAAACTGAGCTGTGGTCCAGTACTTATCCTACAGTGCCACAGTCCAGGATTAGATGTTATTAAAATCTAAACTACCTTTGAATCTTACTGTGACATTGTGAGCATGGATCCTTGAAGGGTCATCAACTGGCTCTGTGGATCTGGGAAGAGACTGTAGAACCAGCTGACAGGAGCACTGGCTTTGCTGTGCCATTAATTAGCTGGGTGACTTTGCGTCAGGCACTCCTTCGTAGGCATCAGGCTGGCGACCTCTAAGTGGGCATTGACTTGCCTTGGAGGTTAATGCCTGGTTTAGAATCACACTTGCAGGGCCATCGTTGAGGTATTTCCCTCTAAGGCTAGTGCAGCTCCTGGTGCTGAGAGGGCATCCAACATGCACATGTGTGTACACACATACACACTCCTCTGAGCTGCTCCATTCTGATACTAGAATATGCACCCGTATCTTGGTCTCTGTGAAAGATATCCAAACAGCAGATTTCTACAAACCAGATCATTGGATGTGTCCCCTTTTCTAAGTGACTATAATTAGTCTCCAGAATTTCCTTGACTGGTTATCTAGAGCTAACCATCTCCCAGTTATTTCTAGACTTCTTGTGTGGTCTCGCTAAACCTGTTTTCATATTAGAATAACTGGAAACAATCCTTCTTATCCCATCCTTTCTCTCGTTCTAGAGCTTTCTGGAGGTAGTCCTTCATAGGTTACTGATGCCAAATCAGTCCGGGGCCCTAGGTTTCTGGTAGTCCTGGATTTGGGGGAGTTTCTTCTTGGATTGGTTGCTATTTGGACTGCAGTAGTTTCCTCCTTGGAGTCCTATCAGTGGGTTCCACACTGGGGTCATTCATCATGCCTGTTCTTTCTCTACTCACACCACCATGGTCTCCCTTCTATTGGCCATGACTTCTCAGGAGTGGACCTCTGTTACTTAATTGATGTGAAAAGGAGGCTGTTCATTGGTGCTAGTTGAAGGACTTTGGTTCTTATAAGAAACTTGAGGATATTCTCTTACACTGTCAGAATTGACACTGTTTCTTTCCCTACCCCCAGATTGTGTTTTCCTTCAAGAGGCCCAAAACCCACCATGCATTTCTGACAGAGGGCTGCTCTTGCAGTCAGCAAAAACATTTGGTGATTCTACCCTTGGAATTGAAGTTTGGCAGTTGGTTTAGTGAGGCAACTTCACTTTCTTGTCCCTTGGCTTTTCTGATCACTCTGGGTGCTAGGTATTGTCCAGATTCTGGGTATTTTGTTTCAACCCCAGTGAGTGGGTCCGAGCTTTTCAGCTCTTTGGAGTTCCTGTGCTATCCTTCAAATGGCACCCTCTGGTGGGGACCCATGTTCAGCACCACCTAGGGAAAAGTAACTCCATCTAGGTTAGTACTTTTCTTTAAGATTCTTTGGTTCTGAGTTTTGAGTGTAAACCTTATGTCTTAGTCTGTAAGCAACCGACTTATTAATTCAAACACTAACAACCTCTGCTGTTTATTAGGCACTATATTAGATGCTGGGAATCAAAGATAAGTAAGTCATAGTCTCTCAAGATGCTCCCATCCAATGGGGACAAGCAGATACAAATAATCAGACATGGCAAATGTCCTCATAAACATTGTATAGAATGCTACAGGAACCAGATGAGGGGACAGTGCATTTCATGGGATATAGGCAAGGGAAGGCTTAATAGGAAGGGACATGTGAACTGGCTCTTGAAGGATGGGGAAGAGGTTGCCATATGCTTGACTAAGGGAAGAGTATTCTAGGAAAAAACATTCATTCATTAAGCAAGTTGTAACTTAGACCCCATGGCTTGTTAGGAGTTTAGATTTTCTTTATATTCCCTAGAGTGCCTAGCATGGTGCTTTATATGCAGCAATTGTTTGAGAAGTATTTGAGTAAATGAAAATCATCTGGTAAGTAAGAGAAGTAAAAATCACCCTGACATTTGAAGAAACCAACTTTCAAATGAAATATTGTATATGAAAACAAAGCATGAGACAACTGTGAGGTATGTGGTTCATTATTTAACTCTCTTGTAAGATGTTTTACTTTCTTTCAAAGAACTTTATTGGGAGGATTTCTGTGACCTTTCCAATGACTGTATTTCAAATACTAACAGTTCATATAATTGGTTTTTTAATTCTGTGCCCTAATAGTTCTGGTTAAGAGAACATATATGGTGGTTTTTATTTTATTTTGTTTTGAAAAATTACTTAACAAAATATATAGGGTCATTGTGTTGTTGTTGTTGTTAAGTGCTGTCGAGTCAATTCTAACCCATAGCGACCCTGTATAGGGTTTCCAAGGAGCAGCTGGTGAGCTTGAACCACAACTTTGTGGTTCAAATGACTTTGCAGCCTGACGCATTAGCCCACAGCACCACACCAGGAGCAAGCCCAACAAATCCTCTTGTAATAGACTTTCCTCTGTCTTTGTGTTGAGTCTGCTTCTCCCCCAATAAAGCCCCGAATTTTCCTTCAGACCCCCTAGTTTAGTTTGTTTTCTGTGCTTCTATGGCACAGATGGGGTCAGTTCCTGAACTTTATAGGTTTCTGTTTGGAGAGTCAATTTTCTAACCGTATTAAAGGTCAAATGACTTTTATAGACCTGGTGCAATTTGTTACATTCTGGTTTTACCAGTTTGTTGAGGGAAACGGAGAGAAATTCATAAGCACTCTAAATTTGCTTTTCATTTTCCTACAGAGTGAAAAAATAGACTTTTAATTGAAGTTTTAAACAAACAACAAACAAATTTCATGAAGATTTAAGCAAAATAAGTAAACACAGAAAAATACTAACCTTTCCAATCAACTGGATCAGTTGGTCTTGTTGCCATTTAATTGATTCTGACTCATAGAAACCCTACACATGCAGAGTGGAGCTGTGGCATAGGGTTGTCAAGGCAGAGCAAGACCTTTTAGAAGCCGATCATCAGACCTGCCTTCTGGGGAAACATTAGGTAGGTTTGAACTGCCAACTTTTCAGTTAGTAACCATTTGCTCTGTAGCTATTGTTTCACCCAGGGAACCCTTCAGTGAGGGCAAGTCATTGTTCTCATCTTCATCATTATGTCCCCCTCTCAGATTAACCATGTCTGGTGGAAGACATGCTCAGCTATTCCTATGTACTCCACATACATTCACTGAACACTTTCCTGGTACTGAGTACAGAAAGCTGAACAGAAAAGTCAAACTGCTCGGGTTTCTATACCAATCCCTATAATTTTCATCTGTGTGACCTTTGGCGAAATAAACTTCCGAGCCTTAATTTTTTTATCTTTGTAACATGAATGATAATGGCCACCTTTATTAAGCTGTGAAGATTAATTAAGATGATGTAGATAAAGTCATCACATAATGTCTTACATAGCAAGTATTCTATAAATGTTTAGAAAATAACCCATTCCCCATTGCAGCCAGGTCTTGCCAAGGCAGAGTCTCAGTTGCATTCAAGGTTTAGCTCCACCCACTGTGTTGACTGAGTAAACTGTTACTTCTGGAGGTATAGTGGGCATTATTGTTGTTGTTAAGTGCTGTTGGATTGGTTCTGACTCACAATGACCCCGTATAGAGTTTCTGAGGAGCAGCTGCTGAGCTTGAACCGCCAACCTTATGGTTCAAGCCGACCTTGCAGTCTAGCACATTAACCCTCAGCAGCCCATCAGGAGTCCACTAACACTACTTTATTAAAAATGCTCAAGGTGGTTCTCATCCATGGTGACTGGCAAGAGAAATTCTCCAAGCTGCCAAGCCCAGATATGTGCACTTAATCCCACTGTGCTGAGTCGGTGTATGCCAAGTTGTTGGAGGCCTTTTGTGCTGAACATCAAATCAACTTAATCAAGATTGATGACAACAAGGAACTAGAGATGTGTAGACACCTGCAGGTTAACAGATAATAGAAATCCTGCAAAGTAGTTGGTTGCAGTTGTATGGTTGTGTATTTGACAATGGCAGAGAATCTCAAGCCAAGAATGTTGTCAAATAGTATTTCAAATGCAATGAACAAACAATTAAAAACCTAGGTCTAAAAAAAGAACAAAATGATGCTGGTGTGGCGTGGTGAGTTAGTGCTATAGACTGCAAGGTTGGTTTGAGCCACAAGGTTGACTGTTCAAGCTCACCCACCGCTATGAATCAGAACCGACTCTATGACATTTAGCAACAACAACAATGTCATAAATTAAATAAACCAGATCTCAGGCCTATAATGGATGATTTCTACCCAGAGAGATGAGTGTTGAAATAGAAGGATTCTGAATGTTGTGGCAACACCGAGGAAAGAGCAGTGAGGGAAGTCTGTCTGAGGGGCCCTAGAAGAATGGGGAAGTGATATTCAAGCTGGGATTTAAAGGCCTGAGAATTAGGTAGGAACACCTGAGACAGAGAAAGATGTTTGGAAAAAGGTGGTTCATGACTAGATTTGGAGGTGTGAAAGGCTCAGGTTAGTTGTGTGTGACTGACAGATTAGATATCTATGGGGCCATGATGGCTGGTCAGGTCAGATAGGTACTTGAGGAGTAGATTGTAAGGGAATCTCTCCTGGGATGTGTGACCAGCCTTCTTGATTCCCTAGCAGCCTTGAGGAGTTGTTCCTCACATCCCTTTCTTCCCAACGTTCTGGAACATCAGGTGACAGCTTTGTGCCAGGAAGAACTTCATCCCAGAAGCCTTCTTCAGAGTTGGGCATCTCTTCCATCATTGGTGTAGAAATTCTTCTTCCTTCCCTTTGAGGGAATGGTCTGCCTCCGCCTGAGATTTCACCTGCAGGGTTAGTTCTCTCCACAACAGTTGCTTTTTCATTTTCTCATCTCATAAATTCTAGAGTAGCAAAGGGGACAGTCTTTCTCAGCTCCTAGACCACACTTCTCAGTCAACTCTGCCCTCTCCCTCCCTTTTCTGTGGCGCTCTTGTGCCTCCACTTGTTCACTCTTCTCTTTCTCAAAACTTTGTCTTGACTTGTCCATGTGGTTCTTCTCCTTCCTCTGAATTCTTGTAGCCCATGATCTCTGTGTTCTGATGGCACTTGCTACATTCTGTCTTGTGCTTTGGTATATTTTGGTGACTTATGTGCATGTCTTAATTCCTGTAGTAGATTTTCAGGACAAGATGTAAATCTTCAGTTTCCTCTTTATTCCCCTAAGTACCTAGTACAAGTAGATAGTGAGCAGTCCAGATGCTGGAATGAACAAAAAATTGGAGAAGCTTTGTTTAAATTAATTGTTTGGTGGTGTTCCTCAAAGATCATGTGCATCAGATTCATGTGTGTTTGTTGGGGTGTGTATTAAAATGCAGATTTCAGGATCCTATTCAGATTTACTGAACCAGAATCTTAGGGAATGTGACTCTGCAGTCTGTATTTTTTTTGGAACATTTTATTTTGATCTGGGTCAAAGTTTGCAGAGCAAATTAGCTTTCTATTTTACCATTGATATGCATTTTATTTCCTCACAGTGTATGTAACAGCACTCTTCCTACTTCTTCCCTGGGAGCCCTGTCTTCAGTCACCCAGTTTTTTCTGCCCCTTCCTGCCTTCTGACCTTTGTTTTGGGGCAAATGCTGTCCTTTTGGTCTTGTATGACCGATTTTTCTGAGGAGCACATTCTTCATAGGTATTATTGTTTACTTTGTAAGTTTGTTTATTGATTGTCTGAAAGGTGGTCTCTAGGAGTGGGTTCAGTTTGAGGTTTGAAGGTGTCTAAGGGCCACAAGTGGGGGTTCCACCAGTCTCTGTCAGACTAGTAAGTCTGATCTTTTTTATGATTTTGAATTTTGTTCTACATTTTCCTCCCACTCTGCTCAGGGTCTATTGTGGTGCCGATCAGAGTGGTTGATAGTGGTATTCAGGCACCATTTCATTCTTTTGGTCTAGTTAGTGGAGGCTGTGGTTTGTGTAGTTCATTAGTCTTTTGGACTAATTCTTTCCTGATGTCTTTGATTGTTCTTCACTCTTCTTTGCTCTAGATAGGGAGAGACCTATAGTTGTATCTTAGATGGCCACCTGCAAGCTTTTAAGACTCCAGTTGTACTCACCAAAGTAAGATGCAAAACATTCTTTATGGACTGTGTTTTGCTAATTCACCCACTAGTGTTTTAAACTCTCAAGTCCAGTGTCTCAGGTCCTAAAGATGTTTGGTTATAGCTAAGAGGTTTTAGTCATTTTGCCCCTTGAATGCTTTACTATATTTTGTTGTTGTTGTGAAGTATCTGGGTATATTTGTGTTGTTATATTGTAGTGCGTATAAAAACATGTACAAAGATCCTTTGCCAGAACTTTTTATGCTCTGGTTGTTGTTAAGTGCCGTCAAGTCGGTTCTAACTCATAGCAACCCTGTATAGGGTTTCTGAGGAATGACCAGTAAGTTTGAATTACAGATCTTACAGTTCAAACTGACCTTGCAGTCTAGTGCTTATCCTAGAGTGCCACACCGGTTGTAAAGTGTTGTCAAGTCAGTTCCAACTTATATAGGCTTTACATTTTTGTGGGAGCAGAAAGCCTCATCTTTCTCTCTCTCCACTTGTAAATTATTGTTTATTATTATTGTTGTTGCAGGACTGTGTATGTAACAGTATTTGCAACAATTGTTGCCTTTTACTCTTGCATACTTCCAAATGTCTTCCTTTGCCTTGGTCATTTTGTGCTGACCTTCAGTATTGTATATGCCTTTCTGGTCACACAAGTTAGTTCATGGCTGGTGTGGTGCTGTAGAATCAGCACTGGACTGCTAACTTCAAGGTCAGTGGTTCAAATCCATTAGCTACTCTTCTTCTGAAACCCTAAGCACTATGAGTTGGAACCAACACCACAGTATACAACAACAGCAATGACTAGTGATCATAAGCATCTCTTCATGTTTGCTGGCTGCATGAATCTCTTCTTTAGTTGTGCTCAGGTCCTTTGCCCATTTTTTATTTGGATTGTTTGCCTTTTTGTTGTTAAGTTGTCTAAGTTTTCAATAAATTTTAGAGGTAAGTCCCTTGTCAGATACGTTGTTGCCAAAAACTTTCCCAGTCTATAGGTTCTCTTGTTACTCTTTTGGAGAAGTCTTGATGGAAATAAGTGTTTAATTTTAGGACATCCCAGTTGTCTAGTTCATCTTCTGCTGTTTGTGCATTCTTAGTTATGTTTGAGTTGTTGTTGTTGTTAGGTGCCATCGAGTCGGTACCTACCGACCCATAGTGACCTTATGCTCAGAGGAACGAAACACTGCCTGATCCTGGGCCAACCACACTACTGTTACCATGCTTGAGTTCATTGATGCTGCCACTTGGCTAATCCATCTCATTGGGGGTCTTCCTCTTTTTCTCTGACCCTCCTAGGGGCCTTAATATATGGCATAAATAGTTTGGCACAGTGGCATAGCAACAATTCTGAGGTTGGCCCAGGACCCGGCAGTGTTTTTCGTTTCGTTTTGCACAGGGTCGCTATGAATCGGTACCAACATGATGGCACCTAACAACAACAACTATTCTTTTATGAGCTTTATAGTTTTAGGTTTTTGAATCATCTTGTGTTAGTTTTTGTATATGGTGTGAGGTATGGATCCTATTTCATTTTTCTGCCAATAGTTCTCCAGTTTTGACAGCACTGTTTGTTAAAGAAAGTCTCTCTTCCTCCTCTAATGACTTCCAGCCCTTTTGTTGAAGGTCAGACATCCATAAGGGGATGGATTTACTTCTGGGTTCTGTTCCATTGGTCTCTCCATCTGTTGTTGTACCAGCACCAGGTTGTTTTGACTCCTGTGGTTGTGTAGTCAGTTATGAGATTGTAAAGTGAGTGACCTACTTTGTTATTCTTCTTCAGTATTGCTTTGCTTATCTAGGGTCTCTTTCCCTTTCCTGTAAAGTTGCTGATTAGTTTTTCCTTCACTTTAAAAATTATTAATGGAATCTGGATCGGGATTGCATAATATCTATAGATTGCTTTGAGTAGTATTGACATTTTCACAATGTTAAGACTTCTTGTCCAAGACCATGATATATTCTTCCATTTATACGTTTCTTTTAGTTGTATGTATCTTTAATACATCTGAAAGCCTACACAGGATCACTGTGAATCAGAACCCACTCTAGGGCACTTAAAAATAATTGAGCTTAATCAGTGGTCATCAGAGAAACTTAAAAATGCTACAGGTCTCTAGGTTCTGCAGGGCCCAGGCCTTTCTATTCTTTATAAACTTCCACAGGATTCTGAGGTAGCTGCATTTTAAGGCCATCAGTCCACATGACTTACTCACTTTACATTTTCACCCAGAGATTAGTGGCCTGTGAATTCCTCTGC
The DNA here is from genome assembly GCF_000296735.1 of Chrysochloris asiatica. NCBI lineage: Eukaryota > Metazoa > Chordata > Mammalia > Afrosoricida > Chrysochloridae > Chrysochloris > Chrysochloris asiatica. The sequence continues at coordinate 7,167,961 of NW_006408601.1, read as the reverse complement.
TGGTAAGACTTGCAGTTTGAGATTGCCTCCTTTGTCCTCATTCTGATCTGTAGAGAAGTGGCTGAGGAAATGTTTTCCCTGGGTTTCTCTGTGTGGTGTGTGTGTGTTTCCAGAGTCGGAATCTAACAGAATGCTCATTAAGACCCTCAGCAAGTTTGGGCCTGTCAGTAGTGAGTATTTTTATGCTGTTTTGGGCAGAAATTTCACTTCAGAACCTAGAGCTTTCAAATATCATGATTTGCCATTCTAATTAGGCACTGAAGTCAAGCTTTGCGGGCAGGTTTGTGGCACCCTGTGTGCATCCCACTTCTATGAACCTCTTTGGGATACTCTTAAAGTGAAATTCTGTGAACACATCAAAAAAGTAAACACAAAACTCCCAATTATTCCCAAGCCCTGTAAAAATATTCGCTGTCTAATTTCAAAGTTCTACTTTCCTCCATACTTGAAGGTTGAGATAATCTTGCCATGTGATATGAAGTGAGGAAGCAGGCCTTCACACTTTAAGGGTCAGGAGGTCTGACTAGATTTTTTTGGGAGAAGGCATTGGAAAGAAATCCAGCCTTGGGCTGACTGGATGTGGACTTGTGTGAGTGTCAGCTCGCCTGGCTAACTTTGCCCAGTACTCCAGCTTTAGCAGGGCAGGTTAAGAGAGATGGGAGCCAGAAATAAACACATCAAGATGCCGCTCCAGGCACAGCAGATGGTTCCTGCTGCCGCTGTGAGGAGAACTTTGTAAAGTGAGACCACAATGGGGGAAACTAGCTGACCAGGTTTGCAAGCTTAGTTTTCTAGGCCTGCTATAACAAATTACCACAAAGAAGGTGAGTGCCTCAAAACAACATAGACTTATTCTCTGACAGTTCTGGAAGTCAGAAGTCTGAAATCAGAGTGTCAGCGTAGCCCAGCTTCCTCTGAAGTCTAGAGAAGAACCCTTTCTTGCCGCTTCTAGCTTCTGGTTACAGATATTCCTTGACTTGTGGTAGTTAGGATGTGGTAATATATTTCTGGGGGAGTCCTGGTGTGGCACTGTGGGTTAATGCGCTAGACTGCAAAGTCAGTTTGAATTGTAAGGTCCGTAGTTCAAGCTTACCAGCTGCTCCTTGGAAACCCTATACAGGGTCGCTATGGGTTGGAACGGACTCAATGGCACTTAACAACAACAACATCTTTCTGAGACTCTGTATTCACCTAATTACAGCAAGGAATGGTTTTTCCCTAAAAAAGCAAAACCATAAGCATCAGTGAGCTAAAATGAGGGAGCAAAGCCTGGCGAGTGAAAGTATGATATTTATAGGACTTTTGTTCCCAACCCAGCCTGCACCTGCACGGGGCTCAAGATCTGGCCTTTTCCTGATGCCCTTGAAGCTGCCTTTTAACATGACCTTTGCTGCATCCCAGTACTGTGCTTTCTTTCCTCAAGATGCTATCTGTAGGTCTTCCCAACTAGCTCCACCCTGATTTCCTTGGCATCCCCTTCCCTCCAGAGAGTGCCTGATATTTCTGGACCAAAGTTTCCATCTTATCTCTTGTTTTGAGGCCTTATGAAGCTTCCATGTACTCAGCTGATCAAGTTCAGTTATTTAGACCTCTCCTCCTGTATCCATCCATCAGTTCATCTGATCATCCATATAGCCAACACCAAGCACTGCAGGGCTTTGTGAAGTTGGGTACAGTGATCATTACAACAGAAGAAGGTATTCTCCTTAAGGAGGGAGCTCAAGGGTTGTTGGTGTGGTGAGTTCAACAGGGACAAGTTTTGTTTTGTTTTGTTTTTTTGATAGGGTGGGGGTGGTGGCAGGAGGTTGGGGAAGGACATTGGATAATAGAGGAGGGACACCTGTGTAAAGGACAGACTCTGTTAATACTCACCCAGTGTTTGTAAGGTCAGAACATACCAGATGCTTGAAAGAAGTCTAATGCTTTTCATGTTAGGAAGAATATGATAATGAAGTTCTTGCATCATGCAGAACTACTTCAAATCAAGCTTGGCTCCTCCTAGGATCAACTCTTGTAACCTCTAATTCTTCATTTGTAAATTGGGCAATGGATAATAATAGTAGCACCAACCCCACAGGATTGCTAAGTCGACTGAGATAATGTATATCGGCAGGACCTAGTAAGTGTTCAGTAAATTTTGGCTATTGAAATTACTACCAAAGCCAGAATCCTTGGGGGAAGGCCACTAAAAATGCAGTGAAAAAGATCTCCAACCATTTGCTCAGCAGGAATTCAAAAAGCCTTATACAACATGCTGTTGTAACATGTCTCAGCGTTAAGTGAAAGAATAACACCAACAGTTGGATTCAGAGAAACAATTCTGCTGGATGGAGAGTAGCACCCTGTTTTGTCAAAAGTGGATTTTTGCACATTGGATTCTTTTAAAAGAGAGATAGTCACAGTCTTCTCAGAGAGAGGCAACCTGGGAAATATCTTAAAAAGACAGATCCTAGGTTCCTTCTTCTAATCCCAACCACTTCCTTATTTTTGGGTGAGGTCTTGGAGTCTGTATTTTTAAAAAATGTCTTCAGGAAAGTTATCTTTGGAGCTCTACTTGGGAACTTGGGTCAGAACACAGGACTCCAGGGGCTGTATTGTTCTCTATGCTGCCTCTCTGCCTGGGTGGTCTCCAGCTGGCCCTGGTTCTAAGACGCTTTGTCATTCGGCATGTGAGGCTGAGGAGATGATGAGTTGGAGAACCTCTCTGTGGGCTTCATAAATATAAGGGATTATCATTTATATTTATCCATTCTAACAATCCTTTCTTCCCAGTCCAGCCCCACTGCTTCTCCCAGTGATGAGTCAATCAGAATCACTACAGTACAACATCTATCTTTTAAGCCTGTGGTCAGTTCCTACAGAATCTAAGAGTACTATTATAAAATAATGAGCAAAAGCCTGTGAGCTGACCTAATAGCAAATTCATGCTCTTTAAAAAACCTCTTTAACGACAAAAACCTGATTCTTAGCTCTGATCTGCCTGCACATTTTCCTCCAGCAGATGCTGGGAGAGACTGTGCCAGGCGTTTATGATAGGGACTTGAAACCTTTGGCCTGTGCTGTTGAAGAAGAAAGGTAGCCATGAACCACATGTGACTATTGAACACCTGAAATTTAGCTGTCTAGATTGAAACATGCTGTGAATGTGAAATACAATCCAGGCTTTTGAAGATGGTACTAAAAATAGAGAGTCGTGGTGTGGTGCTGTAGGGTAAGCACTGGACTACTAATTGCAAGGTCCACAATTCAAACCCACCAGTTGCCCTTGGAAACCCTATACAGGGTGGCTATGAGTCAGAACCAACTGGACAGCACTTACCACCACCACCACCAGAACTCAAAGTAAGAATGTAAAATAACACAATCTTAATTTACATACTGGAGTCCTGGTGTGGTGCTATAGGATAAGCACTGGACTGTTAACCACAAGGCTGGCAATTCAAACTCACCAGTCATTTATTGGAAACCCTATAAAGGGTTTCCATGAGTTGGAGCTGATACAACAACATTTAACAACAACAATTTTCATACTGATTACCTGTTGAGTGGATATTATTTTGGGCATATTGAATTCAATAAAAGTATTATTAAAATTAATTTCACCTGTTTCTTTTTATTTTTAATATGGTGCTGTGGGTTAATGCGCTGAACTGCAAGGTCAGTTTGAACCTCAAGGTTGGTGATTCAAGCTCGCCAGCTGCTCTTTGTAAATCCCATACAGAATCACTGTGAGTGGGAACCAACTTGATGATTGCACTTAACAAGAACAACTAGGAAATTTACATATCTGACTTGTAATATATTTAATCAGACATTGCTGCTTGGGGTTTCAAGTTAGCCTTGGGGGTCAGTTTTAAAACTTTACAGCCTTTGCCTGTTTACAAATGCAGGAGGTGGTTTCATATTTGAATTGGACATCCAGAACAGTTATTCTGAACCTTTCACTCGAGCTTGAGAACCTGCTTTGATGTTTGTTATCACTGGCACCTTTTTTTATGTGTGAAGTATTTCATGAAATTCGGTCTAAAAGGCATTTTGTGGCTTATCTACTATCTTACAAAGCAATCTTCTAACATCTCTGGGAGGGGTAAGAAGAAAATCGCCTAAGTGGAGAAATTGCCTTGCTCAGATTGATTTTTTTATTGCAGAACAGCAAAGCCCAGAAGTCAGCTACTTACAGTGGACACGGCAATTCGTTTTTTAACTATGGACTTGGGATCAAACTATTATGAGACACCAGAGAAAGCACCACTCACCCTTCTCCTTTATGGTTTTGTCCTTTCCCTGGCCTTCGTCATTCTCCCTTTCTTTCCCTAATCATTTGGGATTATAGTGTGTCAGAAGCAGCCAGGATCTCACACATTGTGAGAAGAGCCTGTTTAGCTCCTAAGCAACAACCAAATTGAAGTTGGTGCTGGTCACTGATTTTTTTCTCTCCCAAATAATAGCATTCTTAGAAATTTAGAGCAATTTCTTCATCTCTGCAATGGCAATGCTAAGAGCCCCGCATGGTAGGAATTTTTCCTCCCATTAAAAAAATTTTTTTTTGTTCCTGTTGAATCTCTACACAGTGGCACATACTCAGCTGTTTCTGCAGGTACAATTCCATGACACTGATTTCATTCCTTGAGTTGTGTAGCCATTCACACCTTTCTTTCCTGAGATGTTCTATCCCTGTTAGCAGAAATTGACCCCTAAAGTTTCCATCTAATTTTTATAATTTTTGTTGTCAGTTTGATCCCATATAGGCAGTTCTTAAAACAGCATAGTGCTCAATGGAGTTTTTAAGTAGTTATTTTTTGCTTTAAGAAGACTTTAAAGGCTGTTTTTGGTTTAAAGCTCATCCAACCTTTAGCTGGAGTCCTTGAATACCTGAAATTCTGTTCTACATACTTCCCTTTTTGATCTGGATTTTCTATGGAATCTCTAATTAAAATGTTCAGTAATAGTAACTGGGTGCATCCAGTTCTTTTGGTCTCATGGTACAGGAGGCCATGAGAGATTCATAGAGTCAATTAGTCACACACTATCCTTCTTCCCTTACCAGGTGAGTAGAGACCAACTGTGGTACCTTGGATGGCTGCTTACACACTTTTAACCCTTTTGTAATTTTAACCCTTTTGTAAAAAAAAACAACCCAGTGGTCATATAGTCCCCAGCTATATTTTATGTCTCTGGGATTTAGTGGGAAACTGCTATCCTACTCTTAGTGTATGGTGGGGGCCTGTGTAACTGTGAATATGAAGAAATGGGTCTCACCAACCCCAGTATCAGAGACCACTTGGAAATATGTATCTACTAATTGTGTCAGTTTACAGCTGTTTCTCTTCATTTTAAGTTGTTGCCCATCAGCAAATGTAGGTTCTGTGCGCTTTTCTCCCCCAAGCTTAACTCTGTTCATGTCATCATGGTCAACTCTACTTTGAGGAGGCATTTTTTTCCCCAGTCGCATTCTGAGTGCCTTCCCACCTTCCAGTCCTGTATTTGACAATGTTTCTCTGCTATTCATAGAGTTTTCAGTGACTAGCGATTCGGAAGTAGTTTGTCACTCTTTCTTCCTAGTCTGTCTTTGTTTTGTAGCTCATCTGAAACCTGTCCACCATGGGTGACCCTGCTGGTTAATTAAAACACCGGTGGCATAGCCCTCAGAATCACAGCAACTCAAACCACCACAGCACGACAGATGAGTGGTGGCTGTTTGGTTTTATGTCTATACTGTCTCTTTAAATTCCTATGTCAATCTTGATACAATCCTGATATAATCAAGATACAATCAAGATGTTCTCTCCTAATCCTATCAATCCTGGTACAATCAACATAAGCTTTCCCAAGATGGCGGGTCCTGGAAAGCTTATCTTGATAGGGTGTGCCTGACCCAGGCCATAGTGTTTTCAACAGCCTCATATGGATGCGAAAGCTGGGCAATGAATAAGGAAGATTGTAGAAGAATTGATGCCTTTGAGTTGTGGTGTTGGAGGAGAATACTGAAAGTGCCATGGACTGCCAAGAGAACCAATAGATCTGTTTTGGAAGAAGTGCAACCAGAGTGCTCCTTGGAGGCCAGGATGGCTAAGCTTTGTCTCTCATACTTTGGACATACTGTCCGGAGGAAATGGTTGCTGGAGAAGGATGTCATGCTGGGTAAGGTGGAGGGTCAGAGAAAAAGAGGAAGACCCTTAACAAGATGGATTGGCCAGGTGGCATCACTGATGAACTCAAGTGTGGCAGCGGTAGTGAGGTTGGCCCAGGATTGGACATTATTTCGTTTTGCTGTGCATGGGGTCGCTATGAGTCGGTTCCGACTTGATGGCACCTGACAATTGTGTCAGTTAGATATAATTTTCACAGGAGGCATTTTTTTCCCCAGTCCTGGTGTGGCAGTGTGGAATAAAGCACTAGACTGCAAAGTAGGTTTGAACTACAAGGTCGGTGTTTCAAACTCACCAGCCACTTTTTGGAAATCCTATACAGGGTCGCTATGAGTTGGAACCAACTCAGTAGTACTTAACAACAACAACAATTGTATCAAAATCTATATTAGCTCAACAATTTTTTTTTTTTCATTTAAAATATTTTCCATTACTGAAAACACAATGTTTCAACAACAAATTCAAAGTAGCAACTAGGAGCTAAAACAGAAGCACTAAACATGTTATTAGGCTAATTAACTGGAATGTCCCACAAAACTATAACCTTAAACCTCCAAACCAAGAAAGCAAATCTTAATGAGGTTTTTGGTTGTATATGAGCAGCCTCAGAAGCTGTTCTTTTTTTCTTTCATTATTGTAAATACATGCCATACAACTTTTTCTGGCTTTTTATAGTGTACAACTTACATCAGTGCAGCTTCAGTATTAATATTTTTTTCAATCACATTAATTCTACCTTTTCCCTTTGTTCCACCCCTGGTAGCCACTAATAAACTTTGTTCTCTGTATACTTTGTATTTTTTTTTTAGAATAAACACCTCTAATACATGTGCTGGATGTGAGGGAGGAGGCTTTATTTGCCTTTCTGGGCCTTGATTTTCCTCAGATAGAACTCCAGCTCCTTGTCCTCTAGCACACACACTGGCTTGGTCTTGAAGTGATACATGCAAGAAGCTTGCCTTGCTAGAACTGTGCTTTCAGAAGACTGCGGATTTTTGTGTTCTTTTTCCTTTCATCCTATTTTTTCTGAATTTCCTTTGATCGCTTTTTGTTTAATATTTCTTCCTCTTCAGGAGTCAGTTTGGCTCCCTTTTTGCCGTCCTGAGGCAGTCAGTGCATTGTGGGACTCGTACCACTGCCAGTACGGTGTGCTGTCAACGAGCACCATGCAGTTCTTCACTAGGGTCTTGGTGCTGACCAGCTCTTACTGGATGCATTGTAGACAACATCAATGATCTTTGTTTTCCGGGTAAAACACACAGAGCCCCAGAAGAAATTCCCCACATCCAGCCTTAGGGCCTGGTACTTCTTGCTGCCTCCTCTAACATGTACTGTGTGTATGCGGGGGGCGGGGAAGGGCAGGGGGGTGATCTTAGTGTTGGCAGTCGGGTGTCCTAGCTCATACTTCCGCTTCTTGTGGTAGGGCTTTCTCTCTTGTCCCCGGTCTTGCAGCACTTGTGCCAGTTGTCCCGGAGATGCCCATCACTCAGTGCTAGCTGGAAAGAGACTGTTTTCTGTATACTTTTATGTAAGTGAAGTCATGCAAATATTTGTCTTTTAGTGATTGACTTATTTCACTCAGCATAACATCTTCTAGCTCCGTGCATATTGTCACATCCATTAAGACTTGATTGATTTCTCCTATCTTGAGTAGTATTCCGTTGTTTGGAATTGGTTTATTCCATATTTGCTGTTGGACATTCAGGTTGTTTCTACCTTCTGGCTATTTGATTAATATTGCAGTGATCATTGGTGTACAGCTCTATACACCTCTGTCTTCAAGTCTTTTGGGTGCTTACTTAGGAGTGAAATTGCTGGGCCAGGGAGGCTGGAATGGAGTGGGTAAGGGGCTGGTGGGAGATGAAGAGTGTGTATGGGGATATTATAAGGACTTTGAATGAGATGTGAAGCCTCTGGTGACTTTGGAACAGAGCAGTGAAGTAATTGAAACACATTTTAATGGGATCTCTACCTTCTATGGAGTCCTAGTGTGGTGCTGTGGGTTAATGCGTCAGACTTGCAAAGTCGTTTGAACTGCAAAACCGGTGGTTCAAGCTCACCAGCTACTCCTTGGAAACCCTACGCAGGGTTGCTATGGGTCGGAATTGACTTGATGGCACTTAACAACAACAACAACTGCCTTCTATGGAGTCATGGTGTGGGACTATAGGATAGGCATTGGACTGCTAACCATAAAGGTTGGTGGTTCGGATCCACCAGCTGCTCCTTGGAAACTATGTAGGGTCACTGTGAGTCACAACCAACTTCACAGCACTTAAAACAACTTCTGTGTTGAGCTAGCTGATGGGAATGGAGGCAAGAGCAGAAGCAGGGAGCCTGCAAGGAAGCTGGTGTAACTTTCTAAAAGAGCTGATGGCAGACTGTATCAAGGTGGAGTGAAAGTGGTACAAAAAGGGTGAATTCAAGATCTGTTTGTTCAATGTAATGATCAGTGTGTTTCCACTGCCTTTGGGGCCACGGTACTACTTTACTTTATATACTGGGTTTTGACATAAGGTTCTGTTTTTTAAAAAGGGTTCTACTGTTTTAAAAACAAAACAAAAACCTGACTTTCATTCCTAGCTCACCTGTCTTTTGACTGTGTGACCTTGGGCAAGTTACATAAACTCTCTGAGGCTTCATTTGCTCATTTATGAAGAAGTTAATAAATAATAACTTGCTCAAAGAATTGTGTGAAAATGAAATATTATATGATAATACCTGTAAAGTTCTTTACAGGAGCTAAAGGAAGCATATGTTTGGCTCATAGTAAGTGCCCTGTAAATATTAGCCATTATTGCTGTCACTTTTAGTTCTAGATGTTCTATCAGTCAATGATTCTAAATTAAAAGTCCTCAGGCTGGCAGAAGCGAAACTAAATCATATTCTACAGTGGTGCCTCTCTCCATGCACTACATTGTTCGGAATACCTTGGAAACCATCAACTTTTTCACAGAAAACCAGTAGAGATTCAGACTTTATGTTGTGTGCCATCAAGTAGATTCCCTGGTAGAGTAACCCTATATGTCAAACTATGACTGCCCCACAGAGTTTTCTAGGCTGTAAATCTTTAAGGGAGCAAGATTGCTAGTTCTTTCCTCCTGCGGAGCAACTAGTGGGTTTGAACCACTGATCTTTTGGTTATACATTGTATATCACCAAGGCTCCATTCAATAAACCAAGCCAAACTCATTGCAATTGAGTTGGTTCTGACTCATAGCAACCCTGTTCATTCCATGGTGGTGGGTGGTGGATGGTGGGTGGTGGGTGGTGATTGTATGCTATGAAGTCGACTCCGACTCATAGTGACCCTATATCAGCTTTTTAAGTCTGTAAATCTTTATGGGAGCAAACAACCTCATCTTTCTCGCACAGAGCTGCTAGTATATTCGAATTGCTAACCTTGTGGCAGGTAACCCAACACATAACCCACTACACTACCAGAGCCCAAATCATTCACTGTTGTTGTTGTTGTTAAGTGCCATCGAGTCGGTTCTGACCCATAGCGACCCTGTATAGGGTTTCCAAGGAGCAGCTGGTAAGCTTGAACCGCCAACCTTGCAGTTCAAACGGCTTTGCAGTCTGGCTCATTAACCCACAGCTCCACACCAGGACTCCAATTCATTCAATAGAGCTGTGCAAAGATAGAGTGGGTTACCTTCAGAGGTATTGAGTTCCTCATCTTTGGGAGTGTCCAAACTAGATGACTAATTCACAGGGATGTGGTAAAGGTATGGGTCTTCAAGCTTTTTAGTAGTTACCAGGGGTGAGCTACCAAAGGAGCTCTGATAATGTAGTGGTTACAAATTGGGCTGCTAACCTCAAGGTCAGCAGTACGAAACTACCAGCTGTTCTGTGGGAGAAAGATGAGGCATTCTGGTCCAGTAAAGATTTACAGTCTCGGAAACCCTGTACAAGGTTGCTATGAGTCGGAACCAACTCCATGGCATACCACACCACTACCAGGGGTGAGATGAAGGGGGAAAGAGGGTCATTGCTTATACACATCATAATAAAACCAACAGACACAATGTACCAATTTTGGATTCCTGACTTTGAAGACTGAGAATATGGAAACTTTGTTTGACTGTCAACATTTGATTCCACTCAACCAGGTAACCTTAGGGAGGGGCATCAGGTCACCAGAGCACCCTGAGCACCATTTTTTT
>NW_006408601.1:7064531-7157447 GCF_000296735.1 Chrysochloris asiatica | reverse complement strand
TAAAGGACAACTGATTACTGCGGGAGCTTGCTGTCTTCCCCAACCAAGGTGGGACCACTCACTTGCACATCACCTCTGATGCTTTTTCTCTTCTAAAGCATCCTTCTGTGTGTTTCTTGGTGGCAGGTTTTAGGATTGGACTGGAGAGAGAGATGTTGCTCCTTTGCCTCATTGTTTGTCCATTGAGCAGAGGGCACACAGGTCTTGGTGACACACTTGACCTAAACTCGCTGCTCTAGAAATTAACTAGATTGGAATGACTTCGGGGACCAGACAGCTAGTGGAGGGACATGGCTGTGTGTGGACCACTTGACCACCCTGGTCTCAGCCACTGCTCTAGTGTTGTTTACCACCCAGAATCTGCCTCTGGGAAGAGAAAAAACAAAGGCACCTTGTTTGTTTGTTTCACCTTTGTTTTCAGGGTACTGTTTCTTAAGCACTGGTACAAAGTGATCCAGTAAAAGACACTGGACACAAAAAAGAATTTGTTGTTGTTGTGAAGTGCCATCGAGTTAATTCCAACTTATGGCCACCCTGTATAGCGTTTTCGAGGAGTGACTGTTGAGTTTGAACCACTGACCTTGTGGTTCAAACCAAACTTGTGATCCAGTGCTTATCCTACAGTACCACACCAGTAGTCCCCCAAAAAGGATAAGGACCACAATTTGCAGTTCTTGGAACTAAGTGTGATTATTATTTATTTCATCTCCCAAGAAATTTAGGAACAAAAGTTTCCCTGCAAGAAATGTATTTTTTATTCCTAAAATATCCTATTGTGTTTTTTTTTTTTTTTCATGGTGTGCAGATAAATTGAAAATTGAAAAATGATAATAGCCTCTCTCACAACTCCCTCATAGCTATTCTGTTTTCAGCCCTCAGCATGTGAATGTTAACTCACCATAGGAGAGGGTGAGGGTTTTATGATCCCCAAATCATGATGTATAGTCTGATGAAGGACTTTTATGTATATGTATTGTGTCTTTCAAAAACACAAAGGGAAAACCAACCCCAGTTGTATATTCAATGAATTGCCTATATTAAAAAGAAACTTATAGAAGAAGAAGAAATAAAACAATAAAAAAAGGGGGGGGGCACAGGTATCCTGGAAAAATCCAGAATGTAGGTTCACTATAAATATAGGTCAGTGAACGTTTTAGTGAAAAATGAGCAAAAGGGAAGCTGCTTGTTAGGGCAGAAATAAAATGTGATACAGTGGGGAAAGAAATACCATCTTGCTAAATCACACAAACCACAAAGAAGGTACTATTTGTAAAAGAAGATGAAAGGTAGACCAAGCCACATCTCTGTCCTCCTCCTCACCAGGCAGGGCCACAAAGGGCGCCCAGTTAATACTTTCTAGCTCAACCCATTAGCCTCAGAAGTCTCTATCTGTACCCTTCCCATCCTTCCCCAGAAGATTCACGGACAGTGGATAACAAGATAAAACAGAAAAAGGAATTTGAAATCAAGCATAGGGAAAATGTAAGTTAAGAGGAAAGTGACAAACCAGGGAGACTGGGGAGAATATAATAAATACACAAGCATTAAGGTTCTATGTTATTGCTGAGCTTTACATTTGACTTGGAGCTTCCTGGCAGCCAAGACAAAAAGGGAACACAGTAGATTTCATACTGCATACTGTTACAGAAGACAAACACCGTAGTCATTAAGAAAAAGGTAAGTGCTGACTAGTTTACTCCTTTAAGTTAAATCTCTTAAATGAGAACAATACACTGTCTTACTGAAGGTATGGAGAACAAAGTCCTCTTCAATTTTCCTTGTTATTGGATTAACCCTTTCTTGTCTTACAGCTCTCAGAGTGTTTTCCTCAGGCTGGGCTTAATTTCATTATTCTAGGTGGCCATATTACAGATAGGAATCCTGATGTGGTGCTGTAGGATAAGCACTGGATTGCTAACTGCATAGTTGGTACTTCAAACCTACCAGCCACTCCTCAGAAACCCTACACAGGGTCGCACTGAGTCAGAACTGACTCGATGGAATTGAACAACATAATACAGATGTCTATGTACCTCTCCTTTGTAGCACTTAACCACAGATATTCATGCATATCTATTCATATGATTATTTTTAAAGGCTGTCTTCTCAACTAGGTTATAAACTTCATGAGGTCAGGGCTATATTGTCCTGCAGTGCCTCATACAGCCCGGACACACTCTAAAACTCACGGACTTCAAGTTGATTCTGATTCCTAGAGACCTGTAGGACAATGGAAAACTACCCATGGGGTTTCTAAGGTTGTAAATCTTTCCATAAGCAGACTGCCACAGCTTTCTCCCACAGAGCACTGGTGGATTTGAACTACTGACCATTTGGTTAACAGTGTAGCCCTTTAACCACTGTACCACCAGAGCGCTTTAGCACACTGGAAGATCTCAGCATATATTTGCTTGAACAGATGAAGGCAAAAGCAACCAGGGATTTTAATGTGTCTGATTCTTATAGAACCCTCGTTGAAAAACTGAGATCCTTTCAAAGATCTCCTAGTCCAGAGAGTGGTCTGGGACATCTTCAGAGATTGTTAGTAATAAGAAATTTAGCAACAACTCCAGTGTATTGTGAATCTGCCATAAACGCAATCCTGTACTGGGCATTCATCGTCACCTAGGAGGGAAACCGCTTGTCCAAGGTCATATAGCTGGTAAAAGTCAAAACATAAGGCTGTCAGACTCCAGTGCCCATGCTCTTTGTGTCTGCGTGTGTGAGTCTGAGCCACACACACGCAATTAGAGCAGCGCAGCAAGAGAGTATTTCTGGCACAGGCTGTTGCTGGTTTCTGGCAGCTGCTGCATTCTCGTCTCTCTCAAGTTTGGGAAGAGAAAGCTCATACCTGGGTTGGCAAAGGTAGTCTCAGAACTCATTTTCCCTGGTCTTTGCACATAGTGAATGTGATTATTGATCTTGTCACACTGTCTCCTGAAGAGCAGGAGCATTAAAGTTTAATATTATTTTTATAGAAGCCACTGGGAGAAAAGGGAGAGGAGAGGCACAATGCAGGTGTCTCAGGAATAATTGGATTTGCTCAAAGATTGGGAGAGTAGAGTTGGGGAATGGCAACATTAGATGGTACTTTTGATTCCAAGCTTATCAGACATCTATTTTTAATTACTGTGTGTCTGTCTGTCACTGTTGTTTTAATACAGATCTAATTTTTACAATAGGTTCATTATTAAAAAAACAACAACTTTATCCAGCATGGTTGGCAAATGGGATGTGTTGGTGGCTCAGTGTTGCCACCTACTGTGTACTGCATAGATTTTCAATCTTCAAGAATTTGAAGGCAATAACACACATTTCAAACTGCAGCGAGCCATAATTTAGTCCATCTGTTCTTCCATAAGGTTGCAAGGCCTCTGAATGAGCATTATAAACAGCTGTCATCACTGTAGGCTCTTGAAGTGCCAAGATACTGGTTCCAGTGGCTTCTGGTGATAAAGAACAGCAGACCCCAAACAAAACAAAACCCCCCACCTCTTTTCCTTTGCTTCTTTGATAACAAGTCTCCTTAAAAACATTTAAATATTAGATGCCTGCAGTGGGGTATGTGAATATTTGCTACATTTGGGTTTATGTTACAGAGACCCAGAAGTGGGCATGTGGGATGGTGTTTGTACATGTGCTGAGCCCCTGTGGTGGTCTTTGACCTGTGGTTCCTGTGGTTCCTGATAGTGATTTAGAACACACAACATAATGGTTACGAGTTGGGCTGCTAACCTCAAGGTTGGCAGTTCGATACTACCAGTAGTTCTGTGGGAGAAAGATGAGGCTTTCTGCTCCCATAAAGATTTACAGCCTCGGAAACCCTGTACAGGGTCGCTGTTGGTCGGAACTGACTCGATGGCACTTAACAACAACACCAATAATAGTTCTTAGGTCTTCAGAGTTGTGTTCCTAGGCTGTTGGCTCTTTTACATCTAAAGCTTGTTCTACATTTAGAAGGACACTGGAGGATGGCAGTGGGCATTCCTATGCCACCTCCCCATACCACAAAAAGACCAAAAGATTACAGCATGTTCGTGGCTAGATTTAGTGTTCAGTCTTATTCTGATTTCCCTGCAGTGGCTTTGACAGGTCTTATTTGGAAGATGAAGTAATACAGTTATTGAACTGGGAACAGTTTAGAACTGTTGTTCTTGGTTTGAATGGTAAGGTCACACAATTATCCATAGACATGGAATACATGCGATTTCACCCACTGTCTCTGTAAATTATTATGTAGGAATAGAAAAAGGTGGGAAAACTGCAGGTGCATTACTAGGCATCAATCATTTATTTTGTTTTATTTTACATAAAGAGGTAGATTGCTCAAATTTAATTCCTTTCCCTGACTCCCATTCTATTCCACAATAAATAACCTTTATTGATTTCAGGGATCTGAAGGTTTTCTGCCCAGGAATGGCAAGACTGTGCCTAATTTGTCCATTTATTGCTGTATCTTGTTCCTCAGTTGAGGTACTTTGTGGGAAAGGTATAAAATATGAGTAAAAAAATAAAACAATCAGGACTAGTTCATGTTGCTGTTGTTAAGTGCCATCAAGTCTGTTTTGACTCACAGCAACCCTGTATAGGGTTACTGAGGAGCAGCTGGTAGGTTTGAACCATCGACCTTGTGGTTTGAAGTCCTATGCTGATCTTACAGTGCCACACCAGGAGCTATTGTTAGGTGCCATCAAGTTGGTACCTACTCATAGTGACCCCACACACAACAGAGTAAAACACTGCCTGTCCTGTGCCAACCTCACAATCGTTGCTACATTTGAGCCCATTTCTGCTGCCACTGTGCCAATCCATCTTGTTGGGGGTCTTCCTCTTTTTCATTGACCCTCCACTCTACCAAACATAATATCCTTCCCCAGGGACTGGTCCCTCCTGATAATCTGCCCCATGTATGAGAGACAAAGTCTTGCCATCTTGACCTCTAGGAACATTTTGATTGTTCTTCTTCCAACACAGATTGGTTTGGTCTTCTGGCAGTCTGTGGTACTCTTAATGTTCATCTTCAGTGCTACAACTCAAATACAAGAGTTCTTCTATGGTCTTCCTTATTAATTGTCCAACTTTCACATGCATATGAGGCTACTGAAAATATCATGGCTTGAGTCAGGCACACCTTAGTCCTCAAACTGATATCTTTGTTCTTGAACACTTTAAAGAGGTCTTGTACAGCAGATTTGCCTAATGCAGTATGTTATGTGATTGTCTTTGACAACTTCAGTCTTTTCTCCATTTATCATGATGTTATTTATTGGTCCAGTGGTGAGGATTTTTCTTTTTTTGCTTTGAAATGCAATCCATTACAAAGTCTTTGATCTTCATCAGAAAAATGTTTTAAGTCCTCTTCCATTTCAGCAAGCAAGGTTGTATCATCTGAATAGCACAGGTGGTTAATGAGTCTTCCTCCAGCCCGATGCCACATTCTTCTTCATATAGTCCAGTTTCTGGGTTTATTTGCTCAGCATACAGATTGAATAATTATGGTGAAAGAATACAATCCTGGTGCACATCTTTCCTGATTTTAAACTGTTACGTGTTCCCTTGTTCTGTTCTAATGGCTGCCTCTTGGTCTATGTACAGGTTCCTCATGAGCACAATTAAGTGTTCCCGAATACTCATTCTCTACAATGTTGCCCATAACTTGTCATTATCCACACAGTTGAAAGCCTTTAAACATCTTTCTGGTATTCTCTGCTTTCAGTTAAGATCATCTGACATCAGCAGTGACAGTCCTCATTCCACACCCTGGTGTGAATGTGAATTGAACCTCTGGCAGTTCTCTGACAATGTTCTGTTGCAGCCATTTTTAAAGTATCTTTAGGAAAAATTTGCCTGTATGTGATATTAATGATATTTTCCAATGATTTTTGCATTCTGCTAGATCGCCTCTCTTTTTTTTTTAATTTTTTAAAAAAGCTTTTATTGTGAATTGAGTGATAGTTTACATGGGAGAACATTGGTTTTGCACTCATCCTATAGTATTTCATTTCATTGCAATGATTATAATCCCCTTCGTGCTTCAGCATGCAACAGTATTTCCCTCTATTTCCTCTTTTTATTTTATTTTTTGAAACACTTAGGAACATATAATCATTTAAACAACCTAAGGGCACATTCTACAAACCTGCTCATGACCGCCCGCACACAGCCTTTCTCTTTCCATGAGTCTAGAGTCCTCAGCTGCTCTATCTCTCCATGCCATCACCTATTCCTCCATCTCTGGTGTCTTTGCTTTTCTGGGTACAGTACCACATTCTGCTCATGCTCTTGTCCCTTGATGTAAGATTAACTACTCCTCCCTTTATATTACAGAACTTCTACCTTTACAGTTGTGAGAATTGCAATTAGTCATGATAACAATTACTCACTATTGAATCATAAGAATCTTATCCCCATCTCCTTTCTCCAGACCCATCTAGACTAGATGAAAACTATTCACTGGGGATTCTACCTTCCCATGCACACTCTGAAACTAAACTCCCTCTTGAAAACTTGTAAGCCAGCCACTTTATGCCTTTATAGCCCCCACATTTTAGGTAGTCAATGACTACGTTGCCTGTCCCTATCAACTTTGTATACAGAGGGGATCGGCGTGATCCTTGATGTGAAGACTCATTCCTTCTCAGTTGGTATTTTGAGCCACTACATCCATAAGTATAGGTCAAGTTCATCAAATTGTAGCAATTTACACTTGTTTGCTTTATCAAATTTATTTATCTTCCTTTAGTTGAGTCTGATCATCACGCTATCAAAGCTAGGTCAAATAGGTACTATCTGCTAGTTTGGGTGTTCTTGTGCATCTCCCCTTACTTCATATCACCTGGACATTTCACTCTCAACTCTAGTCCTCCGTGACTAGGTCCTTGTCCATGGGCTTAGGAGTCCCCAGGTCTCACCATACTTCAGATAAACCAGCCTTTCCTCTTCTTTCTCTCATCTCAAGGTCACTGGGAGTGTATGGAACGTGGTCAAACTCAACCCGTATCTTCATTGCTGCCATTCCCCTACTTCCACTCACCAGTAGTCCAATGTGGTTGCCAGCAAGCTTACATGCCTGCTCATGTGTTCCCTTTGAGTTTCAGTCTTGGAGGGGGGTTTGTCCTAACGGACTTGATTGCTTGCCTTGATGGCTCCCTGGCAAACAACTTGCTTGTTCTTGTAGTAGCCAATCTGACTGCCATTTTTGTTTTTGATTTTTCCTGCTGGTCTTCCTTTCAAGAAGTATCTTCTGTTCCTCTAGCCACTCCAGGCTGATCTGCATGTCCTTTCAAGTGGGAATGTCCCACCTCAGAAGGTTCGGTATGGGGCTCAGGATTCCACCTAAGGTCCTATACACTACAAAGGCTTTGCAAGAATCGGTTTCACTGGGCAAGTTCTAGAACCCCTTTTAGGTATTCCAATCAGTTATAGACTGAAAATGGGTTTATAGGCTCTCTGTAATCATGTTTCCTGATATTCCTTTCTGTCCCACTCAAGTCTATTGGATCAACTCTCTTTGAAATGGGCACAGGTATGGGTCTCTACCAATTAGTTGGCGAGATAGTTATCTTCCAAATTTCTTGGCAGAGATGAGTGAGTGCCTCCAGTGCTGCATCAGTTTGTTGAAAGATTTCAGTTTGTATTCCATCAATTTCCAGAGCCTTATTCTTTGCCAGTGCTTTCAGTACACATTGGGCTTTTTCCTTCAGTACCAGTGGCTCTTGATCATATACTACCTCTTGAAATGGTACAACATTGACCATTTCTTTTTGGTACAGTATTCCTTCCATCTTCTTTTGTTGCTTTCTGCATCATTCAATATTTTGCCATGACAGTCCTTCAGTATCGCTAATTAAGGCTTGAAATTTTTCTTCAATTCTTTCAGCTTGAGAAATGCTGAGCGTGTTCTTCCCTTTTGGTTTTCTAATTCCAGGTCTTTGTACATTCATTATAATATTTGACTTTATTCCCTTGAGCTGCTCTTTGAAAATTTCTGTTCAGCACTTTTACCTCCTCATTTCTTCCATTTACTTCAGCATCTCTACCCAGGAGAGCAAGTGTCAGAGTCTCTTCTGACATCCATTTTGGTGTCTTCCTTCTTTTTTGTCTTCTTAATGATTTTTGGTTTCTTCCTGTATGATGTTTTTGATGTCATCCCACAACTCTTCTGGTCTTCTGACATTAGTATTTAGTGCATCAAATCTATTCTTGAGATGATCTTTAAATTCAGGTGGGTTATGTTCAAGATCATATTTTGGTTCTCATAGACTTGTTTTATTTTCTTCAGCTTTAGCCTGAATTCACATGTGAGCAATTGATGGTTTATTTCACAGTATTACCCTGGCCTTGTTTTGATTGCTAATACGGAGTTTTTCCACCATCTGTTTCCACAGATGTAGTCAATTTGATTTCTGGGTATTCCATATGGTGAGGGTCATGTGTATAGTTGTCTTTTATGTTGTTTAAAAAAATGGTATTTGCAGTGAAGAAGTCATTGGTATTGCAGAGTTCTATCATGCAATCTCCAGCATAATTTCTGTCACCAAGGACATATTTTCCAAATATTGATCCTTCCTCTTTGTTTCCAACATTAGCATTCCAATCATCAGTTATTACCAATACATATTGATTGCATGTTTGATCAATATCAGACTGCAGAAGTTGGTAGAATTCTTCAATTTCATCATCACTGACTTTAGTAGTTGGTGCATGAATTTGAATAATAGTGGTATTAACTGGTCTGCTCTATAGGCATATAGATATTATCCTATTACAGACAGCATTATACTTCAAGAGAGATCTTGAAATGTTCTTTCTGATGATGAATGGTACCCCATTCCTCTTAAATTTGTCACCCTTGGCATAGTAAACCGTATGATTGTCAAGATTACAAATAGCCAATACCAGTCCATTTCAGCTCACTAATGCCTAAAATATTAATGTTTATGCATTCCATTTCATTTTTGACAACTTTCAATTTTTCTAGATTCATACTTCATACATTCCATATATGTTTACAGCCTTTTCTCCTCATTTTGAGTTGTGCCTCATCAGCAAATAAATGAAGGTACCAGAGGCTTTACTTCTTTCACGTCATCATGGTCAACTCTACTTTGAGGAACCAGCTCTTCCCCAGTCACATTTTCAGTGGCTTGCAACCTGATGGGCTCATCTTCCAATACTACATCTGACAGTATTCTTGTGCTATTCATAATGTTTCAGTAATCAATATTCTGGTACTATCTGACACTATTTCACTGATATCCATAAGGTTTTCAGTGCTGACCATTCGGAAGTAGTCTGCCACACCTTCTTCCTAGTCTGTCTTAGTCTGGAAGCTCAGCTGAAACCTGTCCACCATGGATGTACCCTGCTAGTATTTAAAATACTAGTGGCACAGCCTCCAGCATCACAGTAACATGCAAGCCAGTACGACAAATTGACAAACGAGTGGTGAATTAGGACTATAGAGAGTATAAATTATACTGGAGAGTAAGTCTAAGAAGACAAGGAGGGTGCTAACAACCTAGTATTATTTCTGTTCTTCTAAAAAGCTATATCATTGGATAAGTTGATACAGCCTGTTTTTTTTTTTTAAGCTACTTGGAAGCTGCACTTGTTTTGGAAAGCACTGTATAACCATGGGTGGCTTCATGTTCCTGACATTTTCGTAAAAAAACTGTCTTTTTCCCCTACTTTGGAATCTGCTGTCCGACCTCTGTCTGACCTTGGGTCCATGCTTACTTTCTCTGAGCCAAGGAGGTGTCAATATCGAAAGTATTTTATCAAGCGAGGTTGGGATTTTTCTGGAAGTACTGTAATCTGGACGCCAGCCAGGCATTTGAGAAGCTTGAATGTGGGAGGCTTATTTTGGAAACCCTTTCATCATCTTCGATTTAGGCCCCTGTGAGCAATTCCAGGGCCTCACACCCTGATGGTCTCCACTGATAGGAGCACCAAAAAAAGGAGCGTTGAAGTGGGAAAGTGGTACAGAAGTTCTCGTCTCACAAGGGTACCTGATAACCTTTCTTCTGAGACTCCTAGTTCCAATCTCTCTTCCTGAACCAGAGTACTTTTTGCTGCTTTCTTGGGACTTGGTGTGTTGGAGGTCATCTTGAAAGAATGCTGCTGAGACAGGCTCCCAGGAGGCTGGTTCTGGGATGGAATTGGACAGGCTTTACTGGACCACAAAGATCGAGCAAGATGCTTTTAGTCTCAGAGTTAAGCCCTTTCACTTGTAAACCTGTGCTGTGATGTGGTTCTGCCTTTGCTATTCCATTTGAGATGGCATTTTGGTGAGGTCTGTCGGAGTTTCGGCCAGGAGGTGCAGGGTGGACACTCAGCAAGCTGGGACACAGGGCCAGTCTTATGACACTGTTTCATTTTCTTCATAAATCAGAAAGCAAACCCATTCCCACTCACATCAATATCTGAAGTTACTTGTTTACTTAGCTGTATTTCTTTTGTCACCATTGTATCTCCTGTTTACAGTGTCTGGCACATAGAAAATCCTTGCTTTTGTGTGCTGCCAAGTAGGTTCCTACTCACCACTAACCTGTATAGGGTTTCCAAGGAGCTATTGGTGGGTTTGAACCACTGACCATGTGGTTAGCAGTCCAGTGCTTAGCTTACAGCCCCACATCAGGACTCCAGAAGACCCTAATTTTTTTTTTTTTAATTAAATGTTTTTATTTTGGATTGAGTGAAAGTTTACAGGGCACATCATCAGCTTCACATTCAACCATTCATATAGCTTGTTTCATTACATTGATTATTATCCCCTCCATATATCATCAGTT
The DNA here is from genome assembly GCF_000296735.1 of Chrysochloris asiatica. Taxonomy (NCBI): domain Eukaryota; kingdom Metazoa; phylum Chordata; class Mammalia; order Afrosoricida; family Chrysochloridae; genus Chrysochloris; species Chrysochloris asiatica. The sequence continues at coordinate 7,146,654 of NW_006408601.1, read as the reverse complement.
AACAGTGTTTCTCTCTATCCTCTTTAGCTTTTTTTTTTGGATGGGTGGGGGGCCTTGCCTTTTTGGAATTTACAGTCTCGGCTTTTAGGGAAGGTTTTTACATTTGTCTGTGGATATCCAGGGCTCATGTATGAGATTACTAACAAGCATTACTGAATAATCAGATGAGGGACAGTTTGCTATGTCTACTAGGTAGCTAAAGTCTGATCCTCAGAGCCTATGGTTTGGACAGTCAACAACGCTTGGGCCCAAGACCCTAATTTTTATCAATTAAGTGAATGGTACTTCCACCCACTGTTGTCTAGTTGATTTACGCTCAGTAGCCATACAAGACAAGGAGCTCTGGTAGCATAATGGTTACGAATCGGGCTGCTAACCTCAAGGTCAGCAGTTCGAAACTACCAGCGGTTCCGCGGGAGAAAGATGAGGCCTTCTGCTCCTGTAAAGATGGAAACCCTGTGCAGGGTCCTATGAGTTGGTACTTAACAACAACAAGCCATACAAGACAGAGCAGAATTGCCCTACAGTGTTTCCCAGGCTGCAGTTTGTATGGAAGCAGCCAGCCACATCTTTCTCCCACAGAGAGGCTGATGGGTTTGAATTGCCAACGTTTTTGTTTAGCAGTTGTGTGCTTAAGCACTATACCATCTGTGCTCCTTTAAAAAATGATGTTGTTGTTGTTGTTAAGTGCCATTGAGTCAGTTCCAACTCATAGTGACCCTGTATAGTGTTTCTGAGGAGCAACTGGTGGGGTTAAACCATCAACCTTGCAGCTCAGACTGACCTTATTATGGTCCAGCACATTATTCTGCATCGCCACATCAAGAATGATAGCCACATTTATTTAGTACTTACTCTTGGCTGCTAAGTAAAAGTTGGAAGATGAACCCAGATTTGAACTTGGTTCTGAGTTCATGTGTTTGTGTTTGTTGTTTTTAAGAATAGCAATATAGCATTTTCATTAATCAACTGCTAGTTATACCACAGTATGGAGTGCTGGTGTAGCACTGTATGATAAGCACTGGACTTTAAGGTCAGTTTAAACTACAAGGTCAGTGGTTCAGATCTACCAGTCACTCCTTGGAAACCCTATACAGGATTGCTGTGAGTCAGAACCAACTCAACAGATCTAAACAACAACAGATAAACTGCTGTCATATTTTTACTGTGTTGTTTTTGCTGCATACATACTTTGATTGTCTCTTTATATGATAATGATTTTTTTTTCTTTAACTTGTATTGTGAACCAGGCGAAGTTTATAGAGCAAATCCGTTTTCCGTTCACCAATTCACATACATTTTGTTTCATGTAGTAGATTACAGTCCCTACAATGTAACATCACTCATTCCATTCCCTCCTTTGTTTCCTGTTTCTTTCCTAACCCTTTCCTGCCTTCTGAACTTTGTTCTTTTGATCTTAAATGTTGCCTTTTTGATCTTGAATAATTGATTGTTCTGGGAAGTGCATCCCTCCCTAGTGTTACTGTTCACCTTACTATTTGGTTGAAAATTGAGCCATTTCCATACCTGAAGGATGACTAAAGGGCCTCAGTCTCTGCCTTCCATTAGTCTCTATTCAATCAGTAAACCTGATTTTTTAATGATTTTGAGTTTTGTTCTACATTTTTCTCTCACTCTACCTAGTACCTTCTGATGTGCTCTCTTTCAGAGGGCTCAGTAGTGGTAGGTAGCCAAATCACAGCTCCTTGTTCTGGTCTTAGAGTATAACAGTTAGTTTTTCTGGTCTTAGGGTCATGGAGGCTGAGGTTCACATGGTCCCTTAGTCCACTGGACTAATGTCTTCAGGACATGGAGTTTTTAGGTGACAATACTGGTGAGTTGACAGAGTTCAGACCTGGTTTATGAGTATAAAACAAGACTGGATAAATGTCAAAAGTACATTATCCTCATCTTCTTTAAAGGTGACAATTTGAGAGCACTTCCTATGTGCTCATCACTCCCTTGTACTTTCCTTTTGTGTATCACACCTGGTTTTCTTATAATTTTGATGTGATTCCACAAGAGGTATCAACTGGATTCCATTCAGCTTTAATAGTGAATGAGTTCAAGCTTACTTGAATAGCATTTACTAGAAGGTAGAGGTGAACAGATGTGTAGGTCATCTTGGCCTTTTAGCTTAGAGTTTCTCATGCCAAAGCTCTACTCTAGATTATGAGCAGCCAAATCACCAGGGTACTTGCTAAGATTCAGATTTTTGGGTTTACCTCTAGGTCTTTGGCATGAAAATTTCAGGGGATGACCCCTTAAACCTGCAGTTAAAAAAAAAAAAAAAAAAAACCCTGCAATTTTAGTAATCACTTGAGATAGTTCTAATTAGAGAAGAGGTAGGACATTTTGTTGTTTGGGTTGTGTCTGATTTAAATGAAAATGATATGCATTTAATTTGACTTGCTTACTTTGGAATATCATCAGGAAAGACCGATCACTGGACAAGGGGGCATCATGTTCGGTAGAGTGCAGGGCCAATGAAAATAAGGGAACCCTCAGTGAGCCGGATGGAGACAGTAGTCACAACAATGAATTAAACATACCAATGGTCAGGAACATGGTGTGGAACTGAGCAACATTTCTTTCTGTTATACATCAGATCGCTATGAGTCAAAGCCTACTTAACAGCAATGAAAAACAGCAATAGCATATTTCATCTGTTATTTAATGTATTCATTTTATTCATTTGGGTGTCCAAATAAGAGCATGGAATAAGTAGGTTTTTTTCCCCCACCTTAGTGACCCTATGTGAGACCATACATCCCAAGTCCAAGTTGATTTCTGTGGTCATTGCACTATTTCTAGCAGAAGTGAGACAAATTCCCCATTTGTGTCCCTGAGTTGTTGGCCAGCGATGGGGAGCTTGTCTGCTGTCTGTCTGATACATTTGGCCCTATCACAGCCATTAAAAAAAATCAAGCCTGTTCTTGTTGCTTCCTTCCCAGAAACAATTCTGGAATAATCAAAATTGCCACCCCTTGATGTCTGTGCTTTCCTTTCCTCTGTTCACTCTCCAAACAAAGGCACTTGTTTTAATCGACACAATAACAGTAAAATTGGCTTTATTAGACTCTAGGTGGATTTAAAATGTAACCAAAGGTAGTTCTGTCAGACTGGGAAATCATGCATTTTATTTTGAACGGAAAACTCTGTAGTTGCAACGCCTGGTACCCACTAGGAGATTAAATGATTATTGAATTAAAATGGCCAACTGTGGTGCAGTGAATTACTTGATACGGCTCTTCTAGCCTTAATTTTTGTGACTTTCATAGATAGGACCAAGCAAATAGGGGGTATTGAACTCCAACATAGGAATTGACCACTTTTATCATTCTGCTGGGTTTTAAATGAGCCATCTCAGAAGCAGGAATGGGGACCTCACTACCATTGAGAAAAACAACCAGGAGCACGTGTGTCTTTTGAATTCCAAGATTCCTGTGCGCTGAACCTCCTCAGTCTAGGAGACAGACAGATATGACACCAGAGGAGCAGCAGAGAAGGGCAGAGGAGTGGTGGCAGCAGAAACAACCACTTCTCTAAGTGGCCTTCCTTAGCCATGGTACAAGAAACCTGATTGCCTTTGGAGAGGAAGCTCGCTTGCAGAGTGGGGTGCCTGCAGGAATTTAATCAGGGGAGCTCAGTTTTGCTGACTCCTGGTGCATTTAGCCTTTGAGCTGAGACTTCTGGCATAGTTGAGGGCCCTCTTGGTATTTATTGGCTGTGTTAAAGGAGCTTTATAACATTACCTGAGCAGGGCAGTGGCCAAGGGGCAGCATGAATGAGAGGCTGAGCACCAGAGAAAGGCGTGCCAGTGGGCAGGCTGAGGACTGTATCCTGAGCATTTCTGGTCCTGAATTGTAAACTGTTAACTTCCCTAATAAATCCCATAATTGTGAGTATTATGAGTTCTGTGTGAACTCAATTCTATGTGAACACTGCAACGGATTATCAAACCCAGAAGAGAAGTAGAAATTGCCTTAGGAGGAGGGAGAGTTGGTGTCAGAATTGCTAAAGAAGGTTGGTGGGTGGAGGCATATCTAACAGCCGCATAGGAATCAGCCATGGGCTGATGTTCAATTTGATTTTCCTTTCCCTTTGTTAAGTCAGAGGAGGTGAGACATTGCTTCAACACCATTGTTACACCAAGTAGTTCAAACATTTCTCATATTTAGATCCTACCATGGTAATTTTTCCCATTTTGTGTTTTGAGAAACCTGAGTACACAGTTTGGAGTTTAAATCTTACCTGCTTCTGTCTTTGAGTTAACAGTTCCTGATGACACAAGAGAAAGTTAGCACTGTTATCTTTCCTATCTTTGCTTCCCCCATGTAATCTGTGAACACTTTAGATTCTTGGAAGGTTAGAAATGTAAGAGAAATTGCAGTTAAATAGCCTTGTGCCAAAGGAGCCACAACTAGCCAGCTCCCTTCTCCTACCCGAAGCAGCAGCATTTCCTTTCATTTAATAATAATATCCTACACAAGGGTGCCACTATTTGTCTGTCAGTTTGTTGCACTGTGGTGGCTTGTGTATTTCTGTGATTCTGGAATCTATGCCACCAATATTTTAAATACCCATGGTGGACAGGTTTCGGCCAAGGTTTCAGACTAAAACAGACAGGAAGAAGGAGAGGCAGGCTGCTTCTGAAAGGTTAGCCACTAAAAACCTTATGACAAGTGATGGAGCACTGTCAGATAACAACAGAATATTGACTATTGAAACATGATGAAAAGCACCAGATATAGTGCCAGAAGATGAGCCCCTCAGGTTGGAAGACATTCAAAATATTACTAGTGAAGAGCTGCCTCCTCAAAGTAGAGTTGACAATGATGACGCAAATAGAATCAAGGTTTCAGGACCTTCATTTGCTGATGGGGCACAACTCAAAATGAGGAGAAACAGCTACAAACATCTATTAATAATTATAACATGGAATGTACAAAGTATGAATTGGAAATTGTCAAAAATGAAATGGAATGCGTAAAGATTGATCTTCTAGGCATTAGTGAGCTGAAATGGCCATTTGGAATCTGACAATCATGGTATACTATAATGGGAACAACAAATTGAAGAGGAATGGCATCACATTCATCATCAAAGTAACATTTCAAGATCTAGAAGTACAATGTTGTCTGTGATAGGATAGTATCTACATGCCTACAAGGAAGACTAGTTAATATCACTGTTATTGAAATGTACGTACCAACCACTAAAGCCAGTGATGAACAAAATTGAAGGATACTACCAACTTCTTCAGTCTGAAATTGATCAAACATGCAATCAACATGTATTGATAATCATTGGCGATTGGAATGCAAAGCTTGGAAACAAAGAGGAAGGATCAGTAGTTGGAAAATACTGCCTTGGTGATAGAAATAATGCTGGAGATCGCATGATAGAGTTCTGCAAGACCAATGATTTGTTCATTTCAAATACCTTTTTAAACAGCATAAAAGACACATAGTCCTCACCAGATGGAATACACAGAAATCATATTGACTACATCTGTGGAAAGAGATGGTAGAAAAGCTCTGTATCATCAGCCAAAACAAGGCCAGGGGCAGACTGTGGAACAGATCATCAATTGCTCATATGTAAATTCAGGCTAAAACTGAAGAAAATGAAAACAAGTCCACAAGAGCCAAAATATGACCTTAAACATATCTTATCTGAATTTGGAGATCATCTCAGGAACAGATTTGGTGCATTAGACACTAAAGACCAAAGACCTGAAGAGTTGTGGGATGACATCATGAACATCATACAGGAAGAAAACAAAAGGTCATTAAGAGACAAGAAAGAAGGAAAAGACCAAAATGGGTATCACACGAGATTCTGAAACTTGCTCTGTAGCATAGATAGATGCTAAAGCAAATGGAAGAAGTGAGGAGGTGCACGAGCTAAACAGAAAATTTCAAAGGGCAGCTCAAGAAGACAAAGTCAAATATTACAATGAGATGTGCAATGATCTAGAGTTTGAAAATGAAAAGGGAAGAACATACTCAATATTTCTCAAGCTGAAAGAACTGAAGAAAAAAATCAAGCCTCAATTAGCAATATTCAATATGGACAAAATATTGAATGATGCAGAAAACATCAAAAGAAGATGGAAGAAATACAGAGTCATTGTACCAAAAAGAAGTGATCAATGTTCAGCCATTTCAAGAACTAGCATATGATCAAGAGTCAATGATAATGAAGGAAGAAGTCCAAGGTACACTGAAGGCATTGGCAAAGAGCAAGGCTCCCAGAATAGATGGAATGCAAATTGAAATCTTTCAGCAAACCGAGGTACTCACTCATCTATGCCAAGAAATTTGGAAGATAGCTACCTGGCCAACTGATTGAAAGAGATCCATATTTGTGTCCATTCCAAAGAGAGGTGACCCAATGGAAAGCGGAAATCATTGGACAATAGCATTAATATCACATGCAAGTAAAATTTTGCTAAAGATCATTCAAAAACAGTTGCAACATTACATTGTCATTCTCAATATTACATTGTCACTACATACCAGAGGTTGGAGCTGCATTCAAACGAGGATTTGGAATGAGGGATGTCATTGCTGACATTTGATGGAGCTTGGCTGAAAGCAGAGAATATCAGAAAGATGTTTAGCTGTGCTTTTATTGGCTGCAAAGGCTTTAACTCTGTGGATCATGACAAACTTTGGATAACATTGTGAAGAATGGGTATTCCAAAAAAAAATAATTATGCTCATTAGGAACCTGTACATAGTCCAAGAGGCAGTCATTAGAACAGAACAAGAGGACTGCCTTTAATGGTTTAAAATCTGGAAATGTGTACACCAGGGTTGTATTTTTTCACCATATTTATTCAATCTGTATTCTCAGCAAAAAATCTAAGAAGCTGGACTATATAAAGAAGAATGTGGCATCAGGGTTAGAGGAAGACTCATTAACAACCTGTGATATGAGGATGATACAACCTTGTTTGTTGCAAGCAAACAGGACTTAAAATACTTACTGATGAAGATCAAAGACTACCACCTTCAATTTGGGTTGTATCTCAGTGTAAATAAAGCAAAAACCTTCACCAATGGACCAATAAATAACATCTTGATAAATGGAGAAAAGATTGGAGTTGTCAAAGACTTCATTTTGCTTGAACCCACTGTCAGCCCCCATGGAAGCACCAATCAAGAAATCAAATAGCGTATCACATTAGGCAAATCTGCTGCACGAGACCTCTTCAAAATATGTTCAAGAGCAAAGATACATGTCAGTTTGAGGACTAAGGTGTGCCTGACCCAAGCCATGAAATTTCCAATAACCGCATATGCATGTGAAACTTGGACAAGGAATAAGACCGTAGAAGAATTGACGTATTTGAGTTATGGTGTTGGAGAAGAATATTAAAAGTACCATGCACTGCCAGAAGAACAAACAATCTATGTTGGAAGAAGTACAACCAGAATGCTCCTTAGAAGTCAGGATGGCCAGACTTGGTCTCTCATACTTTGAACATGTTATCAGGAGGGACCAGTCCCTGGAGAAGGACAGAATGCTTGGTAAAGTGGAGGGTTAGCTAATTCTTTTGCGCATAGAGTTTGTATGAGTTGGAACCAATTCCACAACACTTAACAACCACAACAACAACACTGGGGTGGTGCTGTTTACTTTGTCCAAGTGCTTTTAAATCCTTAATACCCTTAAAAGGTTAACTATGGCCTCTCGTAGTTTAACAGATGGAAAAACTAAGGTAAAAATCATCACAGAAGGAAAACAGGACCTTTATTAGGATATTTGTTGTTGTTGTTAAGTGCCATTGAGTCGGTTCCAACCCATAGTGACCCTGTATTGGGTTTCCTAGGAGCACGTGGTGAGCTTGAACCACTGACCTTGTGGTTCAAATAGACTTTGCAGTCCAGTGCATTAACCCACAGCGCCACACCAGGACAATGTTTGGATATTTAACATTGATCTGTGCCTTATTTTCCCCAGTCAGTTACCTGCTGAGCCGGGTGTGATTTATGACCTTCTTGTATTCGGCTGGTGTGATTGATGTCACCACCAGGTCTGCCAGAAGCAGGTTGAATGACAGTTTTTGGTTCTTAGAAGTGAGGATATATGTCTTACATGCTTTCAGTTTGTCAAGAAACCAGAATGCTTGATAGGGAGTTTCAGGTGCCGGGAACAGATCCAGCATTAGACCATCATGGCTGCTTCACTTTGGACTCTTTGGTCTCCGCTCTTAAGCATTATCAAAAGCACAGCCCAGGAGGTAAATGTAAAAATAATTTTCTTGTCAGTTTTTTTTTTCATGGTATCCTAGCAACGATGTACTGTCTGTCCTTGGGTGTTGGGGTAGTATCAGAGCTGGCAGAGGGGAGGGGTATGAAGGTCAGTCACCCCGTTTAAATTCAAGGTATAGTTTCCATTTTATTTTTATCTTCTGGGGAGTTTTTAACCCAGTTATTTAAACTGCATTTTATTTTTTAATTGTCAGTGTAATATATTTTTGTTGTTGACAACTAACTTGGAAAACACAGAAAATATCAAAGAAGAAAGTACAACTCAACTATAATTCCACATTGTTAATAGTTTGGTAAATATCCCTCTAGTTGCCTTAATGTTTTTCTGACCTTTCATACTGTGTTTGGGTTCTAAAGTCAAAGTATAAGATAAAAAGTTCTCATAATGTCAAAATTACCCTAAACTGTTTTGGAGGATAATTTTTATGCACACTAAAGTTGGAAAAGGAGCTCTGATAGCATAGTGGTTACGAATCAGGCTGCGAACCACAAGGTCAGTAGTTCAAAACTACCAGCTGCTCCGCAGGAAAAAGATGAGGCTTTCTGCTCTTGTAAAGATTTACAGCCTCAGAAACCCTGTACAGGGTCGCTATGCATCGGAACCGACTCCACGGCACATAACAAAGTTGGAAAGAATAACCAAAATATCTATAGGAACTGAAAAGTCGAAAGTGGGGGATACCATTCTACCTTTAAATTACTATCAAAACTCAAAAACCCTATACAGGATTCTATGAGTAGGAACCAATTCAATGACACTTAACAACAATGACAATGGCAGTTAACAAATGATGAATGGATACTGGTATTCCTGGGTGTCTGTAAAGGTTCTTCCATTCTCTTTTAATACCAGGCATCTGTAACTTTAATAAAGATTAATAAATTTACTTTTATGAGGAATGGCACACCATAGTGGCTGTGCATTTTGCTCTAGGGATAAGGTTTGAGTCACCTAATAAGAAAAATGAATATGGTACAATTCCACCATAGGTGCCTAAGCCTCCTGACCCCCAACACACACACAACTGGGATCCTTAGTTTCAAAACTGTTGTTTTGTTTTTACTCAACAGCACTGTGGGGTAAGAATTGGGCTGCTAACCGCAAGGTTGGCTGTTCAAACCCACCAACTGCTCCAAGGAAGTATGATGAGATGTATACTCTCGGAAACCCCTATACAGAGTCTATGGCAGTGGGTTTAGTGTGGTACTGTAGGATAAGCACTGGACTGCTAGCTACAAGGTCAGCGGTTCAAACCCACTAGCTGCTCCTTGGAAACCCTATACAGGATCACTATGAGTCAGGACCAACTGGGCTGCACTTAACAATGTATAATACATATATGTGTATGTATTGTTTTTAAATATCACCAAGTCACAATGATTCTATAGGCTAATCACTGGACTGTGAACTTCAAGTTCAGTTGTTTAAGCCCACCAGTCACTCTGTGGGAGAAAGATGAGACTTTCTGCTACCAAAAAGATTTTTAGCCCCAAAATCCTTATATAGGGTCACTATGAGTTGGAACTAACTTGATGGAACTTAACAACAACACACACATACATATACTGGGAATCCTAATGTGGTGCTAATCACAAATCCAATTAGCTAATTGGACCGCTAATCGCAAGGTTGATAATTCAAGCCTGCCAGCCACTCCTGGAAAATCGTATATGAGGTTGCTATGAGTAGGAACCAATTCAATGACACTTTTAACAGCAACAATATGGGGACTTTAAAAAAGTTTGTAGAAAAAAATGGAATGAAAAGAAAATGGAAATCTTTCATGAAGTTTTTGAAGCCCCTTATACACAAACACATACCCATTGCATTGGATGTACCATGGTTTATTAGCCAGTTTTCTGTTGCACATTTATTTCCAGTAGATGAGCATCCTTATGGATAAATCCTTGTTCCCGTACACAATTATGTCTTATGAAGAAATTCTTCAATGTGGAATCAATGGTTCAAAGAGTATGAACATTTTTCAGTGTTCAATTCATTAATTCATATTGCCAATTGCCCTGGGAACACTGTATGCTCCCTTCAAAGTGTTTATTTCCCAGCATTCCTGGAAATTATCTGCATGAATAATTTCTTTAAGCAAGATCAGCGGGTCCCTATGAGTTGGAAGCTAAAGGTATCCCAACCGTTCAACTTTTCTGACATGTTATACCACTCCATAGTCCTTGAAGTCAATCATCACTCCTCTCTTCCTTCAAGTCCCAGGGTTCTGCAACACACTGCAACGTCTCACAAGATTCACAGCTGTCAAAGGAAATGGTTCATGCCAGTTGTGGAGGCTGGCAAATCCCTAATCTTTAGTTCAGAGATGAGTCTGGAAGATTCTTCACACACACATAGTCTCAGGAGCTGAAGAACCGAAATTGGCAGCGAGGCTGCGAGCGCTGGTGAATCAGGTCAGTTGATGGGCTGAAAGTCTCATGAACTGGAGGTCAGATGTAATGAGCCAGATGCAAGATCCAGGGTAAGAGAGCAAACTTGTCTAAAGCAGCCCTATAAATTGGAGTCCGATCATGCCCCCAAGGGAAACTAAGGGCAGTGACTTGAGCCACATCCTCTACTAAGGTGTTGTTGTAAGTGCCATCCAGTTGGTACCGACTCATAGCGACCTTATGCACAGCAGAACAAAACACTGCCTGATCTTGGGCCAAACTCACAATTGTTGCCACACTTGAGCCCATTGATGCTTCCACTTTGCCAGTCCATCTCGCTGGGGGTCTTCCACGTTTTCTCTGACCCTCCACTTTTACCAAACATGATATCCTTCTCCAGAGACTGATCCCTCCTGACAATATGTCTGAAGCATGAGAGACAAAGTTTGGCGATCCTGGCATTCAAGGAGCACTCTGGCTGCACTTCCTCCAACACAGATCTGTTGGTTCTCTTGGCAGCCCATGGCACTTTCAATATTCTCCTCCAACACCATAACTCAGAATCATCAATTCTTCTATGGTCTTCCTTATTCACTGTCCAACTTTCACATGCATATGAAGTTATTGAAAATACCATGGCTTGGGTCAGGTGTACCTTAGTCTCAAGCTGACATCTTTGCTCTTCAACACTTAAAAAAGGTCCTATGCAGCACTTTGCCTAATGCAATATGGCGTTTGATTTCTAGTAAGGTGGGGGCATGTTTAATCCTTAGTTTCACTATAATCCTTACTTCTTTGTTGTTGTTGTTGTTAAGGGTTGTGGAGTTGGTTTCCACTCATAGAAACCCTGTATAGGGTTTCTGAAGCTGAAATTATTAAAGGAGCAGAAAGCCACTTCTTTCTCTAGTGGAGCTGCTGGTGGTCTCGAACTGCCAACCTTGGGGTTCGTAGTTCAGTGCTTATCTATGGAGTCACCTTAACCCTTATTCCTTAGCAACTCACTTCAAAATGGTTCCAAATTTACGGGTATTGTTGTTGTTGCTGTTAAGTGCCCTCGAGCCAGGTCCAACTAATAGCAACCCTGTACAGGGTCACTATGGGTCGGAACCGACTTGATGGCACTTAACAACAATAGGGTTTCCAAGGAGCTCTGGTAGCATAGTGGTTATGAATTGGTCTGTGAACTTCAAGGTCAGCAGTTCAAAACTACCAGCTGTTCAGCGGGAGAAAGATGAGGCTTTCTGTTCTCATAAAAACCCTGTACAGGGTCACTATGAGTCAGAATGGTCTCCACGGCACATAACCACCACCACCATAGGGTTTCCAAGGAGCAACTGCTGAGCTTGAACCTCTAACCTTGCGTTTCAAACTGACTTTGCAGTCTAGCGTATTAACCCACAGCACTATACCAGTTCTCCAATCACAAGTATAGAGGCTAGAATTTATAATACATCACAGAATGGAGACATTTGGCTAGAAGGACCATAAGTAATCCGCTGCCCTGCATTATTAAAAATAAAAATCTTCCACAACATGTCTGTTTTTGTTTTGTGATGACCCAGGGATCTGTTAATTCACCTGGCCACTCTGAAAAGAATATAAATGTGGCTATAAAGGAGCCAAGGTGGTGCTGTGATAAGCACTGGACTGCTTATCACCTCAAGGTTGGTTGTTGAAACCCACCAGCTACTTTGTGGGAGAAAGATGAGACTTTTCTGCTCCCATAAAGATTTATAGCCTTGGAAACCCTACACAGGATCCCTGTGAGTTGAAATCTACACAATGGCACTGAGTAAGTGCCATGGTAACTTCGCTTATTGGGTTCATGGAGAAAGGAGAGAGCGATCAGAGAGCAGAGTGGTGAGCTTGGAGGCCCTCTCTTTAGTCCTGACCTGGCTCAACTGTCTCAACTTTAGCAGACATCTAAAGGCATGATTGGAGTCCTGGTGTGGCGCTGTGGGTTAATGCGCCAGACTGCAAAGCTGTTTGAACTGCAAGGTCCAAGGTCGGGGGTTCAAGCTCACCAGCTGCTCCTCGGAAACCCTGTACAGGGTCGCTATGGGTTGGAACTGACTCGACGGCACTTCACAACAACAACAAAGGCATACTTAATATAGTACTTAAAAGGCATATATAGTTTTTAAAAACGTGTTAAATATCATAAATTTAGAAAAGTATTTGGTGTCGTCATCAAAGAAGTTATAGAACAAGAATAATATTTGTATATTACCCAAAAGGGAATATGATTAAAATAAATGGAGAAACATTGTCCTAATCCAATGGAGAAACTGAAAGCATTAGAGTGGTTTCTATAGGGCCATACAATAAGTTGATGATGGAGCTGGAACCCAAAGTAGAACTCTGGTCTCTCTGTCTAATGCTTTTTCATGGAAAAGGGCCAGCCATGGGCCAGGGGAGGATAAGAAAACACGGAAACGCTTCTTTGGACAGACAGCTAGGTTCTCTTCCAGGGCCAAATGTCACCTCACGCTCTTCATGTGGCAGTTCACTTCTGCTGCATCATCTTCACCTGTGAAGGGGAACCAACTTACACTTTAATAACCAGGTTCTTTGTCTTAACTTTCACCCTACTGAGTAACTTCTCTGCTTCATGCCTTGACAGGAAAAATGTCCCTTCCTCAAGGTGACCTTGCCTGATTGTCAAGATAGTTTAGGGCCTCCTATGTGCATTTTTGGAGTCCCTCAGTGGCCTTCAGCTACTAACCAAAAGGTTAGCGATTCCAGCACCATCCAAAGGTGCTGTAGAAGAAAGACCTGGTGATCTAATTCTGAAAGGTTGTCTATTTGGAAACCCTACAGAGTTCAGTTCAACTCTCTCTATATGTGGTGTTAGCATCAGCCAGAACTGATGCTGTGGTAACTGGTGCATACTCTTACAGCACCTCTTTAAGAACCTTGTCACTCCTGTAATTTCGGTGCTGTTGGATCAGCACTGGACTATGAAGAACAAGGTCAGCAGTTTAGACCCATCAGTTACTCCTCAGAAACCCTATACAGGATTGCTATGAGTCGGAAGCGACTCAACAGCACTTAAAAACAACAACATAGTTATTTAGGACTCCTGGTGTGGCACTGAGGATAAGCACTGGACTGTGAACCACAAAGTCGGCAGTTCAAACTCACCAACCACTCCTCAGAGATCCATCCTGTAGAGTCTCTATAAGTCCGAATCAACTGTATGGCACTCAGCAACAACAAATTACTGTTTATGGAGTCCTGGTGTGGTGCTGTAGAAGATGTATTTGTTTAATTTCTCTTTGACTAGATTATAAACTCTGAGTATTGGAAATTTGTTCATCCTCTACCTGTTACTCCTAGTACATACAAAGGCTTACTAAATGTTTGTTTTAATATCTGGAGGATGCTAATGAATGATTTAGGAGTGTGTGTGGGTTGCTGGGTGGTGCCATTTCTGATTGCTTGCCAGAACTAGGTGAGGGGGTTCTGTGTTGCCAAGGGCAGAAGAAAGATAGAAAGGAGACACAGTTGGGACTGGCAGTATAGAGACCCTGCCTGATAGTGGCCTCCTGGTTGGGGCAGCAGCCAAGTCCAATGTAAAATTCATTTCTGGTTTGGTAGAATCAACCTCAGCACTAATGTGGAGAGGTGGTAGACAGGGGCCTCTGATTTGAGGAAGACAATTCAGATTCAAGGTCAGGGCTCTTGCAGGACTCCTTGGCAAGAAGGGGGCCCGCAACCCGGTCACCTGCAGTCCAGTCTTGTAGTTGATGGGCACTTGAAGCGAAGGCCATAAGGTGTGCTGGTGGCTGGCTGGGCTCCAGAGCGGCACCGCTGGGAGGCGGCAGGTCCTGCCCCTCTCTACCGGCCTCTCTCACTCTTCTCCTTCCCTCCCCTTTCCCTCCCGCATGCTGCATCTTCTGCAAGCGGAGGAATGTGCTGCTCCTGGACACAGCGTCCTGGAAGCGTGGTGGCACCAGGGACGGCTGCCGGGGTCGGCTGTCTGGCGCCGCGCCACGTGCTTTGGTCGGCACTGATGTCAAGTGGGTGTGGACTCTTCTGGAAGCCCTGACGAGGACGAGGAGGGCGCGCGATGCGCCGCGGGCGCGCTGAGGTCTGGGCGCTCTCTGCAACCCAGCGCCGTTGACCAGTGACCGGCCGAGGCTCGCCGAGTTGGAGCATGGAGCCACAGTGTAGCTCACCCCCGGACGCTTGCCCCGCCACCGTCCTGGGAGGTTGGCGGGGACCGTCGCGGGAGGCTTGCAGGTGTGTGAGTGCTCTGCAACTTTCAGGGGGCTGTGGGTTGGTGGGGCTCTCCCGGGGGGCCGCCTGGCCAGCAGGGCGCAGAGTACACAGGTTGCATTTGTGTATGGGTGCGGCAGGACCTGAGCCAGTTCCTCCCCTATTGATATCTTCGAGGGAGCAGCAGCTAGTCCCTGGAGTTTCAACGAGAGAATTCATTGAGCTGGCGCCCGGATTTAGGTTACTCTTCGGGAAGGGCGCCGAGGGAGCTCCTTGTTGTTTTAAGAATCAGGTCTCTAAGTGCAGCCTGCGTTCATGGTAACAGGATTAGCTCTTCGGCTGACAGCTCGGTTTCTTGAAATCGGCTGTGGTTTGGGGCTTCGAGGCCCCGGAAGCTTGTGAACTGTGGGGCAGCGGTTGGTCTTGGAGGCGTGGGGGTGGGAGAGGGCAGGGAGGTGGGCAGAGGCGACCTCACCACGCGTTCCGCGCGTCTGCCCCTCCTCCTCTCCACCCACACTTTCCAGGAGCCGACTAAGGGAGAGGTAAGGGGCCACCTTCTCGCCTGTGACAGGTCTGGTTTCAGACACACCTTCCCAGAGGAATGCGGAGGCTTTGTTCCAGGAGCGCGTCCCAGCTCTGAGCCCACAGGCATGGGGTGGGGGTGGAGGGTCCAGTACCATTACTCATTTTTTATGGCAACGCCGACGAGCTCCGGGGTGGGCAAGTTAATTATTAATGTGTTTAGGCTGGAGAGAGCGAATCTGGAAATGAGATCGGTGGGTTACAGCCTTATCCCAGCTTTCTGTTTTGGCTTTGGCATCGAGCTGAAAGCCCAAGGTTGCAGCCTGTTTCCAGAGGAGGATGCGGGTGTATTCCCCTGTAGAATAACACTTGGAAGAAGGGATCCCCTTACCGGCCTGCGGGATAACCCCGTCTCCTCTGGAGGACAGGAAGGGAGCATCCCTTAGTTTTTATCTACTTTGAGTCAGTCTGTATCTATCCTCCGTTTTTTAACCAACCTCACGTCCACCCCGTCTCCGGATGGCTTCCTGATAGAGCTTGCAGCCCTGACTCTTCACAGAGGACGGTCTGAAGCATTCTGGAAAACGCTGCTTTGTCTGCCCCAATGCCTGAGAACCTCTGCACACGTTCAACAAGTGCCCTTAGGGATGTTTTCCAGGGCCCCAGTCTGTGGGACTGTGGGCAAAGGGCCCTCAGTGCTGAGGAATGTGGAGGTCAAGGTGGGGAAGAGCTGAGGGCGGAGTAAAGCTCCTTCCTCTTCCTCAGTCAGTTTCGGTTTCCCTCCCCCTGTTGGCCGAGAGAAGGGTGGGTCTGAGGAGGTCTCCTCCAGGTGTGCCGTAGCATTTCTGGGCGGGACCCTAATGAATGGGAAGGGTAGGGTCCAGGCTTTAAATGAAGGGCTGGGTTTGGAAGAGGTGGGGTGGGGACTGGTTGGAGGCAGGCCTGGAGAGATTTTGCCCCATTGGGGTTTTAGGAAAGTTGCTAAAGTCAATCATCTCCCCCAGCCCCCTCTCACGGTGCTTGGAGACCTGGGAAGGTGCCTTTTTTCTCTGTTAGTTAAGGATAAAGGACCCAGTTTGCAAACTGAAGGGTTGAAGGATTTGTAGAGTAATTGTAATCAGAAGGGAGATGAGCACCTTGGAATTTGACACCCTTGGGAGAGCAAGAAGGAGCTAGGTTTACAAGCTGAGGGGTGTGTGGAGTGGCACAGACTTAAGACGAAGAGTGTAGGGAAAGGGATGTGGGCTGCCTAGCACATTAGAGAGGTTCTCTGAGACTTGGTGCTGTAGTGCCCCATCTCCCCCCTCCATTTTCCATCTCCATCAGTTTGCTGGGTTCAACTGCTTCCCTGCTCTGGTCTCCACAGGCTTGGCTGCTCTCTTAGCTGCTTATGAGTCATAAAGTTTTGTGTGTTTTTTTCAAGGGTGCAACGAGGTTTAACTTCAGAGAAGTGGACCCTGATACTCTGTTGTTGGGGTGTGTTTGTTTTTGCGGTTGTTTTGAATTGGTCCCACCTGTTCTCCCATCTGAGTTTTGTGGTACCCACACCCCTCAAGGAGCTCTGGTAGTGGTTACAAATCGGGCTGTGAACCTTAAGGTCAGCAGTTCAAAACTACCAACTGTTCCGTGGGAGAAAGATGAGGCTTTCTGCTCCCATAAAGATTTACAGCCTCGGAAACCCTATGCAGGGTCACTATCAGTCAGAATCCACTCAACAGCACTTAACAACAACAACCACACCCCTCACCTTCTCCAGTCATGCTCCAGGCAGTAAAACAAGCACTCTCTGTGGGTCAAGAGTTTGGAGATGACCCTAATAACAAACACAGTTTTTTTTCTATTATGGGAAGTTTGCCCAAGGCTTGCTTAATGTCTTCATCTCAGGGCTGGTGGTCATGGTTGAATATTCATTGATGAGAGCCTGCTTCACTGCCTAGTTAAGTTATCCAAGGTGAGTCTGAAGTGGAGTGAAGTGGGAGAAGGGCAGGGCTTGTGGGGAAAGTGGGACTGGTATTGGAAAGGCTGTGGGGTCGTGAGGTGAGTAGGAGAGCAGGATTGTGGGGTTATAGACCGAGCAGAGTTTGTTGGAGATTCTTCCCAGGGTCGTGTTATTAATGTACTTACACTGGGCAGATCAGGAAGAGGTGTGTCCAGCATCAGCAGAGGCCTCTATCCTGGAGTCTGACTCCACCTGCAAGCTGGGAAAGGGGACATCTGTCCAGTACACCAGCTCCTGGGGAGCAGCTGTGGCAGGGAGCTGCTTTCTGGGAAAGATGACAGGACAAAGCACCCAGGCTGAGAGAGAAGTGCTGTGAAAATGTGCCCCGAGTCAGACAAGATCAGGAGGAGAAAGAGAGTAAAGACTTGGCAGCTTTGCAGTTTGGGTTTGCAAAAGCAAAAAGTTCCTTCCTGGGGTTTATATTATCTGTGGTGAAGGGAAAAGATGCTAATATTCCAGGTCTAGAGCCTGTGGGTACTTGGGAATGAGGGTTTTATTGAAGTAGAAGGAATGTGGCACTTGTCTCTGGTGACTTGGGTTCAAAGTCAGCCTCTGCCATTAGTTAACTTTGCATCCTTGGGCCTCTCTGAGCCTCAGTTTCCATGCGGTAAATAGAGATGAAGTTGCCCCTCTCTCCCAATAATATGAGGATGAAACGAGTTGTTTGTAAAGGATTTGGCACAGTGCTTATTATTTGTTAACTGTTGTTCTTAAGTGTCATCGAATTCATTCTGACTTAATAGTGATTCTGTATGAAGTTTTCAGGAGTTCTGCTGTGGCACTGTGGGTAAATGCACCAAACTGCTAAGCTGTTTGAACTGCTAAGTCGGCAGTTCAAGCTCACCAGCTGCTCCTCGGAAGCCCTATCTATACAGGGTTGCTTTGGGTCAGAACCGACTCGATGGCACTTAACAACAACAACAATAAGGTTTCCAAGGAGTGACTGGTGGGTTTGAACCGCCGACCTTATGGTTAGCAGTCTAGTGCTGATCCTATCGAGTCACACCGTGCTTATTAATTGGTAGCTTAAAATTATTTTTATCCAGGTAGCTAGAAGGAGCCCTGCTAACCAAAAGGTCAGCAATTCGAACGCACTAGCCACTCCATGGGAGAAAGGTGTGATAGTCTGTTTCTGTCAGATGTACAGTTTTGAAAACCGTATGAAGAAGAGCAGTTCTGCTCTGTCCAATAGTGTTGCTATGAGTCGGAATCCACTCATTGGAGGTGGGTTTGGAAGGGAGGTAGCAGTTCCTTAGAGCAGTAGCTGAGAGAGTTGTCTAATTGTGTAGAAAATAAGAACGTCAGGAGTGACATTTGTGCCGACTCCAGAGGCCAGATAGAATGATCCTGAAAGGATTTCTTCTGGCGTACATGTCAAACTTGTTTTCCAGCTTCAGACTACTTAGAGGCCTTGGAGACAGAGTCCCTGGCTATAGGCATACAGACTGCATAAGATGGAAGGTAACATGCTTAAACTCCTGGCTAAGGCAGCCTTTGTGGGTCCAGCCAGGATTGCTGGATGTGAGTGCTAAGAGGAACCTGGCACCCCACACGTTTCAACTGAGTGGCCCTAGACAAACCCTATTATCTCTTTAAGCCAAAGTCCTGTGAAAATATGGAAACCTGCCCCAAACATTGTTCTTATGATCAAATGGGATAATATATTGTGGAGTCAATTCTGACTCACAGAAACCCTGTATAGTTTCCTAGGCTGTCAATCTGTACGAGAACAGAAAGCCTCATCTTTCTCCCTTGGAACTGCTGGTAGTTTCGAACTGCTGACCTTGAGGTTAGCAGCCCGACTCATAATCACTACACTACCAGAGCTCCTTGGGATAATGTGTGTTGTTGTTAGGTGCCATCGAGTTGGTACCCACCAATAGCGACCTTATGCACAGCAGAACGAAACACTGCCCGATCCCGGGCCAACCTCACTACTGTTGCCATGCTTGAGTGTATCGAAGCTGCCACTTGGCCAATCCATCTAGTTGGGGGTTTTCCTCTTTTTCTCTGACCCTCCACCTTACCAAACATGATATCCTTCTCCAGCAACTGGTCCCTCCTGACAATATATTAGAAGTATGAGAGACAAAGTTTGGCCATCTTGGCCTCCAAGGTGCACTCTGGCTGCACTTCTTCCAAAACATATCTATTGGTTCTTTTGGCAACCCCATGGCACTTTGAATATTCTCCTCCAACACCATAACTCAAAAGCATTAATACTTCTATGGTCTTCTTTATTCACTGTCCAGCTTTTGCAAGCAAATGAGGTTATTGGAAATACCATGGCTTGGGTCAGGTGCACGTTAGTCCTCAAGCTGACATCTTTGCTCTTCAACACTTTAAAAAGGTTTTGTGCTGCAGATTTGCCTAATGCAATACATTGTTTGATTGATCTTTTTTTAATGTTTTATTGTGAATTATGCGATAGTTTACATGAGAAAACATTAGCTTTACATTCATCCTATCGTATTTCGTTTCATTGTCATGGTTACAATCTGCTCCATGCATCATCAGCCAACCACAGGGTATACTCTGCAAGCCTGTTCCCCCCACCCCCACCCCCACCCCATCATCAGTACACAGCCCCTTTCCTTCTCTGGGTCTAAAGTCCCTAGCCACTCTTTCTCTCCACATCCTCCTCGTCCTCCTCATCATCATTTCTTCCTCCATCTCTGGCATCACTGCTTCTCTGGGTAGGGTCCCGCTCTCCTCTCTTCTCCCTTCATGGTCCCATGGACCTCCACTCCCTCCTTTTGCTACAAAACGTCTACCTTTACATTTCCAACCCTCACAATAAGTCCTGTTAACAATTATCCACTATTGTATCACAAGAGACCTATCCACATCTCCTTTCATCAGCCTCACCCAGACAGATTGGATACTACTCAGTGGAGATTCTACATTCCTCCATGCCCTCTGGATCTAGCGCCCTTTGATTTGACTGCTGCTTCCATGAGTGTTGATACTTGATCCAAGAAGAATGAAGTCCTTGACAACTTCAATCTTTTCTCCATTGGTAAGAATGTTGTTTATTGGTCTAGTGGTGAGGATTTTTGTTTTCTTTATGTTGAGATATAATCCATACCGAAGGCTGAGTTCTTTGATCTTCATCAGTAAATGTTTTAAGTCCTCCTCAATTTCAGCAAGCATGGTTGTATCATCTGCATATCGCAGATTGTTAATGAGTCTTCCTCCAATCCCGATGCCACATTTTTCTTCATAGAACCCAGCTTCTCATATTATTTGCTCAGCATACATGTTGAATAAGTATGATGAAAGAATATAACCTTGTCGCACACCTTTCTTAATTTTAAACCATTCGGTGTTCCCATGTTATGTGTGAACAACTGCTTCTTGGTCCAGGTACAGATGCCTCATGAGCACAATAAAGTGTTGCGGAGTACTCATACTTCGCAATGTTGTCCATAGCTTGTCATGATCCATACAATCAAAAGCCTTTGTGTAGTCAGTAAAGCACAGCTAAACATCTTTCTGATATTCTCTGCTTTCAGCCAAGATCCATCGGAGATTAGCAATGATATCCCTCATTCCACAGTCTCTTCTGAATCTGGCTTGAACCTCTGGAAGTTCTCTGTCAATGTATGCTTGCAGCCATTTGTGTATTACCTTTAGCAAAGCTTTACTCGCATGGGATATCAAAGAGATTGTCTGATGATTTCCGCATTCCATTGGGTCATCTCTCTTTGGAATGGGCACAAATACGGATCTCTTCCAATCAGTTTGCCAGATAGTTGTCTTTCAGATTTCTTGGCAGAGAGACAAGTATGTAACACTGTAATTCAGCATTCAAATCATTATTGATAGATTACTATGTGCCACACACTGTTCTGAATGCGTGCATGTAGTATTATCTTGTTTAGT
Source organism: Chrysochloris asiatica (assembly GCF_000296735.1). NCBI lineage: Eukaryota > Metazoa > Chordata > Mammalia > Afrosoricida > Chrysochloridae > Chrysochloris > Chrysochloris asiatica. Next base: position 7,125,348 of record NW_006408601.1, on the reverse strand, counting down.
TCTCACAGTAATTCATGATGTGGTACATTACTGGCCACCCTTCATAGATAAGGAAGCTGAACTGTTAGGCATTGCCGTTGTTCTTGTTGGGTACCTGAATCTCTGTGGCAGTCGTGTATCTGAAGACTCCGTGTCCCAGCATAGGAAATTTCTATGAAGAAGTTTGTACACTGCCTTTCCTCTGGTGACCTTTTCTAATGTCACAGGCTAAGTCTGACTAGAGGTCAAAGGTCCTTATTTGTCAGTTTATTCTTGTTGTGCTCCTCTCTTGTCCTCTCTATTCAGTTTGTCCATAGGCTTTATGGGCTCAGCACATTTTGTCTGTGGCTTTCAGGGTCACTTGTGTGGGACTCTAACCCTCTTGCATTCACCGTAAGGATACCTCTTAAGAATGAGGATGCTGGTTTGATTTGTGTTATTTTCAGCAGAGGAAATATTTGCCTTAAGCTGCTCATTGTTGTTGTCAAAGGAGCTCTGGTAGCGTAGTGGTTACGAATCGGGCTGCGAACCTTAAGGTCAGCGGTTCGAAACTACCAGCTGCACCGCGGGAGAAAGATGAGGCTTTCTACTCCCGTAAAGATTTACACCCTCGGAAACCCTATACAGGGTCGCTATGGGTCGGACCCGACTCGATGGCACATAACAACAACAACAAACCTTTCTTTCAAGGAGCTCTGGTAGCATAGTGGTTACGAATCAGTCTGCGAGCCGCAAGGTCAGCAGTTCGAAACTACCAGCTGTTCCGTGGGAGAAAGATGAGGCTTTCTGCTCCTGTAAAGATTTACAGCCTTGGAAACCCTGTACAGGGTGGCTATGAGTTGGAACCGACTCCACGGCACATAACAACAACCTTTCTCTCTGATGGTCCTAGCTAGCTGTTTTGCCTCCTTTCCTCTTCTCTAAATGATCTGCCAGTGAGTACTGAGGTGTGGAGTTTTAAATGTGTGTGTTTAAAGGAAGCGACAAATAGAACACCTGTGAAAATAAGGGCTCACGGCTGGTGTGTTTCAGTCCCCAGTGGTACTCATTAGCAGAGAATTGTGATCATAATCCTAAATTCATTCACATTATTTTTTTGTAGTATGCTTATAAGAAAAAAACAGACAAACAAAAAACCCAGTGCTGTAGCTTTGTGGGTTAGTGTTTATTTTTATAATAACTTTTATGAGGGTGTGATGCAAGTAAAAGACTGGTTGGAATAAAAAATGAAAAGCAACTGGGTGGATCGTCCAGTATGCTCAAGAGACTCCAGGTGTCTCATTAGCAGGGGCAGGGTGTTCATGGCATGGGTCTGGGCACCCTGGCTCCCTTAGCAGCCTGGTGTAGTCCTCAGAGTGGGGGTGGTTCCCAGAGTCTTACTGGAAAGTGGTTTGACTCGCCAAGGTTGTATAGTCAGCTACGTAATGGTAGAGACAGGATCTCAGATCTGACTTTCTGAGTCGAAGAAGGCCGGCAGTCCTTTTATTTCTAATCATGTAAATAATTTTTCCTGTATTGTGCCCATCGTGGAAAGTTCAGAATATTAGAAAGGAAGAAAGACTAGAGGGATCATGGTCCTAACACCACAGACAACTACAGTTTACATTTTGGTGAATTCCTAAGACTTAATTTTTTTTAGGAAGAGTGAGCATTTGTTTTTATCAGGGGAGAACTGCCTGTTATTTATGTATCTCTGGGTATAACAAGTTTTCTGAGTTATAGCAGGCATTCTTTGAGTTTTGATTCTGTGCAAATTCTGGTGCAGCCCTTGACTTTTGTGAAACACTGCTAGGCACTGTAGGAGCAAGGTGAATGCCTCATTCCTGCCTTCACAGGTATTATAATTAAGTAGAAGAGACAGCCAGATACACAACCAACTGGTACAAGGCTAAGTAGGGAATCCTGGTGTGGTGCTGTAGAATGAGCGCTGGACTGCTAACCATGAGGTTCATACTCACCAGTCGCTCCTGGAAAACCCTATTTAGAGTGGCTGTGAGTCGGAATCGACTCTGAGATTAACAACAACAACAACAAATAAGAATAGTGAATAACTGCTCTAGGAATTTTGTTACTCACACTTACTCTCCAAACAACCTTATGAAAAAGGTGTGTTACCCATTTTATAATTGCAAGAACTAAGACATTAAATGGCTTGCCTAAGGGGATAAAACTAACAGCCACCCAAGTTGAGATTGAAATCCAGAGTTCTGCAACTGCAACACCCACGTTCCCTCTCTGATGAAAAACTGATATAATAAATGTCGTCTTTTGAGACAAGGGACATATGGCACATACCTCTTATAATTCTCTTATAATTTCTCTCTATTTCTGGTTTTAAGATGAGCAATTGAATTATGTTTAGTGGTATTCAAGACCCTTTAAAAAGGTCCCTGCTCAGATTCTTTTGCTTATTTGGGCCACTTGATAATACATCTCAGAATATCTTAACTGGAAGGGAGTGGAAGAGCTGTGTAGACCAACCTCTTCATTTTTATTTGTGGGGAAATGGGACATTAATGACAGTTGATGGTTGAGCCCGGGACAGAACTCATGATTCTTCATCAGGGTTACCCAAAGTGTGAAATGATATGCCGTAGTAAGAAGGTGAATATTTCTTATTTTAAAAACCTTTTACTTGCATATAGAGTCCTGGTGTGGCACCGCAGGATAAGCACTGGACCTTTAACTGCAAGGTAGGTGGTTTAAACCCACCAGCCGCTACATGGAAACCCTATACAGGGTCACTGTAAGTTGGAGCCAACTCGATAGCACTTATCAACAACAATACTCGTATACATTGGTGTGCAATTTTTTCACATGTTTGAAGAAAAATATAACTAGAACAATTAAATACGTCATTTTGTGCTATTATTGCATCTTGTTGTTATGTGCCGTGGAGTCATGATGTCACGTGGGTTTATTTGAAGTCAAAATACAGGTTGTCCAGGGATGTGGCAGAAATCATGGAGGTGGTATGTTGTTGTTGTTGTTGTTGTTAAGTACCATGGAGTCGGTTCCGACTCATAGTGACTCTGCACAGGGTTTCCAAGGCTGTAAATCTTTATGGGTGCAGAACGCCTCATCTTTCTCCTGCGGAACCGCTGGTAGTTTCGAACTGCTGACCTTGAGGTTGGCAGCCCAAAAATAGTGTGTAAATAACATGAGGGCAAAAGCCAGAGCCAATCCACCCACTGTCATGGACTCAAGTCCAGCTCCAAGTGACCCTATCCGGCAGAGTAGTTGGTTGGATGGTTATGTGCTGTGAGAACTGGCTGTAAATCTTTAAGAAAGCAGACTTCCGCACCCCACCCCCATCCCCGTGCAGCAGCTAATAGGTTTGAACTGCTGACCTTGTGACCTTGGCAGTTAGCAGCCTTAAGGCCCCAGAGATACTTAATTTGAGGGCAGGACTGCATTTATACCAACTTGTCCTTTTCAGGAGGATTCCATGCCCTGTCTCTGCTTTATTCTCCCCGCCCTCCCCGGGGGGCGGGGGAGGGAGCGGGTTGGTAAGAAGGAAGCCAACCCCTAGTGAGAACTTACTACCTACTAGGCATTTTACCAGGAGTCCTGGTGTGGCATTGCAGGATAAGCACTGGATCACAAGGTCGCTGGTTCAGACTCACCAGCCTCTCCTTAGAAACTCTGTACATGGTGGCTTTGAGTCAGAGTCAACTTGACTGCGCTTAACAATAACAACAAGAAGGCATTTTACCTGTGAACCAGAAGGAGAGCTCAGAGAGGCTCATTAAGAAACCAGACACACTAAGGTTGGAGGAGTCATGGGTCAGATCCCAGCTCAGACTTACATTGTCCCTTATAGCTACCTGTTGCATTCCACAAAGTGGGTGAGCCCCAGGTTCAACCTCTCTTCACAGCTTCTGACTCCTGTGGGGATCTCATCCTTTCCTGTTCAGGTACCAAGCTCAAGTGGAAATGAATGTGGTTGGGTTGCTAGGTTGCTGCCATGGTCTGCTAATTTAAGGCTTGATTTTGAGAGAATTTCAAAGAATGTGCTGTCGGTATTTATCAAATCTGACTCATGCTGGTGAGCGATACAACCTTATCCTGCCGCCATTTGGCTGCTGTTCTCATTGTGATGACGCTGTGTGGATTGTGAGCTCCAGGAAGGCGTATACTGTGCCTGTCTTTTGCTTTAAAGGGCAATTACCGGATGCTTTTTGAGACTGATTCATCTTTTCATACTTTCAGAGTTCAGAGAATCAAATAATGGGACTTTGTTAAGGGTGGGTGGGTGGCAGTTAAAGTGTGGGCTGCTTCCAGGTTAGCTGAAGAACCTGGGGCTGGCTGATTGCTAGAATGCCCTTTGCAGGCTGTGGAGAGTCGGCTGACTTTCAGACACTGCTTTGCAGGTATATAAGGGGAATTAAAAACATCCGTGGAAAGCTCCATTATCTTGTGATTCTATTTTTCTATGAACTTTTTGAAGCCCCCTTGTAGTCTGGTTGGGAGATTTTGACTAGAGATAGGATGTAGGCTTCCACTGTTTTCGAAGCCCGTTTAGAAGATTCTATTACTTTAGTGGTTTAGGACTACATGGAGCATGGTCTCTTACATGAATCTGTGTACCATGGAGTCGGTTCTGACTCATAACAACCCTGTATAGGGTTTCGGAGGCTTTAAATCTTTATAGGAGCAGAAAGCCTCACCTTTCTCCCTCAGAGTGACTGGTAGATATGAACTGCCGACCTTGTCGTTAGAAGCCCACTTCATATTCCACTGTGCTACCAGGGCTCCTTTTGTACTCCTTATCTGCTATGCCCTAGGAGCTGTTATCGTGAGGTGGGCCAACTAATGCTCCCCCTCCACTACAAGATGTCCATGTCCTAATTCCTGAAACTAGTGAATGTTACCTTACATAGGAAAAGTGATTACATTAATTGGGGAGATTTCCCCTAGATTATCTAGCGAGCCCAATGTAATTCAAAGGGTCCTATACCTGGGAGGCAGAGTCAGAGCGAAGAGAGGAAGATTTCACAACAGTAGCAGAAGTCAGACTGATGTGGGCCCATGAGACAAGGATACAGGCCAGCCCTAAGGCCTTCCAAGGGGACACAGCCCTGCTGACACCTTCATTTTTATCCAGTGAAGTGCCTTTTGGACTTCTTACCTCCAAAACTATGGCCAGGTTTGTGTTGGTTTTAGCCTTGAGCTTTGTGATAATTTGTTACAGCAGCAACAGGAAACAAATACAGATACAGCGTGGTCCCTAACTCCAGGTGGCTCACAGTGTAGTGTGGAGATAGACCAGGAACCAGTCAGTTTTGTTAATAGTGCTGAGCACCCTGATAGGCTACAAGTTCAGGATTTTGTGACACCTATCCACGGCCTCAGAAACCCTGTACTAGGGTTGCTATGAGTCAGGACCGACTCCACGGCACATAACAACAACAACAACAACCTAGTCTGGGGAGCCCTGGTGTGGCACTGTAGGATAAAGCACTGGACTGCAAGGTCAGTTTGAATCACAAGGTTGATGGTTCAAACTCACTAGCTGCTCCTTAGAAACCCTATACAGGGTCACTATGAGTCAAAACCAACTCAATGACATTTAATAACAACAACAAGAAACTTTATTCTGGGAGGCCTGATGTGGCCCTATAGGATAAGCACTGGGCTGTTCAAATCCACCAGCCACTCATTGGAAACCCTATACAGGGTCGCTATGAGTCGGAACTGACTAGATGTCACTTAACAACCACAGCATCCTAGTCTGAGGAGATAAGGGTAGGCTTCCTGGAAGAGCTGAGCTCTGAGGTACAACTGACAGATGAGTTGGAGTTAGAGGTTTGAACCTTCTACCTTGTTGTCCAAACTGACCTTGTGGTCCAGTGCTTAGCCTACAATGCCACACCAGTCTCATATACTCAGAGAGATCTTTGGCAGTGAATTCCATCTCTCTGGATTTAGCTCATCCTTAAGAGTCAGTGCGGCAGTATACATCCTGGAGGTGTCCACTCATGTATTTGCATTTGTGGATAGTGGTGGGGAAGAAAGTGGGCAGAAAGCAGTGAAGCAGCCTGCCTTATGGCCTTGAGGGTGAGGGGTAAGTAAGTCTAGAAGGGAGAGAGTGGTCTGCATCATGTTCTCTTGAAAACACTCTAGTGCTGGAGGTAGCTGGGGAGAAAGCCTTTCCTGACTTTGAGGTGGGCTATCACTATTAGTCTCAGCTTGCCACTTAAGATCTGTGTGATTTGAGGCAAGTTTACTAGTGTTCTGGAGCTTCTATTTTGCCATATATAAAACAAGAGTAATGATTCCTACTTTGCAAAGTGTGTGAAAGTAATTACCCAGTTCCCAGCGTATAGTAGACATTCATTTAGTAAATAGTGGTTGACAAATTTGGCAGCTCAACACTTTTTAGGGTTAATCCAATCAATCCTAATTCTTTGCAGGATTCTATGTTTCTTCCTTGCTTTTCAGACTCACTTAGGCACATTGTAATTGGATGTGAAGGGAGAGGCTGGCCTATAGAATGAGAACTCCCCAAAATCTTTACAGGAAGACCCTGTGCCTTCCCAGCAGGAAGTGGCGGTGAGCGGTATTCAGGTGGCTTCAGTCAGTAAGAGGGCCGTTTTGGAAGTGAGAATGTGCTTGTCTTGCCACAGACAAGATTGAATGTCCTCTGTTTTGCTTTCTGGGAATAACAGCTGTGCAGATGTAGATTTCAGGCGCTGAGGTGTCAGAGAGCAGACTGCTCTTTTTTTAGATGTCTGTGTTTTCTGATTATGAAGCTAGCTGCTTGAATTTGGATATTTAGAAAATATCAAAAAAGAAAACCACTTTTACTTCTACTCTCAGAATTTCTTTTTGCAAAATGCATAGTTTAATCTGCTTTATCCATTTAGCATTATATAATATACACTTATTTGCTAGGTAATAGTTGGTGCTGTACTTGTGATATTGTTTTCTTAGTCATTTATCATTCATTTAGATTTCATCCACTTCCCTTCTAAAATACATAATAACATTTGATTCAATGACGATTATCTTAGATTCCTAGCACTGGAATTCCTAAATCAAAAAATGAGCAGATTTGAAAGTCTATATTGGTAGGAGTCCTGGTGTGGCGCTGTGGATTAATATGCTGGACTGCAAAATTGGTTTGAACCACAAGGTTGGTGGTTCAAGCTCACCAGCCGCTCCTTGGAAACCCTATACAGGGTCACTGTAGGTCGGAACTGACTCAATGGCATGTAACAACATTGGTAGGGATTCGTAGTCTATTTTCCTTGTATTAAAAAAAAGCTGTGGCTTTGTTAGGTGGTTGTGAGCCACCCTAAGGAAGGCCCCTGCTTGTGACCATTGCTCGCTTCCTGGCGGACAGGACAATCAGCCTCTTGTGGCTCCCCAGTGAAATTTAAGTAATAGGTCAGCCTTTCCAATGCTTCCCTCTCTGTCAGGAAGTTTGTGAATCTAACCTAAATCTCCTCTGCTGCATTTTAAATCCTCACCTGAAGCCTGTTCCCCTCAGTGGAGTGGAGTGGAGCGGAGCTGTGCATAATCTACGGGCAGCCTGTTCACCTCTCCTCCCACCCTCTGGTCACCGCCGCTCTGGCTACCAGCCTTATGTTACCCTGGAGGAAACTTGAGGGTCTCTGGCTACTGCTGTCACGACTGGGAGGGCGAGTTGCTGCTGATAATGCCAGGTAGGGCTTCTGAAATAATGTGGCCACACCATGGTGGCCAGCATCCGGCCTCTCCCATGCCCTCTGCAGAACTCTCGGGAGCAATTAGCATTCAGAGTGGTGCTTTTCCATTAACACTGCGGGTCTATCAGATTCATTCTTTCTTTCTTTGGGTAAAAAAAAAACTGTGGCTAGAGCAGGGATTAATTGTGCTTCAGTCCCAAGCGCATTGGCCAAGTGGTAAGTGTGCAGTGAAGGGGGAGCATGACCAGATAGGAACGGGTGTTCGAGTGTATTTTGGTGGTAAGATAGCAGGCTGGCTGTGAGGGAGACTGGAGTCCCACCCGGGGCCTCCCACCCGAACTGCAGCTGTGTCCCGTACCTGAACAACCTTGGCCACCTTTCTTGGCCAGCATCCTTTGTTGAGAGAGATGACTGCTTTATTACAGGGCAATCAGATGTGAATTTGGAAAGGAAATGAATATAGCTGCAACATCATGGGCAGCAAGAGGTCTCTTGTGTCTCTTGTTTAGGCATTTTAGAGCTGGCTGGCAATTGGCTACCAAGGTAGAGCAAGTTGCACAGGAAACAGACTGGGAATTGAGTCTGGGCCATACCTGTGGGAGTATCTGAGCACAGCTCCGCCCTGCTGAGCTCCTCTAGCTCCTTGTCCTTTCTTCTTTTCAGCACCAAGAGATCCTGCCTTAATTACATTAATTGTTTCATGCTCCAAATTACTTTTACCTCCTCACAAGGTCCACACTCTAATGCGGTGCCTCATTTTATGCCTCACTTTTCCCTCCCTAAGTGCCTGGTACTGTGCTGAGGCCTGAATTGAGATGAGGTCAGCATTTGAAAACCGAGCGGCTTTATGCCTGTGGTAAAGTCACTCGTTCCTTGCTCATGTTTACATGTTAGATGGTTTCTTCTTCTGAAGAGAGAAAGATTTTTTTTTCTGCTGTTTCCATTTATTGTTATCCCAAACTTTGGTGCTGCATGTCATTGCTACTTTCAGCTTACCAGGCTGGAGCTGGAGCCAAGGTCTCCACTGAGAGACCTTAGCCCTTAGCCCAGTGCATATCATTACGTTAGAATCCCTTGGAGGGAGAGGATTCTGATTTCTTTGGTCTGTATTGGGTCTTGTTGTTATGTGCCGTCGAATCAGTTCCGATCCATAGCGACCCTGTATAGGGCTTCCAAGGAGCAGCTTGCAGGCCAACCTTGCAGTTCAAACTGACCCCGCAGTCCAGTGCATTAACCCACAGCACCACACCTTTAGGCACCATCATTTTAAAAAACATTCTACAGGCACTTCTGATGTTCACTGTCCGAGGTGAAGGCGTATATTGTACCTGCCATCACTAGTTTCCTTTATGAGAAGATAATTATTAGATACCTGTGATATCTGTAACAGTAGATTGCTCCATAACCTTCTTGGAAGCAGAGGGGTGAGAGATAATTGAGAGAATTCTGTCAGGCATGTCGTGTGTGGTATTCACTCGATGGGAAGCCCCATGGATGTACTTGGCACTCTTTTGTGTTACCAGGGTGTGCTATGGTTGTGTCATTCTGTCTTGTAAGCACGTGACTTGACCAGATGAGGTCAAGTTTCGGTTAAGATTTAAAAAAACAAACAAACAAAAGAAGGAAGAGTGGCTGTGTATCTCTTTATATTTGGTTCATTTGCCTGGATTCACTTTTTTCTCTAACTTTTGTAGCATGGTGAGATGAGAGGTGGGGACAGGGGTCTAAGTGAATGGTAGAGGATTGTCTGGACTTAGAGGACAGACATGTCTAAGTGGCAGATACCCACAGTGAGTGTTCAGTCCTTTGTGGCTCTCTGTGTTACCCGTCAGAGGCTGGGATCCCTGAGCCCTCATTTCTGCCAATTTCCCCTTGAAAGCTGTAGACACCTCCTCTAAGGGAAGTTGATAGGAGCTGATTGTCATTCAGTGAGCCCTGTTACTACATGTGTATGGGTTTGCCTGTTGTCAATCCTGGAAAGTTCCTCTTTATGATTCACGAGTGGTTATGTTCTTTGTTGGAGAATGCATTCATCATGATATCCTAAATCCTACCACCTTATCCCATCCTATTTGGGATGTTTGTAGTTGGGACTTTGATTCAGGAGTTAAGCTCTCAGGTTAAGGGGCCGCTTTTGTGATTTTAGCTGTTCCTTAGCTTCTGTCCTATGGCTGGGCCAATCTCCAGGTTCTCTCAGCCTTAGAGATGTTGGAGCATCCCTTTAGAGAGGCCCCTGTAGTTTTCCCACAGGTGAGGAGGTCTCTAGCTTAACACCTGATGTGCTGATGGCACCAGCCCCCAAATCCACCATTCCTGCTTAGAAAATGCTGTATTCTTTTTTAGGGGTTGGGAGTGAGGGTTTGTTTTCTCATACTATTCAAACTGTAATTTGCTAGCTACCTACATTGAATTGCCCTGAGGTGCTTGTTAAAAATGTTGTTGTTGTTGTTGTTGTTAAGTGCCATCGAGTAGGGTCCGACCCATAGCGACCCTGTACAGGGTTTCCGAGGGTGTAAATCTTTACGGGAGTAGAAAGCCTCATCTTTCTCGCGGCTGGTAGTTTCGAACCGCTGACCTTAAGGTTCGCAGCCCAATTCGTGACCACTACGCTACCAGAGCTCCTTTGTTAAAAATGTAGTATCTCTCAAATGATATCTTGGAATTTACATTTTAGTTGGAATCCCAGACCATTACGAATATTTGGCAGTCACTCAATTATAAAAATGTCAAACCACCCTGCCCCGCTGGTTTTATAGTAGGGAAGTTTAACACAGAGCAGTTAAGTGACTAGCCCAGGTTCACTAAGTAAATAAGAGTCAGAATCATGCCTGGAAAAACCTGAAGCCAAGTCTACTACGTTAGTAACACCTCATATGATTTGTGTAGAGTTTTGTTCTTTGCAAAGCATAGGCTATCCTTTCTGCTACTCGAGTCTATCAAACTGGGGAAAGTGCTACATGGATCCATCTTGTTTGGATCAGATGATTCTTTGTGCTAGGAGGCTGTCATGTGTATTGGATGTTAAGCAACTTCTACTTACTAGATGCCAGTATAACAGGCCCAGTTGTGACATTCAAAAATGTCTCCAGGCATTCATTGCCAAATGTCCTGGGGTGGGCAGTGAGGCAAAAGTGCCCCGATGGAGAAACACTGTTGTAACAGGAGAAGCCATGTTCCAGGGATGTTCCCTAATGACATCCAAGGACCCTTATTTTTGTCTTTGGGGACTTCACTTTTAAAATGTGCATATTTGGCTCCTTTCTGATTTGGCTAATGTGCTGAATTACATACACAAATCAAGTCACACTGAATATAAGCTCTTCCCTTATCTCTGTTTTGGCCTGGAGTGGGAGAGCATAAAAAAACTAAGAAAGACCACTGGATTTGGACTGTGTTCCTGGTTTGCCTGCCAGCCCTCCACTTCCCAGCTGTATAATCGCTTAGCCTTCTTGAGCCCCTTTTCTCATTTGATTATGATGGAAAGAGCTTGTTGTGAATGAGAATTAAGTGACACCTTGGATGTGGCAGTGTTTGTAAAACATTACTCATGTATTAAGTGGTGACGTTAAGATTCAGGTCTAATTACCAGCACTTGAAGTTTTCTCAAATTCGCAAGTGCAGAACTCAGCACAGCATTTCTAGACTTTACAATTTTTCTGCCCGTAAAGTTAATCTTCACTTCTTTCACTTTGAATTCAGTCTCCCTTTTCTTGGTGTCCATTGCAATACCTCCTTTGGGTCATATTCTCTGCAAGATTGGTTGCTAGTTCATTACTGCTAACTTGCAAGAGCCCGTTGCGTTTTGTGGAGAGGTTCCTCAAGGACCATCTAGTTTATGAAACTAGAAACCCGTGACACCTTCTCTTCCATCAGTGCCAACACCCAGAGAGGTGTGTGATGATGGTGTGTGAGACCCAGAGCTGGACAGGGGGAGCAAGCATCCGTCTGCAGAGATGCGTGCAGATGAACCTGAGATAAAAAGGTCTGTGAGCTCTTTAGCATAGCTCGTCCAGCACAGACAAGGAAACTGAGCCCAGAGAGGGAACACATTTCAGTGTCACAGTGAGCTAGTGCCAGAGGTGAGGTCATGATTGTCCAGGCTGCTGCCTTGGATGGTGAGAGGGAAGAGAGCAGGCCACTTGTACCCAGGCCTCTCCTGCTGCCTTCTCTGACTTCAGATGCTGCCTTGCGTGCCTTGTAAAATCTCTTTCTGCTCAATAATTTGTGGATGGAAATTCACCAGAGTTCACACAGTCCATGACATAATTTCCATGATTCTTGTAGCAGGCCATCTACAGGGGAAAGGCTGTGGACATGAATGGGCTCCGGTTTTATGTGCATCCATTGAAGAAGAAAAAGCACTGAGAAACAGACTAATCTCAAACACTGTCCTGGTTACACATTTTCCTCCTACCATGAAGTATTTTCACTATTAATATTAATTATCAGTCTCTGACTTTTGATTCAAACAGGTCAAGGCCACAGGCTATTTGAACGATTTAACCAAAAACGTGGATCTCAGGCCAAATTAAAGACTTTATGTCAAAAATATGAATAACAAAATTTAAAAAGGAGAATTGAAGAGATCCTTGTAGGTCCTGTTTTCTCAGTTTGGACCTGTGGTTGATACTGTGGCTTTAAAATTCAGAAGATGAGGGGACAAGCCTTTGTTATGTTTAAAGAACTCGGCTCTTCCACAAATGCTTATCCACAGTTACAAGGAGTTCCATTTTACGGCAAACTAGTGAACATCCAGTATGCAAAAACAGATTCTGTTATGATTTTTAAAATGTGTGGCACTTTTGCTGACAAAGAGAAGGAAAAAGGGGAAGAAAAAAAGAGCCAAAACTCTGGAACGAACTGTAACAACCATAATAAAGAAATCTGGTCAGAGAACACCAAATTCAGCTCACACCCAAGGACATTCAACACCAAGTCATCAAGCTCCCTGACTACCCTCCAATCTATGTTGTATTTCTTAATAACTTACCAGGAGAGAGAGAAATGAGATGATATCATCATGCTTTTCGATCATATCCCTGGTTTTAAGGAAGTACGTCATGTACCTGGGAAGCATGGCGTTGTTTTGGTTGAATTTGAAAATGTTGGGCAGGTGGGAACTGTCAGGGATGCTTTACATGGTTTTTTAAATCCCACCATCCCATGATGCCATGAAGGTCCCCCAATGCCAAGAAATAATATTTGAGATCATCTTCTTCAAAGGACTTTGCTTTATTTATGTTTGTTTTGATAACTTTTGGTCAGGCTATTTTATATTTGGTAGGAACCTTAGTGAGCTATGAAATATGGAGGCCTTGAGTTTGTACATAAATTTCTATTTGCATTCTAAAAAAATTATCAGTGTTATTAATACTTGCTATTATTTATTACTTACCAGCTGCTCCTTGGAAACCCTTTGCTATGAGTCAGAACTAACTTGATGACACTTAACAACATTATTTATTGAGTACTTACTGCCTGCCAGTGGGTGTAGTGTTTGTTTAGCATCAGGTGCATCTCACTTAATTCATCCAGAAACTCTACAAAGGAGGTACTATAGCTACCTCCATTGTCTAAATGAGGAGACAGGTTAAATAACTTTCTCAGGGTCACAGAGCAGTCTAGGAAGGTGAGGTCCAAACTCCTCGAACTTAGGAAGTAGATTCAGTCCCGGTCTGTAGTTTCCGTTTCCCTCTGGAGGAGTTCCCATAAATCCCACCTCTTCCTACTCCTGTTCTGCTGAGGAGATGCTTTTCAGGCCAGGCACTTGGTCAGGTGGCCAGTATCAACCTCTAAGGATGTCTTGACTGGGTGGCACCCAATTCATTTGGCTTCCACATGTCCCAGGCATACTCTCTCAGGCTGCCAAGAACCTGAATCCCAGGAGCCTAGAGGAGCCAGTCAAGGAAGCACAGCCTTGAAAAGACTCCAGGCTGGATCGTGGCTAGACCGATCCCTTAACCTTCTGGAGACTCAGCTGGTTTAGCGGGTGATTCCTGTCTTTCTTTGTTTTATTAAATGAACACTTCATATTGAAAATATTTTGTACACTCTGAATTTAGGTGGAGTCATGAGACTAATGGTTAATCAGTGATTAATCCATCACATTCCTGATTCCAAGGAGGGGTGGAGATAAGAGTTTGGGGAAAACTGTACCAGGGAATGAAATACAGAGATAGTTAAAATAACACAACACATACAAAAAAAGCCAACAAATGAATCTCCCTAGCCTGTCCTTTCAAAGGCTTTTTGACCTATCCATTTTCTGTCATGCAGTATGGTAACACTGTGTGTGGCTGGGTTTCTGTTTTCTGGCCCCCCTGAAAGAAAGGCTCATGAGTGTTGATGGGATTAGGGATTCCTGCCGGTCCCAGCCTGTGGGCACTCACCAGAGGGCTTCATCCTGCTCCGTCTGGGCTCTGCAGCAAAGAAGGCTTGTTTACAGGGAAATCGCCTAATAAGGACTTTGGTTATATGGCCTTAAGGAAAACAGAATTTAAAAAAAAAAGTTAAAAATTATGAAGATAGTATGACTACATTCATTATATTACCTACTACTTAGAAGTCTTGGTGTGGCATTGTAGAATATAAGCACTGGATCACAAAGTTGTTTGAACCACAAAGTCTGAGGTTCCAACTCAACCATCTACTCCTTGGAAACTCTATACAGGGTCACTGTGAAGTGGAACTGACTCGACAGCACTTAACAACTACTTTCACAGATTGAATAATGTCCCTCAAAAATGTGATCTAACTCCTGAGCCCTATACTTGTGATTATAATTCCATTTGGGAATGAGTTGTTTTATTAATGAACTAGTATAGGCTGTGTCTTCATTCAGTCTTTTCTGAGATATGCTGTTGCTGTTCAGTACTGTGGTATGGGGTTCCTATTCATAGCGACCCTTTTATAGAGTTTCTGAGGAATGGTTGGTAGGTTTGAACTGTTGACCTTGTGGTTCAGGGCTTATTCCTGCAGCACTGCACCAGGACCCTGAGACATAAAAGAGATTGAATAAGCAATGAGCAAGTAGAGATGGGAAGAGAGATGCCAAGCCACAGGGAGATCACCCACAAGCAGAAGCTCAAAGAGACAAGGGCCTTCCTCCAGAGTTTACTAAACCTTGCCTGGAGCTGGAGCCCTGAACTTGAACTTCTAGCCTCCTAAACTGTGAGAAAATGAATTTCTGTTTGTTAAAGTCTCCACTTGTGGTATTTCTGTTATATAAGCCCTAAGTAACTAAAACAACTACATTATCAAAAATGCATATGAAAGAGAAGATGGGGAAAAGTGCCTATATCAATTCACCTTAATCTGTTTCAAGAATTTTTATTCTTACATGAATAATAGAAAGCAGTATGCCCAAAATCTTAACTGGGGAGTCATAATATAAAGGATTTAAACATTTTATCTTTTGTGCTTTCTTTATTTTCTGAATTTCCTACAGTAAACAGGACTGTTCAGAGAAGTCTGCAGAAGAGATATTATCCATAATCGTAGAATTAAAATTTTGGCCTATTTTTATTCCAGTAGTTATTCTTTGTATTTTATCAGCATGCTGTTTTGTTGCTAAGTGTATTCAAGTCGGTTTCAACTCATAGTGACCCTATATAAGGTTTCCAAGGAGCAGCAGTAGGTATGAACCATCAACCTTGCAGTTAGCAGTCCAGGGTTTATCCTACAGTCTGGTGCTAAGACTCTATATTTTATGTACAATTTGGATCCTGCATGGTTATCATTTGACAAGCATTTATTAAGTTTAGATTCTTTATAAACTGCTTTTAATGGATGTATAATATTCTATCAAGTAGATATGGTATAATTTTTAACCATTCTCCCTGTCAGACAAATGAATTTGTTCACTGTTAAAATAATGCTACAATGAACAGTTTCAGGAACAGCATTTAGAAGTGCTGACACTGGAAAGCTCAGTCTGGAGCTTGGAGTATTTCTGATGAGTACACAGCAGGCACTCACTAGTTGCTTGTGCTTAGTGAATGAGTGGACATCAGTGAAGGAGTGTTCTGTGAATGATTGGGCTAAATGACTGCACAAAAGAATAAAGAATATTGTAAGGCAGCAAAGCCCTGCCAACAGGGACCCCAGAATGGACGGCAAAACCCAAACCTGGGGTGGTCGTCCGATGGTTTCAATGTTTGGGAGTGAATGCTGCAATTTGGACTGTGAAAGATATGAGAGGAAGATAGTGACTTGCAAAATTATACAACAGGAATACACGACTTTATCTTTGTTTCTTGTTGAAGAGTCAAGTGACAGTAATATTTTTGCAATCTTGGAAGGAAAAGCATAAAAGCCTAAAGTATCTTTTGTCGTCTGTTTGCTGGCCCATAATGGCTGACTGCTGAAACCAAATCAATTTATGTATGATTGGAAGGATTTTCTTGGCCTGGCTCTGTCTTTCAGAATTGAATGGGAAAATAGAATTTCTCTAAAAAGTGTTTCTTTTGATTTCTGCCTGGAGTGCCCTGTAATTTGGACCTTGTCAGAACAGCCTGACTTTATTTTAAATGTGGAGCCATTGACTCTCCTTTTCTTTCCGCTGTGAGCTGTTTACATGCCAAGGAGCACAAATGGAGGCCTTTTCACCGTCTCACTCAGGACTTTAAAAAACAAATAAGAGAAAGCAACATTCTCTAGAATCTGTAATCCCTGTGTGTTGGCAACAAAGAGATAAAAATACCCTAATGTGGTTGTCTGTGCAGTGATGATGGATTTTGAATGGGTAGCGAGAAGCTTGGGGAAGTGATCCTCCTTCACCTAGCTGTTCATACAGCCCGAACACATTCTGTTTGTCCATTTATTCAATTACTCATTCTCTGTATTTGTTTACATCAGTTATTGATCACTTAAGGTTATATGAAGGAACACTGTGGTGCTGTAAGTTAAGCATTGGACTGGGAATCACAAGGTTGGCGGTTCAAGCCCACCAGTCACTCCATGGGAGAAAGATGAGGCTTTCTTCTCCTGCAAAGACTTACAGCCTTGGGAACCCTATACAGCTGAAGATGGAACCGACTTGAGGACGCACAACAAGAAGGCTATATGCAGGGCCTTCAAAACGTTTGTGGGAGAATTCCATTCTCTCGCTCTCTTTTTTTAATTGTGCATTGAGTGAAGGTTTACAGAGAAGATCATTACTTTAGCATTGTACAAGTCATACAGTTTGTTTCATCTCACTGATTGCAATCCCTTCCATTTAACAACAGTTTTCCCACTTCCTCCCTGTGTTTTCTATTTCCATTCCACCCACCTTCCCATCCCTTCTCATCTTTGTCCTTAGGTAGATGTTGTCTTTTGATCTTGGATGATTGACCATTCCATGGTGAGCATACCTCATTAGTGGGGTTGTCCCCCCATATTACTGCTTGGCTAAAAACTGAATCACGACGGTGAGTTCTGTTCCACACCTGAAGTGTGGTGGAAGGCTGTAGTCTTAGGCTCCTCCAGTCTCTGTCTGACCAGTAAGCCCCGTCTTCTTTATAATTTGAGTTTTGTTTTACATTTTCTCCCACTCTATCCAGGACCTCCTAATGTGATTTTAGAGTAGTTGGTAATGGTAGCCAGGCACCATTTAGTTTTTCTGATTGTGGTGACTGATCCATTATTATTATTATTATTATTTAATAAATGATTTATTGTGAATTATGTGATAGTTTACATGGGAGAACATTAGTTTTACATTCATTCTATCGTGTATCGTTTCATTGCCATGGTTACCATCCCCTCCATGCATCATCAACCAACCAAAGGGTATACACTGTAAGCCTGCCCCCACCTCCCCCTTTCGTCAACACACAGCCCCTCTCCCTCTGTGATCCATTCTCTTTTAACTCCATTTTCCATGGACATTTTGAAACCCTCCTCCTATATCATGCACTGAGTGAGGGTGTAGTAATACAGCTGTGACGAAGCCAGCTTCGAATTCCTAACTACGTCAGTCAGAGTTCAATGGTAGTAGAGTAAGGAGTGCTCCACCTATTCTAAACAAAAATGGATTGGCTATAGGGAATCAGGTGCTTGCGTCCTTATTAGAAGGGTGGAGGAAATGGCTCTGGGCTGGTCCCTAGCAATGCCGCTTAGAACAAGAATTGGAACAGGTATACTAGTAACTGTTTCTTTCAGTTTTTGTCTCTTCCTCTTGAAACTGTTATCTTTCCCACATCTCCAACTTCATGGTGATGTAGACTTGCCCCAATGGGACAAATGATTTCAAAGAATGAGTGCATTTGTCCAGTGTTAATGATCAATCTCTTGTTAGTAATAATAACTTATTTACCTTTAGGAATACTGGTGTGGAGTGCTGGGTTAATGCACTGGACTGCAAAGTCTGTTTATACTGCAAGGCCGGCGGTTCAAGCTCACCAGCCACTCCTCGGAAACCCTGTACAGGGTCACTATGGGTCTGAACTGACACGACGGCACTAACAACAACTGGTCATTTGCCGTATGCCCAGTTGTGCGCTGAGTCCTTTACATGCCTTATCTTAACCTCACATCCTCTGTTAGTAGGTTGTTGTTGTTAAGTGCCTTCCAGTCAGTTCTGACCCTTAGTGACCCTGTATAGGCTTTCTGAGGCTTTAAAATCTTTGTGGGAGTAGAAAGCCTCATCTTTCTCCCTCAGAGCACTGGCAGGCTCATATTGCAGACCTTGTGGTTTGCAGTCCAGTGCTTATTGTATGGAGCCATCACGCTCCCTGTTAGATTGTACAATGGGCTGGATTGTTGTTGTTGTTGTTGTTGTGGAGTGCTATCAAGTCGGTTCCAACCCATAGCGACCCTGTATAGGGTTTCCGAACAGCAACTGAGCTTGAACCGCTGACCTTACGGCTCAAAGTGACTTTGCAGTCTAATGCATTAACCCATAGCACCCCACCATGACTCCAGCGGGCTGGGTGATGGCCCTCAAACAATATGTCCAAGTCCTGGACCTGGAAACCTGTGAGTGTGACCTTATTTGGGAAAGAGTGTTTGCAAATGTAGTTACAGTTCCCTAGATGAGATGATCCTGAGTTTCAGGGAAGTCAAAAACCATAAGTGTCCTTGTTAAGAGATAGCAGAGGGAGACTTGACACACAAAACACAGGGGAGAAGATTCTGTGAAGATGGAGGCAGAGATTGGAGGGATGAGTCTACAAGCCAGGAACCACCCTTGCTAACACAGTGATTTGGACTTCGGGCCCTCAGTACTGTGAGAGAAAACATTTCTGTTTTCTTAAGCCATGGCAACCCTAGGACATAAATACCAAATCAAAACCAAAAACCTGTTGCCTGTTCAGTGGATTCCAATTCATATGGATCCTATAGATACAGTAGAATTGCCCCATAGGGTTTCTAAGACAGACTGCCTTAGCTTTTTCCTACTAACAGCTGGTGGGCTTGAACTGCTGACCTTTTGGTTGGTAGCTGAGTACTTAAGCACTGCGCCAGCAGGGCAACCTGAAAACTGATACAGGTAGTTAGCATTATCATTTCCTCATTATGGATAAGAAACCAGCAACTAATAATAAAGTGACTTGCCCAAAGTAGTTTGACTAATAAGTACAGTGGAATTTAGGCAGGACTTCTGCTCAGAGGTATTTGCAGTTTAAAAGAAGAGCTGAGCCAAAAAAGATACACTAATGGTTAACAAATATATTTTTAAATGCTCAACATCATTTCTCATCAATGACTATAAACAAAGCAAAAATGAGATACTTGACATGTATTATTGTTGTTGTTAAGTGCCACTGAGTTGGTTCCAACCAATAGTGACCCTCTATAGGGTTTCCGAGGAGCAATTGGAGAGTTTGAACTGCTGACCTTGAAGTTCAAACTGACCTTGCAATCCAGAGCATTAACCCACAGTGCCGTGCTGGGACTCCAGATGATGTATTAAGATATTTATAATCAAAAAGAAAATCATGAATAAGTACTGACAATGAAATGGAGAAATTAGAACCCTCATACACTTCTGGTAGGAATGTGAATGGTGTATCTACTTTAGAAAATAGAGCGACTCTTCGTTAAAAGGTTAAACTTAGAATTACCATATGATTCTTCAAATCCGTTCCTAGGAAACATATGTCCACACAAAAACATGTATAGGAATATTTGGAGCAATATTATTTAAAATAGCCCCAAAGTAGAATCAATGTAAATGTCCACCTAACAAAATGTGGTTTATCTACATACTGGGATATCATTTGGCAATAAAAAGGAATAAAGCACAGATCCATGATACACCATGGGTGAACCTTGAGGACATTTTGCTAAGTGAATGAAACCAGGCAAAAGATGAAATATTGTATGATACAATCTATATGAAATGTTCAGAATAAGAAAATCTATGGAGATAGAAAGTAAATTAATGGTTGCCTAGGAATAGAGTGATGGAAATGTTCTAAAAATAGATTATGGTGATGGTTGCATAACTGTGAATATATTAAAAGTTGGATGACAACTGAATAATATCTTAGTAAAACCGTTACAAAGAAAAGGGGAAAGAATTGGCGAGGACAGTGCTCACCCAAATAAATGAATTGCTAATAGTGGAATTTCAAGGTTAGTAGATAACGTAACAGTTTCTTTTACTTGGCTTGTATTTCTCACTACAATTGGTTTTTTAAAAGTAGATTTAATTTAGCAAGGCATTAACTATTTAGTTCACGGCTGATTGACTAGTGAGAGCAGAGGTAATTTTCTTTTTCCTTCTCAGCTGTCTACTTCTGAAGTTTTTCAATTTTTCTATAAAGGATGTACATGTATTACTACTTTTAAGTTCAAACAAACAACAATAAAGCATTGCCATTGAGTTGATTCCAACTCATACCAGCCCGATAGTTGGAACCCAAAATAAACTTTTATAAAAGTTGTCTTCCACTGAGTTATGTGAAAAGAACATCATGACTTCCACATGTTGTACTGTTTGATATTGTATGAGGATTTATGTCCTAGAAGAAAGATTTTTGGGGTGGAGGGGGTAGAGGTGTCCTGAGTGTCCACTGAATTGGCCTCAGAATCCAGCCCGCCTCAGCCATTTAACTCTTCATTCTGTCATTGCTTACTTGCCCTATGAGTCTGTCCAAGGACCACAAAGTTGCTAGGGATCACAGTTTTGTGCACAGAGTTATGTTGAATAAAAATGGAAAATGATGAGTAGTTAATTGAGTACAAGTTGTTGTTAAGTGCTGTTGAGTCAGTTCTGACTCATAGCGACCCTTTATAGGGTTTCCAAGGAGCGACTGGTGAGTCTGAACTGCCAACCTTGTGGTCCAGTGCTTTACACCGTAGCGCCACAAGTAGCAGCATGAAATATAGTGGTGGTATCTGTGCTGTTAGGTCATTTGTTTCATTTTATTGTCCAATCATAATTACTTATGCCAGTAAAACACCTCATGAAAGTTACAAGGTCTTAAGCAGAATGAGAATTCACTATAGCGCCCTCCTTTCTCCTGCACTAAGGGCAGACTGGACCAGGTATGTGCTTTTTCAAACAGAATGTATGAATCAGTGAAGTGAGATTTATTAAGGTCCCATTGTATATTTGAGGACAGAATTTGCTGTCATGCTATAGCAGTAAAAGCTGAGGATTTACAATCTGTGAGAGGCTTAAGTGTGGAAAGTTCTTTTCCCATTACGTGTTAAGGTGGCAACTTGAAACGTAACCTGGATCTCTTGGCCTGGAAGGTGGCAAGCTCTGGGGTCTCAAGACCTCCTTTACTGTGTGCATTGTGTTTATCTGGAAATAAAGCCCAGATACCCTCTTTGGGACTGTGTGGAGGAGCCAGAAAGGAAGTAGGGAGCAAAGAGAATAGTTCTATAGGTACCCACACCTCCATATACTCTGGTAAGCTTGTCAACTTTCTGTGGGTTTCTGGCACCTGGGCTCTCAGCCTCCCTTGGTGTGATATCTGGGGCTATAGGTAAAGTAGAAAGAGGAATTCCAGAAAGCAAGATTCTAGTCCTCATTCATCCACAAACCACAGCTCTTTGGTTTAGGTTTTCCTAATCTTTAATAGAAATAATGTCATCAGACTTTCTATCCGTGTGAGGAGTCACTGAGTTGTGCAAATGATTAATACACTTTGGCTGCTACCTAAAAGGTTGGGGGTTCAAGCCCACCTAGAATTGCCTCGGTAAATAGGCCTGCTGATCTACCAAACAATCAGTCATTGAAACCTTGTGGAGCATAGTTCTCCTGTGGCACACATGAGGTTGCCATGAGTCAGAACTAACTCAATGGCAACTGGTCATCCATGTTCATGGCAAATAGTAAATGAACAACATATGGAAGCGCATAGCACAGCACCTGAAACCTAGTCACTTGTTGGGGATTGGTTACAGGACCCTCATGGAAGCCAAAATCTCAGAAAGCCTCATCTTTCTCCCAAAAAACCAATGGTGGGTTTAAACCTCCAACTTTGCTGTTAGCAGCCCAATGTTTATCCACAGTGCCTCCAAGACACCTTCTAAAATGGCATTGTTATTAAGTGCCATCAAGTTGGTTCTGACTCATAGCCACTCCGTGTAGGGCTTCTAAGGAGTGGCTTGTAGGTTTGAACCGTTAACCTTGCAGTTAGTAGTCCAGTGCTTATCCTACAGAACCACACTGGGACTTTAAGGCTCCATGTTGTTAAGTGCTGTTGAGTCAGTTCTGACTCACTGCAACTCTGTATAGGGTTTCTGAGGACTGGCTGGTAGGTTTGAACCACTGACTTTGTTCAGTTCTGTGCTTATCCTACAGTGCTCCTTAATACTGATAACTTTAGAAAAGGCATAGTGTTTGTATCTAACCTGTACATATCCTTTTGTATACTTATATCATCTCTAGATTATTTATAATACAAACATTTAATGCAGATAGCATTTCACATTTCCTCTTAGCCACTGAGGGATTGCTTCCATCCATCATTTGATTGTTTTTATTTTATTTATTTTCTGTGAATATTTTTGACCTGCAGTTGATTGAATCCATGGATGCACAACCTGCAGATACGGAGGGTCTGCTCCACGTCTTTCCCAATCTGCTTTCTTTCTTCACCTCTCCTGATGCCTACACTGAGTTGGCAGAGAAAGTCGATCAGTTTTCCTTCTTGTCCTAACCAGAGGTCACCTGTTTGTATTTTTATTAACTTAGTTTCCCTCCACCTACTTGTTTGAATGCTCGATTTTAGTCTATATTGAACGCAGTTCTCCAAAGTAAAGCCCATTGAAAATACATCAGTTATTCTAGAATAAAGATATGTCCAATTGAAATTTCTGTGGGGCGTTCTTGGCATTCATGTCGTTTGGTGCTTCCCTTTTGGTGTTAATGTCAGTTTGTGAAGCTCCACCCCAAAATTTGAGGTCTTAACTAGTAATCACAAGGAATTCAGACTCAGTATGGGGAGAAGCAGCATCTTTACACCATTGGGGTTTTCTAGTTTTCTTTTGCATGTAGGACTTTAAAAATGTTTTTATGTAAAGCCATTCTTTTCTCCCATGAAAGTCCTATCAGAGGATCATCTACAGCAGAGTGGCCTGCAAGGGTTTGGATTTTAGAATGTTGGTTGGGTGACCACGAGCAGCATGTAGGAGGAGGGGGAGTGGAAGGGTCCAGGTGACAGGTGATGAGAACCTAGGGTTGGACTCGCAAGGAAGAGGAAGCAGTACATGCCAGAGACATCGCATAGGACAGGGCTCTTTAACTCTTTCAGGTCAAAATAAGGCAGGCTAACAATAATGCTAGTTACTGTTGTTAAGTGCCGTCGACTCGGTTCTGACTCATAGCAATCCTGTATAGGGTTTCCAGGAAGCAGCCAGTGAGTTTGAACCTCTGATGCTGGAGCTCAAGCTGACCTTGCGGTCCAGTGTTTATCCCACAGTGCCACACCAGGACTCCATACTGGCTACTATATGCATTTACTGATAGCTCACTGTGGACCAGGCAAGGAGCTAGCCTTGTTACCACATAGCATTACAACTTCTGTTGTCCAGGGGAGGACACGGAATCTCAGAGAGTTTAACTAACTAGCCTAGAATCACACAGCTGGACAAAGCTGGTGTTCACATCCAGATCTGCTCATGTCCCAAGGCCACTGAACAGTGAGTCTAATCTCAGAGTTTGCTGAAAGTACTTTATTAAAATGTATCAGACCTTTTCAGTTTTATGACTGAAATAAAAATGGCTAGAATTCTGTTCTCAGTCACAGTCAGAAAATTAAAATGGAGTGTTTGCCTAGTTCTGTGATGTTTGATAAAGGATCCAGACAGGTTGGAATTTATGAGATCTATACAATTTTTGTTGAGTGGGTGGGAAGGCGGGCTTTGGAAATGTGGCGATGGATCATGTGATTGTGAAAAATAGAAAAAAATATTTTTGAATTCTGAAGGTGCTCCTGGTCATGCATTTGTAGGTAACGTTTTGTTGATGTTTTTCTTCCATTGATCAGAAGAAGTAAAAATGAATTGCCTTAATTAAAAATTCCATTGTCTTTGCCACAGAGGAAGGAAGCCTTTTGATGGTTGTCATGGTGATGCCTGAATGACACTGTGGAAGTGGATAGTGACTGCCACCAAGAACCCTGAAGAGTGTCTGTCATTCTCCCCCTCTCCCACACCTCCCAGAGGCTGCAGAACCAAACTGCACAGTTCCTTAATCACCTCTCAAATTCGTATTTGAGCCAAATGTGTCTACACAGGGGAACGATCACTGTTGCAGCCAAGGTTAGAGTCGTAAAGTCTGAAATGCCATTTCTAATTGCTTTGTGTTCCTGAAGCAAAATGGCATATGTGAGGTACTCAGGAAAACTCTCAGAAAGTAATTAGGAACTATCAGCCTTTCATGTGACACGGTGGGACAGCTTGCGTCCTGTCCCTGTTCCGCCTTCCAGGCCCTCACTTGTCTTGCCTAACACACCTTCTCCACAGGGTGGCCCATTTAATGCAAAGCACTGTACTAAATAAAGGACAACTTTAAATGCTGCCACTTAACCACTGCCTTCTGCCATCCCTCTGCACCCGGCCAGCACACTAGAGCCTTTATGCTGCCTGAAGACAGAGTCGGGCTGTTGTTAAGTCGATTCCGACTCATAGCGACCCTGTGTAGGGTTTCCATGGAGCAGCTGCTGGTCTTGAACTGCCAGGCTTGTGGTTCTGTACCTGACAGTAAAAGAAGACTCTTTTGCTGGCTTTGGGGTTTCTGCACAGTGTGTTTGTGGTATGTTGTTGTGGGGAATTGGGGGAAGAAGGGTGCTCTGCAGTTCAGGTAACATGGATGGGTGTTTCAGAGCTTCTTCTGCATGTGAAGTTCCCCCAGGCTTGAAGAAGACTGGAAACTGACTCTCCTGTGCTCCCGACTGGATATCTACCTTTCATGTAGAGATGTGACAAAGAGCAGAGAACCTGGTTCAAGTCTTGGCTCCACCCTTTAGTTACAGGATCCTGGGCAAGTGACACAAACTCTCTGCACGTTAGTTTCTTCCGCTGTGAAATGTTGATAATCATAGTAACTACCTCGTCAGGTTATTGTCTCAAGTGAGATAATAGTTTATGAGCTGCATATGCTTCATAAACTGTAAATATAATTCACTAGATAGTCATTAAGCTCATATTGTATGCTTGACTTGGGATGCTGTGCTGGAGAATCAGAGTCAGCAGAGAGGCAGGGCATATGCAACAGTCAGAATAAGATGGTAAGTGTGATTCCAGTAACCACAGGCAGATACTTCACTCAGCCTAGGCTCAGAGGCAGCTTCTAGGAGGAGGTAGTCCTTGAGCTGAATTTTAAACGATAGATAGACGTTAACAAGAAAGAGGCAGGGAAACAGCAGTGTGTGTAGACAGTCCCACTAGAGCCTTGGGGGGTGATGAACTGTTGGGGAGTAGATGGACAAAGGGCTTTGTTTGTCCTGCTGAGAAGTTTAGCCTTTATCCTGAAGGTGAGGGAAGCCACTGGGTGAAGACAAAGCAAGAGTGGCCTGCCTGAGAGGTTTGCTGATACTGCTGGTAGCTGTGTGGGAGGTTGTTAAGAGTACGCTGGGAATTAATGAGTGGATGGGGACTGTTGCTACTATATCCCAATGAAAGTGTCTGTGGGGATGAAAAGGGGGGTGCTGGATTGCTGATATAGGAAGTTATTATTGTTGTGACATGCCGTCGAGTTGGTTCCGACCCATAGCGACCTGTATAGGGTTTCCGAGGAGCAGCTGGTGAGCTGGAACTGCCGACCTTGCAGTTCAAATGGCTTTGCAGTCTGGCGCATTAACCTACCTATAGGAAGTAGACTTGATTACTCTTGAGGACTAATGGGTAGTGAGGGAAATAGGGGAGTGACTTCTAGCATTTCTAAGCAGTGTTGCTGTTGGCATTTTAGGAGGGGCAGGTTTTCATTGTGCAGGACAGCTCCCTCCCTGCTCACTAAGTCACTCCCAGTCTTTGTGACAATAAAATGTTACTACCTTTTTCCAAATGCCCCTGGTTGAAAACTACTAAATATGCTGACCTTTACCAAGATGTGCCGTTGAGTCGGTTCCAACTCATAGCAACCCTGCATAGGGTTTCCCAGGAACTACTGGTGAGCTTGAATTGCTGACCTTGCAGTTCAAACTGACCCTGCAGCCCAGCT
Source organism: Chrysochloris asiatica (assembly GCF_000296735.1). Classification (NCBI taxonomy): domain Eukaryota; kingdom Metazoa; phylum Chordata; class Mammalia; order Afrosoricida; family Chrysochloridae; genus Chrysochloris; species Chrysochloris asiatica. The sequence goes on along the minus strand of NW_006408601.1, from coordinate 7,099,092 downwards.
CATTAACCCACAGTGCCACACCAGGACTCCAAAATGTGGAAGAAAAGAGGAGAAATGGGTTGGGAGGGATGGGAAATGCTCCCATTTGGAATGTTTTGATTTAATGGTGTTCAAAGAGCAAAGATGTCCCTTTGAGGACTAAGGTGTGCCTGACCCAAGCCATGGTATTTTCAATCACCTCGTATGCATGTAAAAGCTGGATAATGAACAAAGAAGACCAGAGAAGAATTGATTCATTATCATTACTGCATTGGTAAAGAATATTGAAAGTATCATGGCAGCCAGAATGAACTGATCTGTCTAGGAGGAAGTACAGCCAGAATGCTCCTTAAAAGCGAGGCTGGTGAGACTTTGTTTTAGGTACTTTGGATATGCTACCAAGAGGTCCTGATCCCTGGAGAAGAACATCATGTTGGTTAAGTAGGTCAGGGAAAAGAGGAAGACCTCCAGTGAGCTAGACTTACAGACGCAGCAGTTGTTAACAATGGGCTCAAACATAAAATAATTGTGAGGAGGGCACAGGACAGGACAGTGTTTCATTCTTTTGTGCACAGGGTCACTGTGAGTCAGAACTGACCGGATGGTACCTAACACCAACAACATGGGACATCCTGGAGTCCCTGGGTCCTGCAAACAGTTAAATGCTTGTCTATGAATTGAAAGGTTGAAACTTCTAATTCCCCCGGGGGGGTGGGGGAGGGATCAGCCATTGAAAACTATGGAGCACAGTTCTATTTGGACACACATGGCATGGCCGTGAGTCAGAATTGACTTGATAGTGGGCTGGTGGTTTGCATGTTTGTTGTTTGTGCTCTGTATCTACAGTTTTAGGAGTCATAGCCAATTAAGGAATCCCCTTGCCCAGGGAGGATATTTAGCATGGAATGGGGCTGGCAGAGCCCGGAAACTTGGGACTAGCATGTATATTGCTTGATCTTGTGAACTGGGGAGGACTGATGGTATCGTAGTACCATTTTATAGACAAGGGAAAATCACAGAGGCAAATGACTTTTTCTAGTCAGTTTTGAAAAAATTCTGTTTCACCCAATCAATCTTCACATAAGGCTGAGGAAAGTAGATTTTGCCCCCTTTCAGTTGTTGTTGTTAAGTGCCATCAAGTCAGTTCTGACCCATAGCTCTACCCTGTATAGGGTTTCTGAAGAGCAACTGGAGAGCTTGAACTATCGACCTTGTGGTTTAAACCGACATTGCAGTCCAGCACATTAACCCACAGCTCCACCCTAGGACTTTCAGCTGAGAGCTCTTTAATGTCTTGATTTGTGGCAGCCAGCCCCAGTGTCTAAGATGGGCCATTACTCTCATTGGGTTTAGTAATCTTTGTGGGGTAGTTAAGAGGCCTCTGACAGTTTATATTTTTGCCTGCAAGGGCAGATGTCTCCCTGGTACCCTCTGTGCTATTGGTTTACTGATGAACAGACACTTCAGGCATTACAGAGAAGTATTTAACATGCATCAGATACCATCACTAGCAGAGAAAGCGACTTCCTGAGCTCTCTGCTGTCTGTATCCCTCCCTGCCAATACCAACACACTGGGATGTGGGGGAATTGAGCCTGGACCTGGAAAAGCAGTTAAACATGGGATTCAGTCAGTGACGTGCAGCTGTCTCCCACATAGGACATACTCGCTAGAGGTGGATGGGCAAAGCCTTTGTATTCCTATTGTCTATATGTTACCTGGTGTGGTGCTATAGGATAAACATTGGACCATGAGGTCAATTTGAAACGCAAGGTGGGCAGATCAAATTCACCAGCTGCTCCTTGGAAACTCTATACAAGGTTGCTATGAATTGGAACCGACTTGACAGCACTTAACAACAATGCCGTCTTCAAAGGTAGGAGTCATTCTGTGTCACACATGACCAGCAAATTTTGAGCTCTAACCTGCAGTCCTGGTGTGTTGCTGTGGAATGAAGCATTGGACTGAAAGGTTGCTTTGAACCACAAGGTCGGTGGTTCAAACCCACCAGTGGCTCCTTGGAAACCTATACAAGGTTGCTGTGAGTCAGAACCGACTCGACAGCACTTAATAACTCCATGCAGCTAGTTTTACCATGTTATCTTCATGGGGAATAGTTTACCTTTTGACTCCAATTCTAGAGTCAAAGGGCTAGGGTTTGAATCCTGGCTCTGCCCCTACTTACCTGTATTGTTGTTGTTGTCAGGTGCCATTGAGTGGGGACCGACTCATAGCCATCCCATGCACAGCAGAACGAAACAATGTCTGATCCTGGGCCAACCTCACTACCACTGCCACTTACCTGTATAATCAGCCACAAATCCTTTACTCTCCCTAATCTGCTGTTTCCTCATCTGTAAGACAGAGATGATAATAGTATCTGCTTCCTTGGTTTGTAATGAGGCCTTAGGTGATGCCTGCTGCAGAAAGCTTTGGCTACAGGAAGTGTTCACCACAGTTACTGTTATGGATATGCCTCCCTGTGGCTCTTCATCTGCTCTCCCCTCCCGCTACACATTTTTGGCGATCTGCCAGAGGACTCTGGCACACTGGCATGGTGTTTAAGGATGTGGAGAGCTTGTAGGCTTTTTCTAAAGGGAGGGGACCTGATGATCCTCCCCAAAGACAGATGCCATTGAGTAAGTATCTCCAAGTCATGACAAATCCACGTAAGGCAGAGTAGAACTGTGCACTAAAGGGTTTTCAGAGGCTGAAGTTCTGGAAGTAGATGACCAGTCTTTCTTCCAGACCACTTCTGAGTGGATTTGAACTGACAACTTTTCAGATGGCAGCTGAGCGCTTTCACTGTGTGCCCCACTCAGGGCCTCCTACCTCTTACTTCCTTATTGCTCACCTCCTTGGTCCCTGGCACCACTGAGAAGGTATTTTTCAGAGAGTGATGGGAACCCGGCTCTCACTCCAAACCCACACTCCCCACTGGCTTTGCTGCCTAGCCCCTGCTGACTCTTCTGGCCCATCCTGCTTTGACCAAAAAAACAAACCCAAAGAAAAAAAATACTAGATTAAAGTAGAAAAGTCTGCCGGGATTGTCCTGGGCTCAGCAGTTTGCTCACGGGAAACTCTGGGTACTCAGGGTACTGGGGGTCAGGCACCTACTTCCTGCTATGTTTCTTGAGTTGGTGCTCCCTTCCTGAATGGGCATTGCTAGGAAATTGAGAAGGAAATGGATTTGGGTGGGGGTTTTCCGAAAATCATCCCATTTTGTCCCTCTCTAGAAGTGAGATAGGCAGCAAAAGCCCCTCCCTGCCCGGATGTCCTGCATCCTTCTCCCAGCACTGAGGGCCAGAGGGTTCCCCTTCCTGGCCTGTGGAAATGCTGGGCCAGAGAAGAAAGCTGCCCCCCAAGACCTGGCAGCCCCTTCCCTCTGGGGTGCCTTGGCTTTAATAACACCATTGCTAGAAAAACCTTCAAGGGGCACTTGGGAAATTGGAGGCCTTGCAGAGCCATGGGTTTGGTGAGAAGGCAGGTGTGGAGAGAGGCAAGGCAGCTTGGTAACCTGATTCCATTCAGGACAGCATTAACACTGGGGAGCCAGTCAACGGAGGCTCCTCCCACTGGAATGTAGCCTGGCTACTTTACCTCTCACGCCCCACCGCTAACTTTCTCCTTTCCAAACAAAGACCCTATGCTTGAATTCCTCTTGGAGCTCCCCTGGGCTCTCAGATCTGTGTGCTGATACTTTTCAGTAAAGCACTGGTTTACGGACTAAAGCACTAAATGTCAAGATTTATGTGGGTCACTCTAAACTGTGCACCTGAAAGTGAGCTCAGACAGGCAGCTTTCTGCCTGTTCTAGATTTCCTGCTTCCATTATTGCTTGGACCTCAGGGCAGCATGGGAAACAGGACTGATTACCCTCCCCCTCAGAGTCCTGGTATGGCTCTGTGGGCTAATGTGTCAGACTGCAAAGTCCTTTGAACAGCTGCTCCTTGGAAGCCCTATACAGGGTCGCTATGAGTCGGAATCGACTCTACGACGGCACTTAACAACAACAACACCTCCCCTCTCACCAGTTTCTTGGCCCCATCAGATGGTAGGAACACTCAGACAGAGATGGAATCTAGTGAGGTCCAATTGTAGCACAGCACGAGGGTGTCAGAACTGAAGGACACTGTCTTAGGCTGGGTTTTCTAGAGGCACCAAACCAGTGAAGTGTGTATGTGCGAGTATATCTATGTATGTATGTATATGTATAAGGAACCCTAGTGGCACTGTGGAATAAGCATTGGACTGCTAACCACACGGATGGTTAAACTCAACAGCCCCTCTGTGGGAGACAGATGAAGTTATCTGCTCCTGTAAAGAAGTACAGTCTTGGAAACTTGTATCTCGGGTTGTGTGAGTGGGAAACCGACTCCATGGTAGTGGGTTTGACTTGGATTTGGTTTATAACCACTTTAGCAGAATTGAAAGGCTCTTTCCTTAGGAGGGAAATCTCAGATTGAGCTCCTTTCCCACTCCTCACATTGTTATTGCCCCAAGGTTTCGTCTCTAACAATCACTCATATGATATCACTCCCTAAGGAGTCCTGGTGGTACAGTAGATTAAGCACTGTGCAACTCTGGTAGTGTAGTGGTTACGCAGTTTGAAACTCCCAGCGGTTCCATGGGAGAAAGATGAGGCTTTCTGCTCCCGTAAAGATTTACAGCCTCGGAAACTCTATACAGGGTCGCTATGGTTGGAACCGACTCACGGGCACTTACCAACAATAACAACTAACCATAAGGTCAGTGGTTCAAACCTACCAGTCACTCCTTGGGAGTTAAAATGAGGCTGTCTGCTCCGGTAAAGCTTTACAGTTTTGGAAACCCTATAGAGGGTTGTTATGAGTTGGAATCAACTCCATGGCAGTAGGTTTGGTTTGGTTTCGGTATGTGAATGTATTATATGCATTTGTTTCAAGGTAATGGCTCATGCAGTTGTAGAGACTGGCAAGTCTCAAATCCATGGGTCAGGCGTTGATGGGAGGCTTCTCTTCACTGGTGTTGCAGGGGCTAAGTCCCCAAATCTGCAAATAAACCATAGGTCAGATGATGACTAGTTCGATGAAGGATTGAAAGAGAGACAGAGAGTGCTTTGTCAGAACATCCAAATATGCTGAATCTAGACCACACCCCCCAAGGAAACTCCCCTTATGTCAGATCATAAAACAGAGGTTAATCATACAATACAGAGAATCTTGTCCTAACCAAGTTGGCATTTCCCATTAACCATTACAGGCTCTTTCATGTCTCTGAACTTCTCCCATGTTACAAAAGAGATTGAGGCCCAGAGATGGAAAGCGACCTCTTTTCTTCCCACTTGCCTGGTATATTTATTTACCTTGAGTACATTGAATAAATACCCAAGGTAGGGTCAGAGGAGACAGCAGGGAGAGAGTGTGGTTTTTGGACTTAAATTCCAGTAGGAACCCTGAATCCTTTAAAAAAAAATAGTGTCATTCTTCCTGTAACGAGAGACTTGAAGAGTCTGCCCTTGTTGCCAGACCTTTGGGAGTTGGGCATAGGTCTCAGCTGTAGCTCTGTACGGGGCCTTGTTGTCTGTGTTCCCACCACACCGTTATCCCCACTCCTGGTGACCCCATGTATATCAGAGTAGAACTATGCTCCATACGTAGGGTTTTCAGTGACTGAATTTTAGAAAGCAGATTACGGGTTCTTTCTTTTGAGGTACCTCTGGGTGGACGTGAACCATTTTGTTAGCAGCCAAGCATGTTAACGGTTTGCAAGACCTAAGGATTCTGTTTCTCAGCACAAACGTTTCCTAGTGCTCAGGGTTTCTGCATCCTAGTCATGGTTTTCATAAGTCTCTTCACTCACATAATTGATATGCTTCATGGAGTTACTGAACCACAGAGCTGGAGGGGAGTGTAAGGTCATCTTGGCAGATTCCAGACCTGATGTTTGTGTTCCTTCATTAGCAGTATCCTTGCCAAGTGGTGTATTGGCCTGAGCTTGAAAACTTCCACCAACAGGGAAGAAGCCAGCCATCAGTGGTTCAGAGGCTACTCAGTGGAAAATACGCCTCCCAGTGTCTATCCCAGCCGGTGCTGATTCAATTGTCTTGGACCTCAAAACATATGGAATTACTCTCCCTCATGATAACCATTCAGAGATGAAGACAGTGGTCATGTGTCCTGAGGCCATATGACTCCAGTGCCTTCAGTGGTGAGGCTTTGGCTTGTTGAGTCCTTGACAGCCTTGACTTTCTACTCTGGCCTGTAGGCATGGTTCCCAAAAGTAGACATAATATGTAAAATAGAGCATTTTACTGCTCTTGTTTTGGACTGTGTAAATTGTTCAATGAGGACCAAGATCCTAGTCTGTGGGTGGTGTCGATGATTTCCATGCTCAGCTACTAATGGAAAGGCACATCAGAAGAAAGGCCTGGCTATCTACTCTCAATAAATTAGTCACTGAAAGTCCTATGGAGTGCACACAGGATCACCATTAATCGGAACCGACTTGACAACAACTTGTGGTGGTAGTGAAGGTCATAGGGACTGGACCCAGGGATTCCCAGCTTTAATATGTACTTCTTGTCTATGTTAGTGGAAATTAGTCACTAGAAGGTGAACTTTGTTTAAAGCAGGAAGTTAATTTTGGAATAGTGTATGATTCCACCCCCCTCCCAACCCCCCCAACCCCAATTCATGTTTTCAGGAACCAAGTGTTTTAATTTATGATTCAGTAATGACTATGACCTCTACCAATTCTCTTTAACTTCCCAGGCCTTCGTTTCTTTATCTGCAAAACAAACATATTGGATGAGGTGAGTTCTGAGTCATGTATTCAGCCCTAAAATTCTTGGTGCTGTGATTTCTGGGAGACAAGGGATACCCTTTGTGATAAAATAGGTCTCAAGCTGGCTTAATAAGCTAATTAAGAATTTGCAGCACTTGACAATGAAGACAAATGGTCACTCACAGATCTGAAAAGCTGAAAAACCCTGCCCTTTTGTTCACCTTTGACAGGCTGGGACACACCTACTCCGTCTGCCTGGTAACTCACTTTCAGTTATAAAACAGTATGTGATTGGGGTTCACTCAGTCTTGAGTTGTAAAACACCATGTGATTGGGATTATTAAATCTTTCATTGTAAAACAGAATGTGATTGGGGATCACCAGTCTTCAGTTGTAAAACAGTATGTGATTGGCGACCACTCAGTCTTCAGTTGTAAGACAGTATGTGATTGGGGATCAATCAGTCTTCAGTTGTAAGACAGTATGTGATTGGGGATCACTCAGTCTTCGGTTGTAAGACAGTATGTGATTGGGGATCACTCATTCTTCGGTTGTAAGACAGTGTGTGATTTGGGATCGCTCAGTTTTTCAGTTGTAAGACTGTACGTGATTGGGGTTCACTCATTCCTCAGTTGTAAGATGGTTTGTGATTGGGATCTAGTTGGCTCTCAAATATTTCTTAAATGAATGAACAGATATACAAGGGGGCTTTAAAAAGTTTATGGAAAAATGAAATGAAAAGATAGTGGAATTTTCCCACAAAATTTGTGAAGCTCCCTCATACTTATGTCACGTGTTGTATTGGGGACAAGTTATGCAATATCATTTGAGTCTGATGATCTCATAATTGTGGGCCTTTCCAAATACCCGCTGAATACCTTGCTTTAGCAAGTTTTGGTGGCAACTTTTCACAGGTGTTTTCTGAAACCTATTGCCTATCAATGCTGTCTGTCAATGGGCTGACTCCAAACACTTCAACAAAAGCCAGCCCAGGTCCTGGAGAGGTGACTCAGCCTCATGGAGACCCCGTGTGTATCAGAGTAGAACTGTGCTCCCGTAAGGTTTTCAGTGCCTGAGTTTCGAGAAATAAATTGCCAGGCCTTACTTCTGAGGTACTTCTAGGTGGACTTGAACTTCCAACTTTGGGTTAGCTTCCGTGCACCAGGCAGGGACAATCACAGTATTTTTCTGATTGGGGGAGGTTTGTGATCTTGTCCCAGGTAGCACTGGATCAGATGCTTTGCTGTTCTAGAACTCCCTACGTCCTGTCAGTGGCCCAAAAGGTATGTATTAGGGGCTGCCTCTGCTGGCACGTCTCTTTCTTTGGATTCTTCAGGGACAGTGCTTGCCAGTGCCTCTAAGGGTTCTTCACTTTGTGGAAAGAAAGTCAGCTGTCTGGCTTGGGGTTTACCTCTTCAGGAAACTAGTCAAGAAAGAAGGCTTCACTGTTGGAAAGATTCTTCTGAGATATTTTTGAGGAGGGACATTTCTGACTTATTTTCACCATCTCCCCCTAGTTCTTCTTCATATGCAAGAAAGCATTGTTCCTGATGACAGGTCTCTTTTTTGAAAAAAAGGTCTTTTCTAAAGTCAGTGGTGTTGGCATAAAACAGGGATTGTGAATATAGATGTGTACAGTCTTCTTGTTAGGTGTCGTCAAATAGGTTCTAACTAATAGTGACCTGATGTACAACAGAAAAAAAGACTGCTTGGTCCTGGTCCTGGGCCATTATCACAGTTGTTAGGTTTGTGCCTGTTATTTCAGCTACTGTGCCAATCCATCTGAGTGTCTGCCTCTTCTACTCTGACCTACTTTATCAAGCATGATGCCCTTCTTCTCCAGGGACTGGTCCCTCCTGATAGCATGTCCAGAGTATATGTAAGGTGAAGTCTCACCATCCGCACTTCTAAGACTAGACTTCTTGCAAGACAGATTTGTTCATTCTTCTGACAGTTCATGGTGTATAGTCAGTATTCTTTGCCAATGCCATAATTCAAAGGCATCAATTCTTTGGTTCATTGTCAAGCTTTGAATGAATATGAAGTGATTGAAAATACCACGGCTTGGATCAGGCTCACTTTATTTTTCAAAGTGACATCTTTACTTTTTAACACTTTGAAACAGTCTTTTGCAGCAGATGTGCTCAATAGAATATATCATTGGATTTTTTTTTTCTCCAGCGTTTTATTGTAAATCGAATGAAGGTTTAAAGAGCAAATAATTCATTTCATATTCAACAAATCATATAATCTGCTTCATTACATGGTTGCAATCCCCTCCATGTACCAACAGTTAACAGTGTTTACCTCTGTTCACTTAACTATTGCATGCCTCCCTAGTCTCCTGCTCCCTTCATCTGCTAAGCTCCCTATTGTTTTAAATTGCCTGCCCTGTCACCCATTTCACATACCCTCTAGCCTGTGAATAATTTTCCCTCCCCTGCCCTACCCCATCACCATCACAGATTGTTTCTTTAATCAAGAATTTTTTTTTAACTTTCAACAACATTGGTCTCATACAATATTCATCCTTTTGTGATTGACTAATTTCTCTCTCCACCACTAGTCCGGCAATTTGTCGCAATTTGGTGGCTTGAGTGTTGCTGTGATTCTGGAAGCTATACCACCAGTATTTTAACTACCTATGGACAAGTTTTAGGTGAGCTTCCAGATGAAGACAGGGTAGGAAGAAGGAGAGATGAACTATTTCTGAATATTTAGTCACTAAAAACCTTATGAAAATCAGAGAAACACTGTCAGATATAGTGCCGGAAGATGAGCCCCTCAGGTTGGAAGGCACTCAAAATGCGACTGGGGAAGAGCTGCCTCCTCAAAGTAGACCGTGATGATGTGAATGGAGTAAAGCTCTTGGGACCTTCATTTGTTGATGGGGCACAACTCAAAATGAAGAGAAACAGCTGTAAACATGGATTAATAATTGGACCGTGGACTATGTATGAATCTAGGAAAACTGGAAATCATCAAAAATGAAATGGACCACAAAAACATTGGTAATCCTAGCCATTAATTAGCTCAAATGGACTGTTTTTTGGTCATTTGGAATCTGACAACCACATGGTTTACTATAAAGGGAATAATAAATTGAAGAGAAATGGCACTGCATTCATTGTCAGAAATAACATACTGAGATGTCACGAAGTACAAGCTGTCTGTGATAGGATAATATCCATGCATCTACAGGGAAGACCAGTTAATACCACTATTATTCAAATTTATGCACCAACAACTAAAATGATGAAATTGAAGAATTCACCAACTTCTTCAATATGAAATTTATCAAACATACAATCAAGATATATATTTGTAAAAATGAACAGTGCAGTTGTTGTTCCCAGAGTGGGGAAATATCTGATGGGCTCCTGCAATTCAAGGAGCTCACAAAATGGTTGTGGAAGGGATGTGAAGCAGAGTCCCTGGTCCTAGATGGAGTTCCTATTGGCCTCAGTATTATCTACATTCAGGGTACTCAGTCCAGAAACAGTTAGTGGGGACCCTTGATTAAGCTGGTTTCAGTGACTGTTAGGATTACAGGGAAGCTGGGGGCAGGGTAATTGGTTAAATGCTGGTCTGATGACTTTTCAGGTCTTATAGGTCTGGTGCTGAGCCCACCTGAATCCAGGCACCAATGAGGGACACCAAAGCGGCGTAGTGGGCCCCAACCCACATTGGTTTGGCTCCTAACCATGTGGATTTGAACTCATCTGGAGAGCACGGTCTATACTGGGGGTGGATGAGGTTGGGAGCTGGCCACACCTCTGCTCACTGAGGGAGTGTAGGGAGAAAGAGATGATGGAATGAGAGCATAATTAATCTGGCAACAAGGATGAGGGAGTTTGGAGGCAGGGCCACAGGGTAGGAGCTTCTCATGTGTCCCCTTCTGGCTTCCAGTACTTGTCACTGATCCCTGCTTGGTGAAAAAGAGTTCTACCTGTGTAGGTGATGAATAAGCTCATGACACTTCTCCTTTCTCCACCCATGGAAGTGTGGGCTGTGGAAATTTTGCTGGCCTTTGCAGGCATGGGATGTAGTTCCTGGAGTTCTCAAGGCAGCATGTGTGCCCAGGCATCTTGGAGGTTTTGTAGGCCAGCAGGGCATGGACTGAACTGTAGCCACTGAGCAGACCTATACTCTGGAGTCAGGCTGATCTGAGCTTGAATTCTTACCATGTCTCTTACTAGTTTTATGGCTTTGGGGTGACTCTTCACTCCTGGGCCTTGATTTCCTTATTTACAAATGGAAATATGACTGAGCTTCAAGGGTTGTTGTGCTTAGCACGTTGATACTTACCAACTAGTGTGCTTTGCTTTTACTCCTTTATTACAGCATTCACTCCATTTAGTGTGTGTGTGTGTGTGTGTTTTGTTGTCGCTAAATGTCATTGAGTCATTTCGACCCATAGTGACCCTGTAGAGGGTTTCCAAGGAGCAGCTGGTGGGTTTGAACCACCAGTCTTACGGTCAGCAGTCCAGTGCTCACCCTACAGCACCCACCAGGACTCCATATATATATATGTAAGTTGTTAAGTGCTGCAGAGTCAATTTCAACTCATAATGACCCTGTCTAGAGAGAGTTTCCTCATCTTTCTCCTTGTAACAGTTGGTGGATTGAACTGTTGAATTAGTGGTTTGCATTCTAGTGCTTATCTTACAGTGCCACCATACTTGGCATACTGGGTTATGTATTGGGCAGCTAACCACAAAGTCAGTGGTTTAAATCCGCCAGCCACTCCACAGCAGAAAGATGAGGCTTAGTGCTCCCATAAAGGCTTACAGCCTTGGAAACCCTATACAGGTTTGCTATGAGTCAGAACCGACTGGAGGCACACAACAACATACACACATAGACATATATATACATAACACACATAGGAATATATATATATATATATGTATTTATATTCATACACACACATAGGAGTATAGGAGTCCTGTCGTGGTGCTGTAGGTTAAGCACTGGATTGCTAACAGTAAGGCCCATGGTTCAAACACACCATTCACTCCTTGGAAACTCTATACAGGGTCATTCTGAATTGGAACCCATTTGATGGTGCTTAACAGCAACATACATACACAACAGCAACATACATACACAGACTTACATACATACACATACATAACAGCAACACACAAAACAGCACCATGCATATACACACATAACGGCAACACACATATACACACATACGTAACAGCAACATGCATATACATACATACATAATAGCAATACGCATATCTATTAAACAAACATAGCAGTGCTGGTAGCATTGCTGTTGTTGTTGTTAAGTGCCGTCGAGTTGGTAGTGGTTATGAATTAGGCTGTGAACCTCCAGTTCAGCAGTTCAAAACTACCAGTTGATCCGCGGGAGAAAGATGAGGCTTTCTGCTCTGGTAAAGGTTTACAGCCTCGGAAACCCTGTACAGGGTCGCTATGGGTCGGAACCGACTCCATGGCACATAACAACAACATTAAACAAACAAACAAGAAACACTGCTGTTGAGTTGATGCCAACACAGATACCTGTGTCAGTCTATCCCATGGGACTATAAAGTCCCATTTCTTACTTTTTATTCAGTGAGAGAGATGCGAATGTAGTCATTGCTTCCCTGACCCCGTAACTCAACCCTCCCCCGCACCCCAAGCACTCAATTACGGACACGTAGGAGGAGCTCGAAGGACCCCTGGTAGCGTAGTCGTTATGAATCAGGCTGCGAACCGCAAGGTCAGCAATTCGAAACTACCAGCTGTTCTGTGGGAGAAAGATGAGGCGTTCTGCTCCCGTAAAGATTTACAGCCTGGGAAACCCTGTACAGGGTCGCTGTGATTTGGAACCGACTCCACGGCACACAGCAGCAGCAGGAGGAGCTAGGGTAGCATCAGGCTGCTAAGAGCAAGGCCAGCAGTTCGCAACTATAAGCTACTCCACTGGAGAAAGATGAGGCCTTCTGCTCCCGCAAAGATTTACAGCCTTGGAAACCCCAATATAGGGTCAGTGAGTCCGAACAGACTCCGCGGTACATACCACCGCCACACTGCCGCAGGTGTGAGCTGAATGGAATTTGTGCTCTTTAACACCTAATCCAGTCTTTATAGCAATTGATTTGTGATTGATTAGAATGGGCCTGTAGGTTAAGGCATATCTCCTCCGGTTAAAAACTCTTATTTGTCCAATCAAATGTCCTTGTTAGGATAGCATGTCAGGATGGCTTCTGAGTCATTCATCCTTTCACTTTGCTGCGGTGGATCAATATTTTGTGGGACCTGATGTTGATACAGTTTGGAGGTCCTCCTAAAAAATACATCAAATTACAAAAAGCCTGTAAACACATTGTTAGGGCTTCTGGAGCTTTGGAAGGAGTTGTGACTGTGAGGGACCCTAAAGCTTGAACTCATTAGTTTCATAATAAATCGTTTCTGGATTTAGAGATTTATAGACAATTACTACAGGCAGTCTAAGGAGTTAGGAAGGATATGGAGATTTTTCATGGGGTAAAAATGGAGGATGGTAAGGGATACAGATTCTAGTAAATCTGGTATCCCAAGTAGATGCAATAAAGTCATCTGTATTGTTTTCCATTCACTCAGTGTAGTGCCAGGCACTATACTCCGCGCTGGAAACCTAACTGTGGAAACAGAGGCCCCTACTCGGCAGAGTTTCTATTTCAGTGGCTTGTAGGCCTCCGTGGATTGCAGTGAACAGAGCCATAGGGTTGATCTGCTCTGGCAAGAAGCCCAGAGATGTGGTGTTAAAGCTTGTGACTTTTGGTGTCTTAGTTTCTTTTCCGGATCCATCTCCCCTTCTCTTTTCCAAACCTCTCTAGGGATTGAGACCCACACGAATAAATTCCGGATAAGAGAACCTTAGCCCTTCCAAACAGTGATGATGGTTGTCAAGGTGGGGCATGGGAGCTAAACTGCCCAACCTCTGTCCTCCCCTACACTGCTGGGTGTGAAATGTTGACTCGGCTTTGGAGCTGATTTCAACCATATGTGGCATGGCAAAACAAAGGGAACAACCCATGCTGACCCCAGAGTTCTAGTAGGCCTCCTATGTCTCATTCTAGATAGGGTGGCTGACCCCACAGTCCCAAAGAAGAGCAGAAGAATTGAGTCCTAGAGACACCAAGTGCAGACTCACTGTTTACTCCCAGCCAGAGCTCTCCTTGCCTCCTAGGGCAGTGACTCAGAGCTGGAACTATGTTCCTGCTGGATTGCCAGTTTTCGTGTGGGAGTGGAGAGGAAGGAGGAAGGGGAGTGAATGAGCAGGACCAAGTAGCTGTTGGATTTGTAACACCTTGGGAGGCAGCTGCCCCCAAAGTAAAATATATACTGAGAAGACAGGTTGGCAACGCCCCCTTCGCTGTCAGTGGCTGGATGTTCCCTATATCTCTGACCTGTGCCATGGTTTTCTAAAGGCCACAACTGGGGAAGACAGAATCCCACACATGAAGCTCAAGGAGAGAGTGAGTCTTCCCCAGCAAGAACCAGAGAGCAGGTTAGTCCTGTACTGGTTTCACTGGAATTCAATTTACTGCAATGTATTCTGATTCATGAATGTCAAGTAATGACTGAGGACTGAGGGGAGGGAGTTTTATTTAACGGTTGCAAGGACCTGCCATGAGAGGTTTTTTTTGTTTTTTAATTGGGAGCAAATAGAATAAGAGTATCATTAACTGCATGCCTTGATTTTATTACAAAGGGTATTCTGTTGGCAAATGAGATCTGGGAGGACAACTGTCTTCTTTTGCTAAATGGTTCATTGTTGTTGTTAAGTACCATCAAGTCGGTTCCAACTCATTGTGACCCTGTATAGGGTTTCCGAGGAGCGGATGGTGAATTTGAATCTCCAACCTTGCAGTTCATTTGTGCTTCAGTTACATGTTGTGGTGTTAAATTTCAGTTTGTAGCTCTGTGTAAGGCATTAATTTGAGGCTAACTTCAGCATCTTAAAATGTTACTGTTTGAAGATTTGTAGCACTTCTTCTGGCCTAGCTTTCTCATTTTACAGTTGAAGACCCTGATGTTTTGAAAAGCATTAAACCATTAAATGTGGGTGTTCTGAGAGGTTGAAAATGTTTCCCGTAAAGTTGTTGAACTTCTGGAGAAAGTGGGTCCCTGGCTCATGGCAACCTGTTGGGGAGGTGGTTTTTCATGGGTTGTGCTTTGTGAACCACCGGCCTCAACCCTATAAGGGTTAGAACTATGGCAGAAGAAAGGCACCTGTTATCTGCAATCACTTTGTGTAGCAGGTGAGTTCCTTAAATAGAGGTTTAACCAGGAGGCTGGGCTTTGTGGAGGAAAATGCGTTCTTGGGCAGACTAATGATACCAAGGTTTGAAACATGGGAAAATGCAAAGCCACTTTAATGTCTTAGAGTGGAGTTTTATAGTTAGCAAAGAAAAATAAAACAGTTGCTGAAGGTTCAGTGTCTGTCTTGGGCAGGCAAATTATCAGTACTCTTCTGACAGCCTTGTCTGGTTGGTGTTATCTTCTCCTTTTACAGATAAAGAAACCTAGACTCAGAAAGGTCACTAACTTGTTCAAGGGCACACTGCCGGTGTGTGGCAGAGCTCGAATCTGGCCTCCAGGCTGTGGGGCTCATGAAGAGGCCAACTGAGGACCAGAGTGCCTGCTCAGATGTGGAGCTGGTTGGCAGTAACAAAGCTGGTACCCCAGGCGCCTGTTAACGTGCTTCTCTGCCAACTTCCTTTTTTAAAAAAATAGTTGGGGGAGTGGAGTCTACATCTGTTTATACTATCTGTGTTTGTTTCGTCATTAGATTAGGAGTTGGACGTTAAGCTTTTCATAGATACTGACATTTTGTGAAGTCAAAATTAAAACTTCCTATTAACCAACTGGTGTAACACTGTAGGGTAAACACTGGACTGCAAGGTCAGCGATTCAAATTCACCATCCGCTCCTCGGAAACCCTATACAGGGTCACTGTGAGTTGGAACCAACTTGATGGTACTTAACAACAACAAAGAACCATTTAGCATACTACATGTTAGGAACTATGTCCGTGGGAAGGAGAGGAGCCCAAAGAGCTTTACAAAATAAGCTGGCCACCCTGATGGTAGCTGTTGGGTTCTTTGGAGTCAGTACAACACAGTAGAACCCGGCCCAGTCCTTTGCCAGCCTCACAGTCGTTGTTGTGCGTGAGTCCACTGTGTGAATCCATCATGTTTCATTGCTGGAGGTCTTCCTCTTTTTTGTTGACCCTCCACTTTTCCAAGTGTGATGCCTTTCTCTGGAGACTAATCCCTCCTGACAGCATCCCAAAGAATGAGAGACAAAGTCTTACCATCTTGGTTTCTAAGGAGCATTCGGGCTGTACTTCTCCTAAAACAGATTTGTTTGTTTTGCTGGCAGTCTTGGTACTTTCATTAATCTTCTCCAACACTGTAGTAATTCAAATGCATTGTATTCTTCTATAGTCTTCCTTATTCATTGTTCAACTTTCACATACTTATGAGGTGATTGAAAATACCATGGCTTGGGTCAGATGCACCTTTGCCCTCAAAGTGATATCTTTGCTCTTTAACACTTTAAAGAGGTCTTTTGCGGCAGATTTGCATAAGCTAGGTTGTGTCATTAGCATATCACAGGTTGCAAACAAATCCCCCTTCAGTCCTGATGCCACATTTTTCTTCATATAATCCAGTTTCTTGGATTATTTTCTCAGCATACAGATTGAAATAGTATGATGGAAGGACACAACCCTGGCCCAAAGCTTTGGTGATTTTAAACCATTCTGTAATCCCTTGTTTGGTTTCAATGACCGCCTGTTGGACCATACACAGGTTACTCATGAGCACAATAAAGTGTTCTGAAATACCCATTCTTCACAATATTACCCGTAGTTGGTTATGATGCACCAAGCCGAATGCCATTGCATAGTCAACAAAGCACAAGTAAGCACCTTTCTGATATTTTCTGCTTTCTGAAAACATTTAGATAGCCTAGTGAAATATGTTCTTGTTCTTAAGTTGGTTCTGACTCATAGCGACCCACTATAGGGATTCCAAGCAGTAACTGGTGGGTTTAAACTACTGACCTTGTGGTTAGCAGTCCAGTGCTTATGTTACAGCATCATACCAATGGTGCTGTTGACTTCATTAAAATGTGTTGTTGTTAAGTGCCGGAGTTAGTTCTGACTTACAGCAATCCTGTATCAGGTTCCCAAGGAGTGGCTGGTGAGCTTGAACTGCCAACCTTGCAGTTCACACTGACCTTGCAGTCCAGAGCATTAGCCCACAGCACCACACCAGGACTCAAACTTTTCAAAATGGACGACGACTTCAGTCTGTTAAATCCAGGGTTTGGAAAGGACAGATTCCCTCTTTGCAAAGTGTGAGGACTTTCAGTTCACTATCTTAATTTTGTGCCTCCCTCATGCCCAGTACTGTCAGTGCCAGGCTGTACCCCTTTTGGCACCATTGGATGAGGAGGAGAGCAATTACCGACTGACCCTTTGAGTGGTGGGTGTGGACTCTGGCAGGATTTCAGTGTTGCTGCCTAGTTAGCCAGCGAGTGTAAGTCAGAGGTGGCAGTTTGGGAGGGTTCCCCACTTTGGTTCCAGCTTCGATCTGCCCCGTATTTCCCTAGGCTAGTAGCAAGTCCCATCCCAGCTATAGGCACCTTCACCAGAGCGTGTGGGCCCACCTCCTCTATTCTCTGGGGGCTCTGTAAATCACTAGACTGCCAAGACCAGAAAGTGAAATGGTGGCAAGATACACCTGTATTGTGCTCAGGCTCTTGAATTAATTAAAGGAGTTCAGGCGCCCACCCCATGGGTCTTACATGAGAAATTAAGTAAATAACTGTTGCCAACCCTGCAGGAACTGAGGATCTTACTGGGGGCATGGAGAAGGAGAGATGAGAACAAACACACATGAAATAAATAAAGAGCAAATACGAGAGGATATATAATCAGTCACCAAATTGTAGGTTTCACACCAAATATTCTCTCAGTTCACAAAAGGGAGGTAATGGTGATGTTTGTATTATCCTCTTGTGTTTTTAATCACTCAGTAAGTTTCTCTTGGGTGTTTGCATTCCACTCTTTGATTCTCTCTGTTGAGTGTATTAACACTCCTTGCAGGGGAGGGCTAATTTCTCTAAATTATATTGTAACACAGTTGGGGAAGAGCCAAGGATGAATTTTTGGCATTCTGGCAGTAAGAGTAGAAGCCAATCACCTTCTGAAGACCGGTGACCCGTTAGATTCTTGTTTCTGTGTGATCTGAGCCCAGACTTCTTTCTGTAGTGCTTAGCTAGCTCATTTGGTGGCATGACCTTGTTCTAAGGTAAGCATCTCCTTAGTCATTTCTCATTTATTCCTTTAGCAAATATTTTGTGAGCATATACTGTGTGTCAGGCTATTATAGCAGGAAAAGACAGGCAAGTTGCTTACTCTTCTGGAATAGACACCTGGTATTTTTAGGTTCCATAGAGTCAACCCCGACTCTGAGGGACCCTGTGCACAACAGAATGAAACACTGCTTCGTTCTGCAACATCCTCACAATTGTTATGTTTGAGCCCAATGTTACAGCCACCGTGTCAGTCCATCTCATTGGAGCCTTCCCCTTTTTCACTGTCCCTCATCTTTACCAAGTATGATGCCCTTTTCCAGGGACTGGTCCCTCCTGATAACATTGCCCATAGTACCTGAGATGAAGTCTTGTCATCCTTACTTTTAAGGAGCATTCTGGAAAGCTGTATTTCTTCAAGACAGATTTGTTTGTTTTTCTGGCAATCCATGGGAATTTTAGTATTCTTTACCAACACCATAATTCAAATGCATCAGTTCTTCTTCAGTCTTTCTTATTCATTGTCCAGTTTTTCAATTCACATAGAGATTGAAAATACTATGGCTTGGGTTAGGTGCACCTTAATCCCAAAGTGACATCTTTAATAACACTAAAGGAAGTCTTTTGCAGCAGATTCGCCCAATGCAATCAAAATATGTTGCTTGAATTCTGGACTGCTGTTTCCATGGGCTTTGTTTTTGGATTCAACTAAAATGAAATCCTCGGTAATTTCAGTCTTTTCTCCATTTATCATGATGCTGTTTATTGGTTGTGAGAATTTTTGCTTTCTTTACATTGAGTTGAAATCCATACTGAAGGCTGTAATTTTTAATCTTTGAACAGCAAATGCTTCAAGTCCTTTTTGCTTTCAGCAAGCAAGGTTATTTCATCTGCATAACACAGGTTGTTAATAAGCCGTCCACCAATCCTGATGGTATGTTCTCCTTTATACAGTCCAACTTCTCATAGTACTCTGTTCAGCATAGAGACTAAGTATGGTGAAAGAATATAGACCTGCCTGCCACACACCTTTCCTGATTTTAAACTACATAGTATCCCTTGTTCTGATGACTGCTTCCTATTCTATGGACAAGATTTCTATGTGTTCTCGAAATCTTATTCTTCACAGTGTTTTCCCATAATTTGTTTTGACCTATACAGTCAAATGTCTTTTCATAGTCAATACAACACAAGTTAACATCTTTTTGGTATTCTATGCTTTCAGACAAAATCCATCATCTAAAGTTAGCAATAATACTTGTTCCCAGTCTTTTCTGAATCCAGATTGAATTTCTGACAGTTTCCTGTCAATGTGCTGCTGCAACTGTTTTTGAATTATCTTCAGCAAAATTTTACTTATGTATGATAGCAATGATATTGTTTGATAATTTCAGCCTTCTGTTGGGTCACCTTTCTTTGGAATGGGCACAAATATGTGTCTCTTCCTATCGATTGGCCAGGTAGTGGTCTTAGAATTTTCTTGGCATAGATGCTTGAAATACACATCTTATACTAATTAAGTGGGATGGTGTGATATGAAGTGACCGGAGGCCTTATTTAGTGAGTGTTAGTAAGGGCACTTAGATCTGACGATAGGATAGTGAGCCAGCTATGAGAGTCTGGGGGAAAGAGTTTCCAGGCTGAGAGAACAGCTAGTACAAAGGATGTTAAATAAAGAGCTTGTTTGAGAAACAGAAAGGAAGCCACTGAGATTGGGGCAGGGTGAGAAAAGAAAAGCATCACTCATGGTGAGGATGGACCGAGGTAGGAGTCTTATAAATCAAGATAAAGGAATTTGTATTTTAACGATCATAGACAATGTATATTTTAGCAAGAAAGCCTTATCTTAACTTGTTACAACAGTGAGCTTGTTTAAAGAAGAGTGACCTGGTCTCACTTAGACTTTTGAAAGATCAGGCTTCCAGTGAGGGGGATGGGTGGTAGAGAGGCCAGGGAAGAATACAGGAAGACAACTAGGAGGCTGTTGCATCAAGAGATGATGAGGATGCTGGTGGTAGAGATGGAGAGAAGTGGATGAATTCACAGTATTTTGTGCATTGAGGCAGCAGGACTTGCTGATACATTGTATGTGGAGGTTTATGGAAAGAAAGGAGTAGAGGATGACCACAGGGCTTTGGGAGCCCTTGTGTGGTGCTGTGGGCTAATGTGCGTGCTGGACCGCAAAATCGGTTTGAACCGCAAGGTTGGTGGTTCAAGCTCACCAGTGCTCCTCAGAAACCTTATACAGGGTTTCTATGAGTCAGAACCAACTCAATGACACTTAACAACAACAGGGTTTTTGGATAGTGATGTTGTTAAAGAAAATAGAAAAGCCTGAAGGAGTATTGTGTGAAATTTTTGGTGTCTTATTGGGAGTCCTGGTGTGATGCTGGAGGATAATCACTGGACTGCTAACTGCAAGGCCAGCAGTTCAAACCTACCAGCTGCTTCTCAGAAATGACACAGGTTTGCTGTCAGCTGGAATGGACTCAACTGCACACCACAACACTGGATATTGTCATTGTCAAGGCATAGCCAGGGTCAGCGAAGATTGAGTACTCGCTGTATATCAGGAGTTAGGCCAGGCTCTTCAAGTATATTTCTCATTTTATCCTCACAATACCCTTTTGTTGTTGTTGTTAAGTACCGTGGAGTCAGTTCCGACTCATAGTGACCCTGCACAGGGTTTCCGAGGCTGTGAATGTTTACAGGAGCAGAACGCCTCATCTTTCTCCCACAGAACGGCTGGTAGTTTCGAACTGCTGACCTTGAGGTTGGCAGCCCAACTCATAACCACTACACTACCAGAGCTCCTTACAATACCCTTTTAGAGGGATATTATTATCTCTTTTGAGAGATGAAGTGGCTTGCTCTGGTTTGGATCCAGATCTCTTGACTCCAGGGCTCTGGGCAGACATGTTGCAAAGGGCAGACATTGAGGCTGGCTAGTTCTGGTGTGGCACTGTAGGATAAGCACTGGGCTGCTAACAGCAAGGTTATCAGTTCAGACCCACCAGCCACTCCTTGGAAACTATGAGTCAGAACCAACTCGACAGCACTTAACAGCAATGACAATGACAACAGTTCTAACACATGTTGTTAGCTTCCACTTGGAGAGAGGATAGCCACATACAGTGGTTCACCGAGGTCTGGCTCCCATGCTTCTTTCTGGAAGAGAGACCTGTCAGAGTAATGCCTGAGTGCACCAAGATTTACAAGACTTGTATATCTTGACATTTACAAAATCGTGTAAGCTGGAAAACCATTTAAATAAGATTCTCAGCCCCTTTAGGAAGCAGCAGATCAAAACGAGCAATTTTGTAAAAGTGTTAAGTAAATAAAATAAAACAGAAGGGGATATTTGTAAAGTGCAATAAAACAGAAGGAGCTGTTTGGATAGTGGTCATGTTTGAACAACAAGATAAAATTGAATAATGTCACAGAATTCTACATTTAAAAAATGTTGAAATTGCTAATGTTTGTTCTTTTTCTTTTCCTTTTTATTGTGAATTAAGTGAAGGTTTACAGAACAGATCGTTAGTCCCACTTTCAATAAATCATGCACTTTGTGTCATTACCATGAATGCAATCCCTTCCATGTACCATCAGTTACCAGTGATTACCTCTGTCGACTTTAACTCTTGCACTCCTCCCTGTCTCTTCCGCTAAATTCATCTTTGCTGTCCCAGCCTCCCCCTTGTTATCTATTGCCTCCCCCATCATCCAGAATAACATGCACCTACCCTCCACCTGGTGAATAAATTTCTCTTCACTCTTATACTGGTAACGATCATAGAAAATGTGTATTTTAGTAAGAAAGCCTTATCTTAACTTTTTACAACAGTGGTCTCATACAATATTTGTCCTTTTGTGATTGACTAATTTCTCAGCCAGCATAATGTCCTGGCTCATCCATGTTATGAGGTATTTCACAGATTCAACATAGTATTCCATTGTGTGTGTGTACCAAAGTTTGTTTAACCATTCCTCTTGTTGGTGACCATTTAAGCTGTCTGCATCTTTTTGCTATTGTGAATAGTACTGTGATGGGTGTGCCTATATCTGTTCGCGGCATGGCTCTCCTTACTGAAGGACTTATCTTTGAGGATATATCAGGGATGGCTGGGCTATAGAGTATTTCTATTTTTAACATTTTGAGGAAGCACACCACACTGTTACCCTAAGTGGTTGCACCATTTTACAGTCCCACCAGCAGTGTAGGAGGGTCCCAGTCTCTCCACACCCTCAGCATTTGCTGTTTTCTGGGGTTTTTTAAAGCTTTGTTATCAGTGCTATAAGATGACTTCTTATTATTGTTTTGATATGCATAGGATTAGCACTAGACTTCGAACCATAAAGTCAGAAGTTTGAGCTCACCAGCTGTTTGCAGAAGAAATATGAGGCTTTTTGTTCCCACAAGAGATTTAAAGCTTTGGAAACCCTATACAGTATGTTGTTGTTGTTAAGTGCCGTTGAGTCGATTCCTACCCATAGTGACCCTGTATAGGGTTTCCAAGGAGCAGCTGGTGAGCTTGAACCACTCAATTTGCAGTTCAAATGACTTTTCAGTCTGACGCATTAGACCACAGCGCCACACCAGGACTCCTCTATACAGGTTCACTAAGATTCGAAACCGACTCCGTTGCACTTCATAACAACAACAGCTAATGATCTTGAGCATTTCTTCATATATTTGCTGACTCCCTGAAAGTCTTCTGTAGTAAAGTGTCTATTCCTGTCCTCTGCCTACTTTTTAATTGGATTATTTGTCATCTTCTTGTTGAGGTGTTGAAGTGTTCTGTAAATTTTAGACTAGTTCTTGTCTGATTATGTTATTGCAAATTTCCCCCCAAAATTGTAAGTTCTCTTTTTACTCTTTTGGTGAAATCTTTTGATGCCTATAAGTATCCAGTTTTGAGGGGGGTCCCAGTCATCCATTTTGTCCTCTGCTGTTTGTGTGCTGTCAGTTACGTTCATGCCATGGATCCGAGCCCCTAAGCTTGCCCCTATTTTTTCACTCATGATCTTTATAGTTCTGAGTTTCACAGTTAGGTCTTTAATCCATGTTGAGTTTGTTTTTGTAAATGGCATGAGATACAAATTCTTGTTTCATTCTTCTGCAAATGGATTTCCAGTTTTGTCAGCACCATTTGTTGAAGAGACTATCTTTTCCCCGTTTAATGTGATCTTTGCCAAAGATCAGGCTGATGGTAGGTGAATTTACTCCTGGATTCTCAATTGTTTTCCACTGATTTGTATGTGAAATGGCAAATGTTTAGTTGCATATGTGTTTACCACAAAGAGAAAAATGAACATCATAAGGAGGTGAAGAAATGTTGAGAGAATGTGGAGATGCTGTACCAATTCTTGATTGCTGCCTCGTGACTCTGCTGACCAAATGAGAACTATTAAGCACTTGTCTTCTTGGAGTTGAGTTTCAATTTCCACTTATGGAACATTAATAGGATCATTATTAGGTTACCCAGGACCCTTGGTTTTCTTGAGACACTGGGATTCAGAACAAAGATATTGAGTGCCTTAAGAAGCCTAAAGGCAATGCTGAATGTGGCTTTATGCCTGCAGGGCAACTCTTTTAGAATATTCTGGGATCTCATTGAGGAGTCAGAAGGTCCAGAGTAGCAAATACCACTGAGCATATTGATGAGGGAGGAGAAGAGTGTCTTGATGGAAGGCCTAGCTCAAGCTTTGAAGCCAGATGCTTCCCGTACTTTTTAAGCTGTTTCTACTCTTCTCAGTACCACAGGTCAGACAAGACCAGTGCTGACGGAGCAGAGTTGTCAAGTTCTTAGCTCACTCATGTCAGAATCCTAGATTCTGACCTCCAGGGTCGAGCATCATCGTGATAATTCCAGAACTTTCTTACCATACCAAAAACTTGCTGTGCTAAATACTTGGAAGCTTTATATTTATTTAACCAGTCAGAGTTGCTGCTCATTTTATAGTCAGAATGTGTATGATTAGAAAATTAATCTTGCAAAAAAGTTACAAGAAAGAAACTATAGTCTCCATTTATATTTTGACTAGCTCTGTCTGTGGTTGTAGGTGGACTCATTGTTTTGGTGTTTTTTTGACTTTTTACTGTGATTTGGGTGATAATTTACAGGGCAGACTGATTTTCCATTCAACCATTCATGAGCATTTTGCTTCATGACCTGGATTATTATAATCCCCACAATGTAACAGCACTCTTCCTACTTCTTCCCTGTGGTTCCCGTTTCTATTCATCTTTCCTTCCTGACTCTTCCTGCCTTAGGAGCTTTGTTGTTGTTAAGTGCCATCAAGTCAGTTCTGACTCATAGCGACCCTGTATAGGGTTTCTGTGGAGCAGCTGGTGGGTTTGAACTGCCAACCTTGCAGTTCAAACCAACCTTGTGGTCCAGTGCTTATCCTACAGCACCACAGTAGGACTTGGAAGTTTCATCTCTGGGCAAATAGCTGGACGCAGTCTTGTCGAAGTGTCCTGTTATACATGTACAAGAGCCTCTTGGATGCATGGTGCCTGGCTGGTGGGTGGAAAAGCTGGTCCTAGGTGTGAACTTCAGAAGATGATGCCAAGGCGAAACCTTTGTTATACCATGTGCATATCAATTTCAATTAGCCCTGGTTCTCATTTTGTTTTCTTTTCCAAGTTGCTTATGTTTGCTGCCAGACTTCTTAGGGGGCCTTAAGCAATTCCTTCCTGGCGTGAGACTTGTGAAGACGTGCTTCTTTACCAGCACCATTGCCTGAGGCCTGCCTTCATGGGATCACCTTCTCTTTGTGCTCCCTGATCCTCAGTCAGGAGACATTGGTTGCCACTCATTTTTGAGTAGCTGCTCCTGGGAGGAAGAGCAGGATCTGAAAATAAAGGCTAGGTTGTGTTTTACCTCATTTACCAACTTACTTTCTCAACATCCTGAAGAGAAGCAAAAGCTCTGGTATGGAGGGGAAAGGTTGTGTGCTCCCTTGAAACCAGCCACAAGGCTCTCAGTCCTGCCATCTTGGCCCCACCAGGGAGCCAGGTGGCAATTCAGGTTTAGGAACAAGTATTTCAGGGGATGTGTTTGTGCCTGCTGAGTGCTTCTTGAGACAGGATGATAGGATATGAGAGTCCCTCACACACACACCCCCTTTCAGTTATGTTTTATTGCATTTTTGGTGAAAGTTTACACAGCAGGTTAGTTTCCATTTGACAATTTCCACACAATTTGTTCAGTGACATTAGTTACATCTATCACAATATGTCAACATCCCCGCCCCCTCTGTTTGCATGTGTTCCATTTTCAGTGCTGAGGAGAGATTTGGGAAACTTCATAATCATCACTCTCTCCTTGTGTTCAGTGGATTCCATTTCCAGGCATCTACTTCCCTGCTCCTGTATCTTCTCATCTTTGCTTCTGATTAATTGTGGCCCTTTTGTCTTACAAACAAAACAGCAACAAAAAAACAAACCCCCCCAAATCCACTGTCATTGAGTCAATTCTTATTCATAGTGACCCTATATAGGGGTCTTGACTGTAAATTTTTGTGGAAAGAGACAGCCTCATCTTTCTTTCAAGAAGTGGATTTGAACCACTGATCATGTGGTTAATAGCCTAACACTTAACTCACAGCTCCACCAGGGCTCCTTATACTGATGGTTTTTAAGTAGGAGTTTATCTTACAGGTAACATCTTTTGTTTTATGTACTTCTTTACTATTTCCCTAAAAGGTTAACTCTGGCATGGGCGTGGTTCTAGGTTTAAAGAGTGCCTCAGGGAGTTATCTGTTCCCTACTGTTTCAGTTTGCCTGGCTTTAGTTTTTAAATACAAATTTGAGTTCTGTTCCATATTTTTCTCCCATCCTATCTGGGACCAGCTATTGTGATGTCCTGGTCAGAATAGTCAGTGATGGTAGCTGGGCATTGTCTAGTTTGTCTGGTCTCAGAATAGTTGAGGTTGTGGCTCATGTGGATTATGTTTCTTTGGACATGAGAGACTTTATAGTTTTAGAACCAGGAAATGGAGCTGACTGGAGCTCCTTTGGGAAGCTGAAATGTTGGGGACAGCAAGGAAAGCGAGAGGACTTTGCAATCTCCAAATGAGTTTAGGGATCCAGTATTTGTTTGGTGAGGACACACCTGGAGTGGTGGAAAGAGATCAGAAGGGTGGTTGCATTCAGGGAACACAAAAGTTGCCTGTTGTTGATAAGTGCCATCAAGTCGATTCTGACTCACAGTGACTCTGTATAGGGTTTCCAAGGAGCCGCGGATGGATTTGACTGCCAACCTTGTGGTTCACAGTCAGTACCGATCCTACATTGCCACACCAGGAGTGGTGGTGGACAGATCACCTACTCTTTCTGAGCCTTGCTTTCTTCGTCTATAACCTGTTGTGATGACACAAAACTTACCTGCCAGGTATTTATGAAGTAGCCCAAGCAACCTAGCTCATGCTCCTTTGCTCAGAATGCTAACTCTCAGTATTCAGGAGACATTGCTCTGGTTCATCTCGTTTCTCAATGTGTAAGTCTTTGGTTGTTTGAACAGCGTTCCAATAGCATCTCATTGCCCAGAACCTCAGTCTCCTTATCTGTAACATAGATTGTGGGAAAAAGAGAAGGCTTTCTGCTCCCGAAAAGATTTAAAGCCTTGAAAACCCTAAAACAGCATCACTAAGAGTCGGAACCGACTCCACGGCACATAACAACAATAGGGTGCTATCCTGCTTGCCAAGCAGTTCAAGGCCACAACAGCATCATCACCATCTCCTGCTTATAGGAAGTTTCAGTGTGGTCACACTCATCATCTGTATTTGGTCTATTGAAGGAGCCCTGCTGGCGCTGTGCATAAGCACTGGACTGCTAACTACCAGGTCGGCAGTTCAGACCCACCAGCCATTCTTTAGGAGAAAGGTGAGACTTTCTGTTCTCAGAAGCTTTATAACTTTATACAGGGTCACTAAGAATGGAACTGGCTCTATGCCAGATAGACTATGTATCATTACGACAGGTTACAGGTGAGGAAAGCACAGCCCAGAAAGAGTAGGCGTGTGGTTCCCGTGTTGTTGTTAAGAGTCATGGCGTCAGTTCCAACTCATAGCAACCCTGTCTAAGGTTTCCAAGGAATACCTGGTAGATTTGAACTGCTGACTTTGTAGTTCACAGTCCAGTGAACACATTCCCCAAAGTTGGCTCTAGGTCTAATCAAATAATAGCTATCTTTTGTCTACTTTAAAAACATATTCTTCTCTCTAATTTTATCTTAGTATAAAAATGACCTTAGTACCCACCCCTTCCAGCTCAGGAATCATTTATCCAAGACTCTGGGCAGATTTAGGCTGGTGCAAGTTGAGGGTTGGAGGAAAAGGAGTTGCAATGAAGGGAAGTGCTGGTTGGTTACTGCTTTTGGTCCTCATCTACCAGAAATCCACCCAGCTGACCTGGTGGTAGGAACAAAGGCAGTTTGAGGGCTCGGTGACTGTCATATATGCATTGTCATTCAGAACTTTGGCTTTGGACCAAGAAGTGGGGGAGGGGATAGTAGGATGGCCCTGTTTTTCTGATGCCTGTCTTTAGGATTTTCTGGTTGTGGCTGAGATGCTGCCAGACCAACAGATTCCCAAGGGAAGAGGACAGCTGATTATGATGCAAAGAGCACAGAGTTTGTAAATTCAAGATCTGGATTCATGTCCTGGTCTTATCATTTTTTGGTTTAACCTCCTCTCAGCCCAGTCTCCTCATTCCTACAATGGGGGTTGATGGTGTTAATAGTTGACATATGTAAGAAAATGTCATGTAGATTTTAAGCATTTGCTAGTGCAAAGTGTCCTTGTTGTTTTATTTTTATGCCCACTATGTGCTCTGTCTTATAGTTATGAGTTGGACTTTTCATGAGGCAGGTCTAGAGAGAGAGCTGAAATTAGAGCTCATGTTTTCAAGGTTCCTGACAAGTGGAGATGACTTTCTAGAAGAGTCTGGGTGTAAATACATCTAACCATAGAACATGGTATAAGGAATTCTGAAACAGGTGCTAAGGGGCCTGCTTCTCTTTGCCTAGATTTTCATGCCTTAAGTCTGCCTTTTTGGGAAGACTGGTCTGTAGCCTGCCAGATGAGGTCATAGGATTCCAAGGGCTGGCCTGGGAGTAGGAGCTGGGAATTGAGAGGCTGCCTGTGGTTGGGGGAGAGGAGGTGGCAGGGGTGGGGCACTGTTGCAGAGCTCAGGCAGCAGCCCAGCCATCAGGCTTTGCCTGCTTGTTGAGATTCAGGCTGCTTGAACCGTGCTCGGTGCCCAGCTTGTTCCAGACACAGAGCACAGGACAGACTGGAGGGCTGGAGTAAGGACTTTCGTAGGCCTGAGGGTGTCTTTGGACTTGGCCTTTCTGTTATATTGACTTAGACCTACTACTTATCTCTAGGGAGACTCAGTGTTCTGCTTGGAGGTGGTTTAACATCGTAACACTGCCAAACTCAGATCATCTGCTGACTCTGATTGTGAACACATTTTAACTATGTGAATCAGGAAACTTTAAAAAAAAGTCAATAAACTTTGATTAAGTGATTTTACCTCTGGGACTTTAACCCCAAAAAATAATTTGCAGAAAAAGCCTATATTCAAAAATGTTATTGATTTTAACAGTGAGGAGGTGAGACACCTAAAATGCCCCACACCGATGCCCAGCACTAGAGGACTGTAAGGAGTCCTGGTGTGGTGCTGTGGGTTCATGCGCTAGACCACAAAGTCATTGGAACCGTGACGTTGGCAGTTCTAGCTCACCAGCCACTCCTCGGGAACCCTATACAGGGTTGCCGTGAGTTAGAACCGACTCAACAACACCTAACAACAACAAGAGGACTATAAACCTTTCCAGAAGGTGGCTGAGGGTGGCACAAACAGTTAAGTGCTGGGCTATAGTCATACCTTGGAGATACTGTGTGTTCAGTTCCAGATCACTGCAATAAAGTGAGTGTCATAATAATGCAAGTCCCTGGAAATTTTTGGTGTCCCAGTGCATACAACAGTTATTTTTATGTTAATAACTATAGTCTACTGTGTGTGCTGTATGTAACCCTGGTGTGGCACTGTGGGTAATGCACTGGGCTGCAAAGTCGGTATGAATCGCCAAGTTCAAACTCAGCAGCCACTCCTTGGAAACCCCATACAGGGGCTCTATAGGTCGGTACTGACTCGAGGACACTTAACATCAGCACACCACTACAGCATTGTGAAAACATTTTAAGAGTTGTGAGAATTGCCAAAACACGACAGAGACATGTAGTGAGCACATGCTGTAGGAAAAATAGCACCCACAGACTTGCTGAACGCTGGGTTGCCACAAGCCTTCAATTTTGTAAAAACAACAACAACAAACAAATGCAGTGTCAGGGAAGTGCAATAAAGTGGAGCGCAGTAAAACGAGGTATGCCTGTACTAGCCGACAGGTTTGAACCCACCCCCAGGCTGATCAGACAGGTCTGGTGATGTGCTGCCAAACATCACCTGTGGAGCAGGTCCCTGTGAGTCGGAATCCACTTCACAACTAACCTGACAACAAAATCATAAGGAGTGGGACTTTGTGTTCAATTTGCTATGTCCCTAGCCTCTAAGACAGTGCTCAGGACACAGCAATTATATTTTGAATGGGTTTATGAGGAAACAGATTGCACCCATATGATAAGGCACCCATATGATAAGATTATTTCAAATGAAGCTGTCTTAATGACGTAGGAAATTTCTGCGTTAATATGTAGTAAAACTAGAAGATCCAGCTTTTACTCTACAGTGTAAGCACAAGTTTTTAAAACACTGGAAGAAAAGGAAAGCTTACAATGAGAAGTTTGTTGTTGTTAAGGGCCCTTGAGTTAGTTCTGACTCATAGCGACCCTGTATAGTTTCCAAGGAGTGGCTGGTGAGTTTGAGGTCATAGGTGACTTTTTTTCTGTCTGTCTTTTCTAAATTTCTACAATGTCCATGTATTAATTTTGTGGTTGTGAAAAATGTTTGAAGTAACACTTAATTCTTTTAAAAGGAAGGAGGCTAGATTAGTTTATTCATGGAGCAAACCAGCAGCCTCTAGACTCAGCCACCCAGGGGCCTCGAGGATGGAAAGCCAGTTCCTCCTTTTCAAAGAACCAGGCACCTTCTGTGGATACACAAACACCTACACACTTGGTTGTGTCTTTCAGCTTGGCACGGAAGCTGATCCGACCTAACTTCAAAAGGGTGATAGAAACTCCAGTGTTGAAATTGTGCAGGTCTTGTTGCAGAGACATGCCCATACATTTATATCCCATCACTGAAGTGAAGACATTTGGGTGTAGGGAGAAGAATTTTAAGAAGATAGGATTTTCTGGGTGGGTGGCTAATTCTTAGAATTCCTTCCTTGGGTCATGGTTGTTGGAAGCTGTTGAAAGTGCCGCCTGCCTTCCTTCATTTTGATTTGGCCTGTGCCCTCTTAAAGTAATTTTATGTTCAGTGTCTCAGTTTGTTGAAGTGTAACTATCTCTCTAAGATAGAGTGTTCTCTCTCTCTTGGAGCCAAGACTTTCCTAGAATTAAAATCCCTGCCCGTTAGGTGGGCTTTGGTACCTGAGCTGGAAGGTATTGGCATTTAAAGGTAGCTGAGTTCTGACAGATCAAAGGCATAGCAGAGAACAGAGTCTCCATTTCTCACCCTGGGAGGAATCTTTGGTGACCAAGGGTTCCCAAACATTACTGCCTTGTTGTTGTGTTTGTAATCCCATCCATTCACACTGCGCCCCATTCATCACCTCTCTCTTTCTCTTTAGCCATAACCAGCATACCACAGTATTTAAGCATCCTGTGACCGGGAAGTTTTCTCCAGAAAATAGTGAATTCATTCTTCAAGAAGAGTAAGTACTTTTGTCTATTCTCTATATCCAGCAGAATTTAGGAACTTAAAGGCATTTGTTCAAAACAAAGCTTGTTGAACTATCCTCTCTCCAGATAAAGAGAGACTTGGAGTGGGCTAGTTGATTAAATGCAAGAAGACTTTTGTTTGCAGTCTCCAGACTTCTCTCAGTGGGAAGATATGGAAGAAGAAAGATGGTGTGGGCAGTGTGCTATGTTTGGTATTGAAGATTCTCAAAGGCGCTTGGACCCAAACGAACCTTCCCCCGAAGCATCCTCTAATAATACTAGCTGTGCTCTGAAAGGACCCACTCATCTCGTGTGAAAATTCCTTAAGGATAGCCTCAGACAGAGATGAACCAGTCTCCCCAGGCAGCCTCAAACAACAGTCCAAAATCAGGGTTTAGAAAGAACTGGGTTTGAGGAAAGGATTCCTGGTGGCACAGTGGTAAGCACTGGGCTGCTAACTGAAAAGTGAGAGGTTGAAATCTACCAGTCACTCCATGGAGAGAAAGAGTTAGCAGTCTGTTTCCATAAAGAATATAGCCTTGGAAAACCTTTTGGAATAGTTCTGTTCTGTCCTATAGCTGTGAGTTGGAATTGAACCAATAGTGGTGGGTTTGGCTTATTGGTTTGGGGGTTGAAGAAAGCTGATGGCACCCACTGTCCCTGAACAGTTTGCTCACTTTCCCTAACACAGGATCATTCTTGCTCTTCAGTCTGTTTCTGTGGGGCTATGAGAGTGTTCATAGTCAGATTCTACCACCTAGGGCTTGTCTACCTAAAAATGCATGTACAACCCAAGCGTGATGTCGTCTTCTCCCCAAGAAGGCAGAGAAAATACACAGGTGACTCTACTCTCTTCCTCTCACCGGAGACATTTCTGCTTGAAAAGTTTAAAAAGGGACATTGACTTTACGGTGTTTCTTTTAGGTTGTTGTTTTATTACCCCAAATAATTTTGCCTCTGCCAGTCACCTATCACATCTAATCATCGATGAATTGCATTGTTGTATTTAGCTGCTGTGGAGTTGACAACCAATTCCTGGCGACCCCATGAAACAATGCTATCAGATCCTGCATGATTGGTTCCATGCTGAACAATTGTGATCCATAGGGATAGGATTTTCATTGACTGATTTTTGGAAGTAGATCACCAGACCTTTCTTCCTACTTCATCTTAATCTGGAAGTTCTACTGAGACCTATTCAACATCATAGCAACACACAAGTCTCCACTGATAGATGGGTGTTGTCTATGCACAAGGTACATTAGCCAGGAGTCAAACTCTGGTCTCCCACATTATTGTTGTTAAATGCTGTCAAGTCGGTTCCAACTCATAGTGACAGAGGAGCGGCTGGTGAGTTTGAACCATGAACCTTGTAGTTCAAACCAACCTTGCAGTCCAGTGCGTTATCCTGCAGCGCCACACCAGATCTCCCACATAGAAGGATAGAATTCTCTAAACTACCAAAGCAGCCTAAATAAATTTCAGGCAGTCCCTGGGTTGTGAACAAGATTCGTTCCTATGTGTGTCTGAATTTCTAGGTAACTTGGAACAGAGATGCACAGTTCTTTTTTAGCCTTTTCAATAATTTAAAAGCAGAAAGTGAGTATGATTGTGATGGAGAATTTGATGTAACTCAGGGTGTGGTACTGTAGGATTAACACTGGACTGTAGATCACATGGTTGATAGCTCAAACCCACCAGCTGCTCCTTGAAAAGCCTATACATGGTTGTTATGAGTCAGAATCGATTGATGGCACTTAACAATAACAAGAGGTCAGTTCAAAGGTTTAGAGTGAGGACAAACTTATATAACATAAAAGGGCAAGAAAGAGTTTACAAGTTGAGTTCATCTCTAAGGAACTTACTGTACAATGAGGGGGCTTCAAAAACTTTAAAATAGAAAAATAATGGAATTTTTTCACAATCTTTTTGAAGCCCTCTCATATAGGTATTTATATTTTTATAGCATTTTCCTCCCCATCATACATCTTCAAACTTTTTATGAAATTGTTTGAAAAATGTCACACATGTGCAAGTTTCTCTCTAGATAATGGTAACAAATCCATTGTATTATCACCCACCTTCAACAGTTTTCAAAACCCGGCTAATTTAATTTCATTTATATTCTTCCCCTCGTCCCCTGGATTATTCTGAAGCAAATTCCAAACATATCATTTCTCTTTTTCAGTATTTTCAGCTTAGAATCATTATCCTACTGAGTTTTGAAAGTTGGAAATCTATAATTATGATAATACTGACGTTCATTTCATGCTTACTCTGTGTCAAATACCTTGCCAAGGAGCCACATGCATATCTCACTTAATACAGTAATCTTGAGAGATAGCTCATCATCACCATTTTCAAGATGAACAAAGTGAGACCCAAAGAAATCAAGTCATAGACCCATAGTAGCCTGGCTGGAAGTAGAAGAGCTTAGGTGTCAGCCAGGATAGCAAGACTCCAGGATCTGTGTGGTGTTTCATCCAGCCCCAGCCCTAGAAAGGAACTGCTTGATAAATAATTTTGAGGCTAGTGGTCTGTGGGATATGATAGCCAGACTCTTGGGGCCGTGGGTCCGACTTTGGAGGCGTTAATACTCTTAGAGAGGGAGAGGGAGTGGGTGGAAGGTAAAGGTTATCTTGTCTCCCAGATTGAGAAATAACTTATGTGTAAAGACAGAACCGGAATGTGGATTCCCTGGATTCCAGCTCAGAATGAGTTTTGTTTATAGAATCTTAAAGGTCAGAAACTCTTGGAAGGTCATTGAGTTCAGTCCCCTTTCCTTCAATGTTCTAAAGACATGGGCACCTGCCATTATTCAATGCCTGTATGGAGAACCCATGGGAACACTTAGGAAGTTTGCAACTTCAGTTGCTAGGAAAGAGTTGATAGAGAAGCAGGCTTTCCATCACTAAACACACCTCCTTTCACACACATCTTTCCTTTTCATTCTTTTTTTGGGTTTCACCAATACATAGGGTTATCTTTTTCCATTTATCCTTTGTGTGTTTTTTATTTAAGTTTTTATTGTGAATTATTTGTTAGTTTACATGGGTGAACATTATCTTTACATTCATCCTATCGTATTTTGTTTCGTTGCAATGATCACAATCCACTGCATGCATCATCAAACAACCAAAGGGTACACCCTGCACGCCTGCCCCCCGGCCACTAGCACACAGCCCCTCTCTCTCCCTGATTCCAGAGTCCCCAGCAGCTCTTTCTGTCTAAGTCATCGTCTCTGCCTCCATCCCTAGTGTCACTGCCTCCCTGGACAGGGTCTCCCACTTCGCTTGTCTCCCTTGATGGTTCCAGGGATCTCCGCTCCTGGACTGCAAAAGCAGCCACTCCTCTCTTTTTGTTACCACACATTTACCTTTCCAACACTCATTGTCATATCTGATAGCATTCATTCCCTATTGCACCACAGGAGTCCTTTCCCCCTCACCTTTTATCAACCCCCATCCAGACAGGTTGGAAACAATTCAGTGGAGATTCTACCTTTCCCTGTATCCTCTGGAACTAGGTTCCTTATTGAAAGCTTGTAAGCCAGTCACTTCTTGCCTTTGTTTGTTGTTGTTGTTAAGTGCCGTCGAGTCGGTTCCGACCCATAGCGACCCTGTACAGGGTTTC
>NW_006408601.1:7061987-7063211 GCF_000296735.1 Chrysochloris asiatica | reverse complement strand
ACTATCCTGTGCCTATTCCCTACCCTGTGGTCCACCTTCCCCCGCCTCCATCATACCCCTCCCCATACACCCAGGCAACCAATAAATAAATAATTTTTTAAAAAGATAAATTTTTTTGTTTTCTCCTTTTATTGTGGGTGCTTTTTCTTAATCTTTTACAATAATGGACCTGTGCTATATTTCTCCTTTTGTAACTAACTGATTTCACTCAGCATAATGTCCTCAAGGTTCATCCATGTTATGCGGTGGCTTGTTGCTTCCTTGTTATTCTTCAGGGTAGCATAATATTCCATTGTGTGTATGTACCAAAGTTTGTTTATCCATTCTTCCATAGATGGACACTTAGGCTGTCTCCATCTTTTTGCTATTGTAAATAGTACTTCTGTGAACATTGGTGTGCATATATCTACTTGCATTTTGGCTCGTATTTCTTGTGGATAAATACCAAGTAGAGGAATTGCTGGACCAAAAGTTATTTCTATTTCCAACCTTTTGAGGAAGCGCCATATTATTTTCCAGAGTGGTTGGACCATTTTGCAATCCCACCAGCAATGTAGGTGGGTCCCAGTCTCTCCACATCCTCGCCAACATTTATTGTCCTCTACTTTTCTTATCCTCTTTGCTCCCAACCTTTGCATTCCAATCACCAGTAATGATCGATACATCTTGATTGCAAGTTTGATCAATTTCAGATTGAAGAAGTTGGTAAATTTCTTCTATTTCATCCTTACTGGCTTCAGTGTTTGGTGTGTAAATTTGAATAATAGTGGTATTAACTGGTCTTCCCTGTAGGCGCATGGATATTATCCTATCACAGGCAGCGTTGTACCTCATGACTGATATGGATATGTTCTTTTTGACGATGACTGCAACACCATTCCTCTTCAATTTGTCATTCCCAGCATAGTAGATCATGTGGTTACTAGATTCAAAATGGCCAATACTGGTCCATTTCAGCTCGCTGATGCCTAAGATATCAATGTTTATGCGTTCCATTTCATTTTTGACAACTTCCAATTTTCCCAGATTCATACTTCATACAATCCATGTTACGATTTTCATTGGATGTTTACAGCTGTTTCTCTTCATTTGAGTTGTGTCCCATCAGCAAATGAAGGTCCCATGGGTTTTTCTCCTTACAAGCTTTACTCCATTCGTGTCATCACGGTCAACTCTACTTTGAGAAGGCGGTTCTTTTCCAGTCGCATTTGAGTGTCTTCCAAC
>NW_006408601.1:7010206-7054159 GCF_000296735.1 Chrysochloris asiatica | reverse complement strand
CATAGCTCCTTGGCTTCTAGCATTGGGTCACTGCCTCTGCTTGGCTGTGGCCCCACCCTCTGGCCTGGGGAATTATGGCTGCTGGCCACCGCAGCTGGATTGATTCAGAAATCACTATATTTTGCTTCCACAAGCAGATTTCTTCACAGGTGGGCGCAGGAAACTGGCACCTGGAACATTAAACAATATCCAAAACCGCAGCTGTTCTGTGGAGTGCTCTTTCTCTACTTTTTGGGGGTTTTAGCAGACAATCTTTCAGTATCTGTCTCTGCTTACCTGCCCCCTAACTGGAAGTCTTTCCTTTCATTCTAAACAGAAGACTTTGTCTCCTTCTGAGATGGTTGCTTCTTTTACCCTACACAATATCTTGGTGGCCCTTCTTGATTCCTTCCATTTTCCAAGGAAAAGATGTTCCTTTTTATCAAGGGTCTCCTCTTCTCCTAGATCCCATTTCCTTGAGGTTATAGAGGGTGCTTAGCTCCAGTGGTGGGTACAACTGTATTGCCAGACATTCCTCAACCCAAGTAGAATGTGCATTAGGTATTGAGAGGAAGGAGGAGGCTAATGGATTGATGCAATGATTCTTGTGTTTATTCATTAAATATTTATGAATGCGTGCCTACATTGCATCAGGGGCTGTGTTGGATTCTGACAAATGTATTCCTGTCCTCACTGAGCTTTTGGTTGCTTAGGGAAGCTAGATAACTAAACAAGGGACCACAGACATAGTAAGTGTTCATTCATAAGAGAAGAAACAAAGGGTTCAATGAGAGTTGAAAACCTGACTTAGGGATCACAGAAGCCTTTCCATTTCTGGAAGGGATGCTGTTTAAATTGAGACCTGTCCATCAAGATGAACAGCCTGGGCAAAGACCTAAAAAGAAATCATTGGGAAGAACATGGTGGGAGGGCAGAGAAGGGTCTATACCAGCGAAGAATCATAAATGTCAGCAATGCAGTTGAATTAGAGTGGGAAATGGAGAACACTGGGTGGATTCTGGTGTTGTTTGGGAGGTAAAATTGATAGGTGACTTTGGTGACTGATTGGCTGTGAAGGAGAGGGAAGACTCACTTGAAGCGTTTGTCTAGAAGAAGAAGGAGGAGTTAGAGAAGTGAAGATGAATGTTTGCATGCAGGTGGGTGGGTCATTCCAGCTGAGGAGTGTGACCAGCCTTAGTAGGGTCACAAGTCAAGAAGGCTGACTTGGAGTAACTCCTGAAAGTGATGGAGACTTCATTTCCCTTCACAAAAAGCCGTATTTTTTTAGTGTGCAAATGAATGAAACTCCTCTTTTGTTCCCATAGCAGAGGTTGGTTTTGTTGTGTAATGTGTTACAGGGTGAGAATAAAAGGCTAAGATGACCAATTGTGTCCTTAGAGATCAACTCTCAGAGTCAGTGGCTGTTAGCAAAAGAAAAACGAACTGTTTTCTTTTCCTTCTCCAAAGAGGACCAAACACCAGAGAGTTGTACCACATTGAATCTTCTTTCCCGAGTCTCTAGTCCCAGCTTCTTGGAGCTCATTTTCTTGGAGCTGTGGTTCTCAGCATCACCTGGGAGCGTGTTAGAAGTCTCGTTTCCCACCCTAGACCTAACAAATCAGATGCGCTGGAGGTAGGGCTTGGCAATCTATTTAACAAGCCCTCTGGGTGATTCTGTTGTAGATACAGCGTGAGAACCACTGGTCTAGACAACTTTCTGTTCCTATCCCTCCTAAGTAGGGCTTCAAACCAGTTCGTTCCAGTTTGACCCACTGCTGAGAATTTCCAATTCCACCCCAGATATACTAAATCAGGTGATTCTGATGTATTGTGTCATACGACCAACCATGCCTAACTGCAGGGTGGCAGGGAAATGCGTTTCTACCATGCACTTGGGAAGAGAAGCAGTAGTATTTGTTTGACAACACTATTGACTACTCTCGATAATTGACAGTTAAGATTTATCAGGGAAAACAGGGCCTTTGGAGTCTGTCTCTGACAAGCTTCTTTGATTGACTAGAGTACTTGTTTTCCCCTGTCACCTTTTGTGTTATACTACCTTGTTTTTGTCAAGACTCCAGAGGTAGATGGATGTGTCAGTGGGTCCTGTAGTCTTGTTTGCCTGGGAGGGAAGAGGCCATGGAGATATTCCCAAGTCAACAGGCATGTGGAAACTCCCTTTGTTATAGTATTAGTGGACTGCTTCATTCATTTATACATTACTTAATCGTTGAACACAAATTAACAGAGCACTGAGGACATTATCCACCACCAATCTGTCAGTTTGACGTATTGTGATGGCTTGCTTTCTGGAAGCCATGCCACTGTTGTTTTAAAAACCAGTAGGCTCAAATGTGGTGGGCAGGTTTCAGCAGAACTTCCAGGCCAAGACAGGAAAGCAGACCTGGCAATCTACTTCTGAAAATTAGCCTATAAAAATCCTACAGATCACAGAAGATTGTCTGAGACTTTAACTCCCTCACTTTGGACACATCATAAGGGGGGGACCCATCTCTAGGAAAGGTCATTATGTTTGGTAAAGTGGAGGACCAGCTCAGATGAAGGAAGCCCTCAGTGAGCTGCCACAATGAACCCAGACATTCTCATGATCATGAAGCTGGAGCAGGGCCCAGCAGGATTTTGTTCTGTTGTACCTGGGGTCACCATGAGTCAGAGTTCACACTACAGCACCCAACAACAAGGACGTGGTGGGCTCCAAACACTGGGCCTGGGGACTGAATTTCAAGGGAGATGTTGAGCAGTTGAGGCTCCCCATGAAGGAGGGTGGCCCTGATGGTGAGGAATCTGGGAACTGTGTCCTGTGATCTGTCATGTTTAGTCTGCAGGGGAAGAATATGAAGAAGGATGTGGTAAAAGTCTTCTTGAAGGGCTGGCAGATAGAAATAGGGTTCGTTCGTCTTGTGGCTGTCAAAGATGGGAGTCAGATCAGTGGGTGAGCATTATGGTAGTGTTGCTAAGTGTGGTGTCCGGCTCATAGAGACCCTGTATAGGGTTTCTGACAGTGCATTAAAATGCAGTGCCACACCAGGACTCCTATGTTGTTAAATGCCATTGAGCCAGTTCTGACTCAGAGTGACCCTATATAGGGTTTCCAAGCATCAGCTGGTGGGTTTGAGCCTGCTGACTTTGTGGTTTTCAGTCCAATGTTGATCCTACAGTACCCAGTCCATCATTTTCCAAGAGAGGGACTTTCCAAGATTTCCTGCTTGGGAATTTCAAATCGAATCTTTACTATTAAATGAAGGCATCTAGCGTCTAGAATAAGAATTGGCATTTTTCATTAATAATGATAACAGTGTTGTTGCTAAGTGCTGTCAAGTCTGTTCTGACTTTCTGTTGTTGTGATGTGCCGTGGAGTCGGTTCCGTCTCATAGGGTTTCCGAGGCTGTAAATCTTTACAGGAGCAGAAAGCCTCATCTTTCTCCTGCAGAACAGCTGGTAGTTTTGAACTGCTGACCTTGAGGTATGCAGCCCAATTCGTAACCACTACGCTACCAGAGCTCCTTGTTCTGACTTATAGTGACCCTGTATTGGGTTTCCAAGGCTTTAAATCGTTTGCAGGACCAGAAAGTCTTCTTTTTCTCCCACAGAGCAGCTGGTGGGCTTGAACCACAGACCTTATGGTTCACAGTTCAATGCTTATCGTGTGGAGCCACCGCACTCTCATTGGTAACAATAATGATAACAGAAATAACAATTTTTATAGCTAACACTTAAAGAGTACTTACAATGTGCTAGGTACTGTGTGTATATCAATTTTGACCGCAATCTTAGAAGAAAGGTGTCATTATGATTGTGGATACTGAGACACACCTTGTCAAAGGTCACACAACTAGTAGTCTGCCTTAGACAATGTGTTTTTAGCCACTGTACTATCACTCACAACCCATCAAATCGATTCTAACTCACGGAAGTGACTGGAAGACATGGTAGAACTGTCCCACAGGGTTTCCGAGACTGTGAATATTTACAGGAACAGAAAGTCCTATCTTTCTCCTGCAGAGCAGTTGGTGGGTTTGAACTGCCAGCCTTGTGAATAGCAGCCCAGTGCTTAACCCACTAAGCCACCAGGACTACTGCATCTCATTTCAGTGGTAAAAGGGACGATCCTCTTCCTTGCCTATACTCATATGTTAATGTGCTGACTAAGCAGGCTACTGCTACACAGAGGTTTTAATTATAATTGTATTTGCAGCAATGAAATTTGGTCTCTAATAACGTCACACTTGCTTGAAAGACACCAAGCCCCCTCGGTAGTCATTTCTCCAGAAACTAGTCGCCGGCCTTTTCTTACAGGTTCTAGTATCCCATGACTGGATCATTAGTGGGCTTCTTCTTAAGCCTCTTCCCTGATTTTCAATGACTTTCTTGAATTGTGAGTGTGAAGCTAGCCCCTTTGTGGTGGAAAGGGCCACACACAGGGTTAAAACGTTGGCACGAGGAACCTCCAGGGCTGTGGTTTGGGTGCTTGGTGCTCGTGTACAGCAACGTTTTCTCCTTAGTGCCGGCTGCCCAGGAAGCCGCTGACAAACGCCTCTGCAGCTCTCGGGGAAGAGGAGAAAAGCATTCCCGAGTGGTGACGCTGGCAGATGAATGACAGCAGACTGTGCACACCGATCCCCAGGCTCTGTCAAGCATTTGCTGTTGAGGTGGAGCCCAGGCTTGAGAGAGAATATGTGCCTGGGAAGTTCAGAGCTCACTGTTGTGCTAAGAAGCCAGCTGCGAGCTACCCAAGGTTGCCTCGGAGTGTCCTAGCCCGGTGGAATTCCTTGGCCTGGCCTGCTTTTCCTTGCATCCTAGTGAGTTTAGCCTCTTCCTTCTGTTGGGCTTTGAGCAGCCCTCTGTTTTCTCACTGGATTGTTTGGAAAAGAAACACAAGGTGAAATTCCCTGCAATGTTGTGAGTGGTGACCGGAAGATAATACTTAGAGAGAAAATTACGTGGAAGGTAAGAATTACCTGACTCACCTTTGATTTCTTCGCTAAAGGGTGTTTGTTTTGCACACTGCAAGGCAAGACTTTCCTAAGCCATGTGCTGATTGTGGGCATGGGGTGGGGTATCCTTGCTGCTAGGAGATGACTGGCTCTCATTCCTGCAGTGAGAGATTGAGAGCAAGAGGGTGGGGGGGACAAGGGCACCAAAACTCTAAGCTCCGTGAAGGAGTCTGTCTTGCTGCTCACCTGCTGTGAGGATAGGGTGCTGCTGTCTGAGGCTGATACAGCCAGCACCTCCTCTCTAGAGACTAGCAGTCTTGGGCTAGCTTTGCCTGTTGCTTTCGGTTGCCATGACTACAGAAAAAATGGGGGAAAATGGAAACACCTGGCAAGCAGAAGCAGAAACTTGACTGTTTGGGTTTCCTCCCTAGACTAGGAGACGGCATTTGTGAGAGTCACAGGTAGGGAGGGGATGGGGATGGCACCGTAGCTCATTCAAACACCCAATATCCCCTTGGCTCTGGAAGTGGATATTTCTAAAGGGCACTGGCAGTGGGGACATGTACTTATTGCCACTCAGCAATGATCTCTTTACCTCTGTCTGTGCTGGGTGAGATGCTGTAGTGAGGGCTTTGCTGTGTATGGAAAGGAAGCTGCTGCATGCAAACAGTGTTTTTGGTTTCTTCCTAGGACTTCCTGCCCTGTTGTTTTTGTTTTTTAATCTGCCCCTTATCTAAGAAAAAAGGAGCTCTCTGGTAGCGTATCGGTTACGAATTGGGCTGTGAACCGCAAGGTCAGCAGTTCGAAACTACCAGCTGTTCTGCAGGAGAAAGATGAGGCTTTCTGCTCCCATAAGGATTTACAGCCTCAGAAACCCTGTACAGGGTGGCTATGGGTTGGAACCAACTCCACGGCATATAACAACAACAATCTAAGAAATGCTCAGGTCTCCATTAGAAAATGCCGTGAGCTCCAGACAGGAGTGGCTGCTTGGTAAGCCAGGAGGAGCAGATAGGCTAGAGGAGGGCTCACCAAAGCCCTGGATTAGAATGGCACCATCTCAGAAACAGCCAGTTCAGAGATGGAAGGAACCAGAGGGTCCAATGTCTGGTTCTGCCCTTGAGACCTGGACCGCAGAAGAGTATGGGCATACATACGCCAAGTACAGTGCAGTGCTGGGACTTAACTGGGGTGAAAGCCTGACACTGCTGGAGGCGTACTGGCTTCGTTTTCATTCCAGATGAGGGGTGCTGTTTGGGCTGGCTTCCAGCTCCCAGGGTGGGGTGGGATGAGGAGCTGGAGCTTGTACTTGAGAGAGGAGTTGAGGAGGAAGGAACACAGAGAGCCACAGTTGAGTAATGAGGCCACAGTTGCTGAATGAAAACTGGTGTCAGACAGGCACCCCCAGGGTATTGGGAGTTTACAGTGAGCGTTGGCGGTCTGTCTGTGTGTGTCTCTCTTTTTCTGGGAAGAGGGAACGTGTGGAGGTGTCTGTCTGTTTGGGACAAGAACTTTCTTTTTTCCCTACGTCTTATTGTGCATTGCTTTTCCCAGAGCCCTTAGGTGGTGGGTGTAAGCCCCTTGAGAAATTCACTGGTCTTTGCAGTTATGCCCTCTTCTCACTTCTCAATGTTGAGATGAGTTCTCAGTGTAGAATCTTTGAGGACACAACATGAATTTGGAAGCCCATTTTCCCACGAACTAATGGGACACAGGAGTCCTGGTATGGCACTGTGGGTTAATGCGCCAGACTGCAAAGCCATTTAAACTGCAAGGTCAGCGGTTCAAACTCACCAGCTGCTCCTTGGAAACCCTATACAGGGTTGCTATGGGTCGGAATTGACTCGATGGCACTTGACAACAACAATGGAACACAGATGTCATTTAATAGTGTCCTCTCAGTAAGAACTTTCTTATCTCCTCATAAAAGTCTTGTTGACTGTTAACATCATTGGTCTCCTAGAGCAACGGTGGTGAACCTTTTTTTTTTTTTTTTTTAACCAAGGGCTATTTTGATATTTATAACATCATTCAGGGGTCATACAAAATTATCAAAATAAAAATTGGCCTACTATAATGTGATGGCTGGAGTCCTGGTGTGGTGTTATAGGATAAGCACTGGACCACAAGGTCAGTGGCTCAAACTCCTCACCAGCTGCTCCTCGGAAACCTTATATAGGGTTATTATGAGTCAAAACCGACTTG
Organism: Chrysochloris asiatica; assembly: GCF_000296735.1. NCBI lineage: Eukaryota > Metazoa > Chordata > Mammalia > Afrosoricida > Chrysochloridae > Chrysochloris > Chrysochloris asiatica. The sequence goes on along the minus strand of NW_006408601.1, from coordinate 7,047,020 downwards.
ACGGCACTTAACAACAACAATGTGATGGCTAGAATTGCAGTTGCCTTGGAAGAGCCAGACTAAATGATTTTGAGGGCCAGACATTTCCCATGCCTGTCCTAGAGAAAGAATGGGTGCTAGACCACCCCCAGTCCCAGATAGGTATTGATGGGAATGTTTGTAGGAAATGAGCACTGTGTATATACTAATTGTTTGATACCTTGAGCCTTCTGCTAAGGAGCGCCTTGGAAATAAAAATAAAATATAGTTGGAATATCAATTCTGAAGTCTCCATTGGTAACAGTATAAATCATGCTTTTAATGAGTGCAGTGCTTTAAGATTTTCAAAGTATTCATTTCAGTTTACCTCATGAAATGAGAAGGTGGTGGTTTTAAACTCATTTTAACCCCCTCTTGCAAAAGAGGAAACTGTAATTTGTCTATGAGTTAGGTATAAAGCTTACACCCATGTAATTTGGGCTCTTATTTTATTTCATTTTTGCCACCCTGGGATCCTCGTGGTATTCAGGGTTGGTCTTGGGGTTTCTACCATACCTTGGGACTTGCCATAGGATGGTTTCTCTGTGAGCAAATCCCAGGTTTTTGAGTCCAACTCTGTCTCGGGCACACCATTTATCTCTGTGATCCTTCGCTTTTTTCATCTATAAAATGGAGATGGTGAAACCAACTTGCCGGGGTAAGTGAGAGAATGCAGGTAGTGTCTGGCACACACTAGATACAGCCCAATCCTGACCTTGTGAAGAACAGTGAGGGACACCTGTCCCTAAGGGTTGATGATGCTTGCTTTGGTGGCCTATTTGGACAGTGATTGGGTAGGGAAGCTCTTGCTGTGATCCCACTTCAGTCTGCTCCAGTACTCATTGGTGATTGAGAGACAACTTAGGATCCATTAACCTAAACCTCACCTAAATTCAGAACCAACAGAAAAGAAATGGCTGCTGAGGTGTTTAGCTTTGTTTCTTCCTACATTGTTGGTGTGATGCCTCAGCTCATTCAGGATTGACAGGAAGCAGAAGCAGCTTCTTTCCTAGGTGGGAAAGTTGGGACAGTAACTCCCTGCTCAGGTTCATCTGGCACACACTTCAGAATAGAGTCCAACTTGACTTGAACCATTGAGTCACTTTCCTACTGGGTTTCTCCAGACTGATTTCCTCTAGTCCTAACTTCTTTTATTCCTTTCAGTTGGGGAGGGGCAGTTGAGTTAATGCTCTAGCTCACTGTTTTGAATCTCAGCCCACACCCCTCCAGCGAAATAATCAGCGTTCCTGTAGCCCAAGTCACGGAAAGAGAGGTCTTTGTTAAAATCATCCCACTGTACTTTGGGAATTCAGATAGCACAGAAACCAGGCCAACAGGCTTTTAAAAGTTAATAGATCTTATTTAAAGACACCCAGAGTCTACTTTTCCCTAGAGCATGGTGCAAGGTTTTTTGGTCTCCTCTCCAGGGATCTGTGTGCCTCACGTGCCTGAGGACATGCTGCTGGGAACAGAGCCATCTTTCACAGTTGCTCAGCTGAGGGGCAAAGGATTTTCTCTGGGTGGGGTGACAGCTCTTGGCAAAGCCTGCCAACAGAATACACTGGTCTGAAGAGTTGAGGACCAATCAGCGTCTGCTCCACCAGGTTCCTAAGTGAACAACATGCCTCTAGGATGTAACTGACTGAAGCAAATGTACCAGCAGGCACACATCTGAGTGAGTGAGGCCCCATTCAGCGCTGAGGCTGTAAGAAGCTACACACTGCTCCACTGATGGTCCCATTACCCACAATGTTGTTGTGGTAAACAAGCTCTAGGAATGTCCATCAGAACCAGTTTTTCAGTCAAGTGAGAAAATTGTTTTTGAGACAATTTGTGGGACACTAAGTGGCATTCCCAAGCATGACCACACACCTTTCTTTCTTCCTTTTTTAAAAAGTTGTAATGTTGACAATTCTTAGTTATTTCCAAAGTCACACTCAACATCAGAAGAAGCCAAGAGAGCTTTACTCACACTGTTGTTGTTAAGTGCCGTTGAGTCAGTTCTAACTCACAGTGACCCTGTATAGGGTTTCCAAGGAGTGGCTAATGAGCTTGAACTGCTGAACTTGTGGCTCAAACTGACTTTACAGTCCAGCGTGTTAACCCGTAGCACCATGCACATTGGGGAGATTGAAAGGAGAGGCCTCTGAAGGAAGGCAGGTCTGCTTCCCTGGCCCAGTGGGGTAGCTGTGTTGTGCCTTGTTCTTTTTGAGAGTCAACCTAGAATTGTCAGGTAATGGTTGGGTCTATTGCTTGAGTTGAGAGCTGTCCATGCCATTGGGGAGCCCCTGGTCTAATAGTGATGACATTTTTCTTTAATGTTTAGTTGTGAATTGGATGAACGGTTACAGAGCAGTCCATTTTCCACTCAACAATTCATACACGTTTTGTGTCCTGTTGGGGACTGACTGCAGTCCCCACAATGTAATATCACTCATCCCATGTCCTCCCTCCTTCTTTTCTAACCCTTCCTGTCTTATGAACCACCACTCATCTGTCAGTTTGTCATACTGCGGTAGCTTGTGAGTTGCTGTGATTCTGAAAGCTATGCCACCAGTATTTTAAATACCAGCAGGATCACCCACGGTGGACAGGTTTCAAATGAGCTTCCAGACAAAGACAGACTAGGAAGAAAGAGCGACAAACTACTTCCGAATATTTAGTCACTGAAAATCTTATGAATAGCAGAGAAACACTGTCAGAGATAGTACCAGAAAATGAGCCCCTCAGGTTGGAAGGCACTCAAAATGCAACTGGGGAAGAGCTGCCTCCTCAAAGTAGAGTTGACCGTGATGACGCAAATGGAGTAAAGCCCATGGGAGAAAAGTCCACGTGTGGGACCTTCATTTGCTGATGGGGCACAACTCAAAATGAAGAGAAACAGCTGAAACCATCCATTGAAAATCGGAACATGGAATGTATGAAGTATGAATCTAAGAAAATTGGAAGTTGTCAAAAATGAAATGGAATGCAATGCATCACTATTTTAGGCATTAGTGAGCTGAAATGGACTGGTATTGGCCATTTAAAATCTGACAAGCACATGGTTTACTATGTTGGGAATGACATATTGAAGAGGAATATGGTGTTGCATTCATCATTAAAAAGAACATATCCAGATGATTCATGAGGTACAATGCTGTAAGTGATAGGATAATATCCTTGTGCCTATAGGGAATCCCAGTTAATACCAATATTATTTAAATTTATGCATCAACCATTAAAGCCAGTGAGGTTGAAATAGAAGAATTCTGCCAACTTCTTCAACCTGAAAATGATCAAACAGGCAATCAATATGTATTGATCATTACTGGTGATTGGAATGGAAAAGTTGGAAACAAAGAGGAAGGATCAGTAGTTGGAAAATATGGCCTTGGTGGTAGAAATGATGTTGGAGAACACATGACAGAATTCTGCAAAATTAATGATTTGTTCATTTCAAATACCTTCTTTAGACAGCATAAGAGATGACTATACACATGGACCTCACCAGATGAAATACAAAGAAATCAAATTTGACTACATCTGTGGAAAGAGACGATGAAAAAGCTCCATATCATCCATGAAAACAAGACCAGGGGCAGACTGTGGAACAGACAATCAATTACTCATATGCGAATTCAAACTGAAGGTGAAGAAAAATGGAAACAAGTCCATAAGACCAAAATATGACCTTGAATATATCCCACCTGAATTTAGGGATCATCTGAAGAACAGATTTGATGCATTAGACACTAGAGACCGAAGACCAAAAGAGTTGTGGGATGACATCAAGAACATCATACATGAAGAAAGCAAAAAGTCATTGAGAAGACAAGAAAGAAGGAAAAGGTCAAAATGGATGTCAGAAGAGACTCTGAAACTTGCTTTCCAGTGTTGAGATGCTAAAGCAAATGGAAGAAACGAGGAGGTCCAAGAGCTGAACTGAAAATTTCAAAGATCCGCTAGAGAAGATAAAGCCAAATATCACAACAAAATGTGCAAAGATTTGGAATCAGAAAGCCAAAAAGGAAAAACACGGTCAGCATTTCTCAAGCTGGGGGAACTGAAGAAAAAATTCAAGCCTCGACTTTTGTTATTGAAAGATTCTCTGGGCAAAGTGTTGAATGATGCAGAAAGCATCAAAATAAGATGGAAGAAATACACAGAGTCACTGTACCAAAAGGAAATAGTTAATGTTCAACCGTTTCAAGAGGTAGCTTATTATCTAACGCTAATGATACTGAAGGAGGAAATCCAAGGTGCATTGAGGGAATTGGCAAAGAACCAGGCACCAGGAATTGATGGAATAAAAATTGAAATCTTTCAGGAAAGTGAGGTGGCACAGGAGGCACTCACTCATCTCTGCCAAGAAATTTAGAAGACAACTATCTAGCCAACTGATTGGAAGAGATCCATATTTGTGCCCATTCCAAAGAGAGGTGACCAACGGAATGCAGAAATCATCGAACAATCTCTTTGATATCCCTTGGGAGTAAACTTTTACTAAAGGTAATACGGAAACAGCTGCAAGCATACATTGACAGAGGACTTCCAGAGGTTCAAGCCGGATTCAGAAGAGGCCATGGAACAAGGAATCTAATTGCTGATGTCAGATGGATCTTGGCTGATAGCAGAGAATATCAGAAAGATGTTTACCTGTGCTTTATTGGCTACACAAAGGCTTTCGATTGTGTGGATCATGACAAGCTGTGGACAACATTGCAAAATATGAGTATTCCGGAACAACTTAATTGTGCTCATGAGGAATCTGTACCTGGACCAAGAGGTAGTTGTTCGAACAGAACATGGGAACACTGAATGTTTTAAAAGTAAGAAAGGTGTGCGACAGGGTTGTATTCTTTCACCATACTTATTCAACCTTTGTGCTACGCAAATAATCCGAGAAGCTGGGTTCTATGAAGAAAAACGTGTCATCAGGATTGGAGGAAGACTCATTAACAACCTGCGATAGGCAGATGATACAACCTTGCTTACTGAAAGTGAAGAAGACTTAAAACATTTACTGATGAAGATCAAAGAGCACAGCCTTCGGTATGGATTACATCTCAATGTCAAGAAAACAAAAATCCTCACCACTGGACCAATAAACAATATTCTTATCAACGGAGAAACGATTGAAGTTGTCAAGGACTTCATTCTTCTTGGATCAACTATCAACACTCATGGAAGCAGAAGTCAAATCTGTTGCATTAGGCAAATCTGTTGCACAACACCTTTTTAAAGTGTTGAAAAGCAAAGATGTCAGCTTGAAGACTAAGGTACACCTGACCCAAGCCATAGTATTTTCAATAACCTCATATGCATGCAAAAGCTGGACAGTGAAGAAGGAAGACCATAGGAAAATTGATGCTTTTGAGTTACGGTGTTGGAGGACAATATTGAAAGTGCTATGGACTGCCAAAAGAACCAGTAGATCTGTTCTGGAAGAAGTGCAGCCAGAGTGCTCCTTGGAGGTCAAGATGGCCAAACTTCGTCTCTCATACTTCGGACATATTGTTAGAAGGGACCAGTCACTGGAGAAAGGTATCATGTTTGGTAAGGTGGAGGGTCAGAGAAAAAATGGAAAAAAACCCAATGAGATGGATTGGCCAAGTGGCAGCATCTACATTTCCCCCACACTCTCTCCAGGACCTTTGAATGCGATCTCATTCAGAGCAGTTGGTAGTGGTAGTCAGGCACTACCTAGTTCTCATGGTCCATTAGTCTTTCTATTTTCTTTCCTCTTCTTTTCTCCAGAAGAGAAGAGGTCAATATATGTATCTCAGATGACCGTTCCCAGTTTCTAAGACTCCAGGAATACACTTTTCTTCTTTGTTAACCTCAACACAATCCTCCCCCTGGGGTCGATTTCGTGTGAATTTAATCACATTTGTTTTCAGCTGTCTCTACTGTGGTGAGAGATCTGTGTAGTACATGCAGGATGGAATTGTCTGCAGGCGTTTCTTCCTCCTCCTCTTGCCTCCTGCCCACCCCGTCCCTCACTCATGTCCAGTGTTGGGGCCAGCTCTTCTGCAGTCTAAATCTGTTTACAGCTGGTTCCCTACATGATGGTGATCTCTTCCTCCTCCCTCAGCCATACAGGACTGCAGGGTGGTCATCTTCCTACAGTACTGACTGGGAAGAGCTCCCCTGAGGGATAGTAGCTAGTGGGGAGAAGAGAATGACATTAGAATGCAGTGAGGAGGATTCCAGTTAAAGCTCAAGATGGTAAGCTGCAAAAAATGCAGAAGTGGTCATCTGTCTTGGAATTTCTGGGCAAGTCCCAAATCCAAATAGTCTCCTCTTTGTCCTACAGGTGTTGGGGTGGGGAGGGGTAGGAAGGGCGGCACATCTAGTTGATGGTATATATTGTAGTCACTTAAATTATGTAGATGAGTTTAGAATAATAGGGGGAATATTTATACTATAAGCAAAATTAAAAACACAGTATAATATTATCTCAGTTATATAAAAACAAAAAAGCACTGCTGTGTCCCACTCCCCCTAAAAAAAACAGGCATATATAAAAGAATGGAAATAAACATATCAACTGTTAAAAATGATTTTCTTTTGAATAGCAGGACTGTGGGCCATTTTTTCCTCTCCTTTCAGTATTTTTCGTATATTTATCAAGTATTCTGTAATGAACCTCCATTAGTGTCTTCAATGGGAGAGGATAGAACTTCTAAACAAACTGTTTTTATTCTTGGCCATCCTGTCCTGAATTTTAGGTTAGAAATGCAGCCACTAGAACGGGATTCTTCTTCCTTGTTTCAACCTCTGGAAATCTTAAAAGTCAGGCAAGACCAGGTGCCAGGAAGATGTTTGGGGCATAGTTTTGCCTGGAGGCCGGGGGTGGACAATGTAGCTGCTCAGAGCCCCTTCCCACCCACAGCTGGTGATTATCCACTGCCACAGCCTCTGCCAACAGTAAGAGGGCTGAGCTGAGTGTGGTGACATTCTCCTGGTGGGGAGCAGTAACAAAAGTCTGGCTGGGATGGAGGCTGGGGCGGGGAATCTGGAGTGAGTGCCTGGGCTGATAAGGAGCCAGTGATCATTGTGCCTGGTGGAACTCCTGTCTCCAGCCACGCAGCCCCTTGGATAGCTGCTCCCCATCACAGTGGTCCTGCTCCTGGCACAGCTTGGAGAGCTCAGTGGTTCTGGATGCTTCTCTAGAGTTTCTGCAGGGTCCTAGGAAGGATCACTTGCCCTCTGAGGAGTGGTTTTTGAAGGAAGCAGCGTATCTCCAAGGTAGATGCTAGGATTCCCCTCCTAGCACCTCTCTAAACAGGAGCCTGCTCAGAGGACAGCCAGAGTGCTTTCTTCTCCACTGGGTCCTGTCTGGAGCCTTCATCTGCATCTCGTGAAGCCACCTGCTCAGGTTTCGGGAGTAGATTCTCTCCAGTCTTCAAGCAGAGAGCGTCTGTTTGCTCAGTTCACTGTGGTTTGTCCGATCTCCAACTACCTGGATCCTGTTGCCCATCAGAATAGTGGACAACTCAGCTACAGAAGGCTAGGACATCTGCTGTGAGGAAGGCTTCCTGAGGGCCTAGGAATCAGGCATTGAGCTTTCAAAGATAGAGATTGGATTTGTGTGGAGGCATCTGCTGCTACTGTTTTTGAAAGACTCTGGTACCAATGCTGGGGTTTTGTGGAGGCAGGTGAGAGGGTTCCTCTTGTGTGTCTCAAGTGCTGTTATGAGATGTTCCCAGAGTGCTGGCCCTCCTAGGGGGGAAACACCATGTTTCTGGGGTGCTGATGGGAAAGTTCTAAGGGGATCCTCCTTGGTACCCGAGGCATTCTTCAGGACTGCCCACTCTCCTGGAATGACACAGGGGTTAATAGCTCTGAGGGCTCTGTTTTGGGGCAAATGGAGTGTTCCCAGAATAGGACTCTTTGTTGAGCAGTCTATTTTGGGAGACAAGCCCCACTGGCGTTTATGTAAGCGATTCTCTGTGTGTATGTGGGGGTGTGGATGTGTGCACAAGGGATTTCTTGTTACTAATTATAAACAGCTTCTTTGGGGAGCCAGGGAAACAGAGGGGGCTATGTGGTGTTAATGGTCCTTGTTGTGGAAGCCAGTGTGGTTGTATGTGCCCATTCGACTGGACACTCACCGCAGACACTAGAGTAAGGAGTGTGGGGGCCTGCGGGCAGCAGGATGAAATGACTGTCTCGGCCCTTTTGGGGGCTGTCTGGTCTGTGAAATTATGTCCATCAGTGATCCTCTTGATTTCTTGCCGTATGTGGGCAGGCAGGAGCCAGATGGTCTTCAGAAGCTCAAATCTAGGTTTTTCTAGGGCCCAGTAACCAGTTCAAAACTGGAACACCTCTCAGACTTCTTCCCCCTTCTGAAGCTTGGCATTTACTCCCTGGACTTTCTTATGTCTCCACACAGGCCAAATCCACATATGTCGAAGCAAGAGAGAAACCAAAGACCGTCCAGCATGGTCAGTGAAACGTCCACAGCTGGGACCTCTTCCACTTTAGAGGCCAGGCCTGGACCCAAGGTGAACGAACTTCTGGCTACTCATTGTTTCCTCCCCTGCTGTTTATATATGTGACCAGAAACATATTTGGTCATCACATTAGTTAAGTGCAGGAGACACCATATGAAATATTCTCCGCAAGTGACACATCAGTCAGTTGAGGCTGACAGGGGTCATGTCACTTGTTCAAGCAAACAAGTGATGGTTGTCCAAGCCAGGACTGCCAAGTAGGTGTCTTGACACAGTCTTTATTTTCCTGACATCTGCTGGGAAGGCCACATCTTTGTTTAATGTGCATGTGTTAGAGACAGCCTGGTGGGATCTGGAGACAAAGGGACCCAAGGAATGGTGCCCTTGAGAAGGGGTCAGAGGTTTCTGTGTCCAGGGTGTGGGACCACAGACCTAGGAACAGAGAAAAGAGAGAGCCACATTGTAGAGGAGGAGAGAGTGCTGAAAAGGGAAGGCTGAAGCTAGCTAGGAGGAGCTATCTGGGGAAATTTGTGACCAAAAAGTAGATTTGCCTCCCAAACTACAAAGGAAATACTAGAGCCCAGAGCAACTGGTGAAAGTTGACTGAAGCATCCCTTTCATTTTCACCTCTGTGCCCCAGATGGAAAGCTTGCTAGGTCTTGATCCCGAATGTTAATTAGAATGTTGCCACCCTGTCTGTTCGCTCCCTGTCTTGCTGATGTTCTTCCGATCAAAGGGTACTCCTGCTTGGAGTGAGGCAGAGAGGCCACTGCCATTCTAACATAGAAGTGCTGCTTTTTCTGTGTTTCCCCAAATCTCCCCTGCTGCTTGAGTTCAAGCACTGTGTTTTTTCTAGATTATAAAGTCCAGCAATAAAGTCCACAGCTTTGGGAAGAGGGACCAGGCCATTCGGAGGAACCCCAATGTTCCAGTGGTGGTAAGGGGCTGGCTGCACAAACAGGTGAGCAGATTGAGGAGTGAGGCTGGTGGGTGGTGGGGAGGCTGCTCTTGCCCATTTCTCTCCTTACCTGACCCCAGGGGGTTGGGAACCATCACATAACTTTGTTCCTGAGTTTGTTTGAGGCAGGTAGATTCCGCTCTCTATGTTGAGCAGTTTTCTTTTCAATTTTCTGAGCGGTCTTTGCTCAGCAGCTTCAGCTTCCCCCACAAAAAATCCACTTGACCACCTTGCCCTCCATTGCTGTGGCTGCCCTGGGACCCACACAATCTTGTGCAGGTCAGCATGAATCCAGTCTGCCTGCACTTGTCTTGCTGATGGTAAGAGCCTTTGTTACCATTTAGCTGAAAATGTCCTTTCCTCTCTCCCTCTGTTGCCTCCACATACCTCTAACTCTCCAGCACCTCCGATTCCAAATCAGCCAGACTCAGCTCATTGTCTCCTCACTCCTTACCTCTCTTCCCCTCGACCTGCTCTGTCTGTATCTTGGTGAATGGTAACACTCTTCTCCCACTCAGTTTAGAAACCTCAGCACTGTTGCCAGCTCCTTCATCTCACAGCCATTCAGTCAGTGAGGCCTGTCAGCTCTGTCCCTGATGCCATTGTTCTTTTCTATCCTAACTGCCTTTGAGCTCTCTGGTCTTCTGGTGGTGACTCGCCCGGAGCTCCCAGCACCAGAGACTATGGCTTTTTCATCTCCTTCCTTCCCTACTTGCTGGTGACTCGCTTGCTCACTCGCTCACTCCCTCACTAGCTCACTCCCTCACTAGCTCACTCCCTCACTTGATCACTCACTCCCTCATTCACTCACTCACTCACTCTCTTGCTCACTCCCTCACTCACTCACTTATCAAGTACCTGCCATGTTCCAAGTGTATACACTACAGGCATAAAGAGATGAATAAAATGTAATCCATGTTCTCAAGGAACTCATAGACTAGTGGAAACAGATAAGCATGCTTCTTAAATCTCCTGTCACCCAGCCAGTCTCCCCATATCATATCATGTCATCTATAAGAAAACAGGGCTTTAAACTGCTTCAGCCCCCTCCCCCCTTGAGAATTTTTATGTCTACCCCATATAGACATTTTAGCAAGATCCCCAGGCGATTCTAAGGTTCTCTCTTGGTTCCCTCATTACCCATCTCTTTTCTGACATCTAGTCATTCAACCCTGGGACTTCCTGCATTTGCATCCCCACTGTAGTTAAGCAAAGGGTTGTTGTTGTTATTGTTGTTGTTATGTGCCTTGGAGTCGGTTCCGACTCATAGCAACCCTGTACAGGGTTTCCGAGGCTATAAATCTTTACGGGAGCAGAAAGCCTCATCTTTCTCCCATGGAGCAGCTAGTAGTTTCGAACTGCTGACCTTTAGGTTCACAGCCCAATTCGTAACCACTATACTACCGGAGTACTCCTTTGTAAATACTTATTAATTCCCTCCGCTCCCCCCAAAAAAATTTCTAGCCTCTAGACTAAGACTGGCCTTCTGTGAGCATCCACAGGGATTAGAGCAGAGTCCTGGTGTGGTGCTGTGGGGTAATGTGCTGGACTGCGTAGTCAGTTTGAATTGCAAGATCAGCAGTTCAAGTTCACCAGTCCCTCCTAGGAAACCCCATACAGGGTTGTTATGGGTTGGAACTGACTCAACGGCACAAAATGAAAGAAAAGAAAGACTAAGGATAGGACATTGTGGGTTGGGCATTGGACTGCTAACCACAGTGGTTTGAACTACCAACCACTTTGCAAGAGAAAGATGAGGTTGCCTGCTCCCGTAAAGACTCATGGTCTCAGAAACTCTGTAGGCTTGATATGTTGTTGTTGTTGTTCTTAAGTGCCTTCAAGTCGATTCCGGCCCTTAGGGACCCTGTTTAGGGTTTCCAAGGAGTAGCTGGTGAGCTTGAACTGCCCACCTTGCAGTTCAAACAGCTTTGCAGTCTGGTGCATTAACCCACAGTGCCACACCAGCATTGATATGAGTCAATATCAATTCTATGGCAGTGGGTAGATAGATAGATTTTGTAACTGTAACATAGGTCTGTGTTGAGTGCTAGGGACAAACAGCAGAGAATTTAGCTGTGCTTGGGCGAGTCCAGAAAGGCTTCCCAGAGAAAGTGACATGTGAACCAGCTATGAAAGAATTTTTCAAGCAAAGGAAAACATGCACCAATACCTTAGAGACTATCTGGTCACTTCACAGAAGATAAACCGATAAATGCTTAAATTCACCAAGTTAAAGTTGTTTTCAGCTATTTATAAGTGGAACATGAACAGGCCTCATGTTGTTTTTAGGTTTAGAAACTGTTATGTGGGGTTTGTTTTTGTTTTCGATTTAAATCTGTCAAAAATTTCTTCAGAAAGGATGACAACATATTTTTATCACAATTTCTAAAGCTAAGAGCTGCTCTGAGATTCTCCTAGCTTTGGGAGAAATCTGACTTTAAAACATTTCTTTTTTCCTACTGTGGCTATGTTTGTTTTGTTTTTCCCTTTTTGGAATGATGTAAAAATATTTTTAATAAATGTAAAGATTTCCATTTCAGATGAGTAAAGATCGATTCCTGTTATGAGGCAGTTTGGTAGCAGGAGAATGCAAATTTTTCCACATTGAATGGGAGGAAAATACCATGACTAAACCAGACCCTTACGGTAGAGAACTGAATTTAGTCAAATGAGAACTTCACCTCAGTTGACTGCTGTCTAACTTAGACACTTTCTTTGATACCATGCCAATTCAATTTTCTAGTCAGTATAAGTGAAGATAGTTTATAGCTCAGTACCTAACTTTAAATTTAGAAAAACAAAATTCAAGGAACAGCTATGTTCAATAGACTATTCATTCATTTATTTGTAAGAAAGAGTGAATCTGGTTAAGACTTGATTGTGGAATCAAGTTGTATGTGATGAAAGAGGTGGAAGTGTACCCAGATGTTGCCCTGACTAGTTTTTCATTGCTTTGCAGGACAGCTCTGGGATGAGGCTGTGGAAAAGGAGATGGTTTGTGCTTGCTGATTACTGCTTGTTTTACTATAAAGGTGAGCAGAAGCTTGGACTTGCAAGGACTCTTTGTGCTAGAGAAGGTGGTGAGATGATTTCAAAAGATGGTCTTCTCAAAGTCAGTGATTGTTACAGTGGCCTGAACTAATTGGCAATCTTTTGTCCTGTCAGAGGGTTCACGTTTCATATCATGTGGATGGTTGGTAACTTCAGTTTTACCACTTCTGTCCAACCAGGCCCCTCGGTTGGACAAAATAAGTAGAATCTGGTTTATCTGCTACATAGGGTCTCAAGGTCCAGAGTTATCCTGGCTTCTGCTCCAGTTGTGCTCAGCAATACTTTTGAGACTCTCTGGAGAGGTGGGAATTATGAGTAAATCACTGTATTTTGTAAACTATCATTTGGATTTGTCCCCTGTGATACTGAATGTGAAACTGCTAAATTAAATAGGCCATGTGAACATTTGTGGAGACCCCAGGACTTAAAATTTGGCTATTCAGTGGTGAGAAGGCTCAAAATATGAAGGGATAGTTTACTTTTAATACAAGACTAGACTGTGGTAGGTACTTTTTAAAAAAGATAGTCAAAGTGCTTAGGCAGTTCAGGGGAATGAGAGTTAATTCCATTTTTAGGAATCTGGGGGGCTTCTTCGAGGAGATGGTATCTGAATTGGGCTTTGAAGGAAGGGCAGGGCTTTTGCCTGTGTCAGGGAAAATGAGCATTATAAGCAGGGGAAAGAACTTGAACAAAGTTCTAGTAAAGGAAGGGCATTTCATAATAGCCACAGTGAGTCTCACATGGAGCATGAATTAGGTGATAAGGCTCAGGAGATGGGTAAGGACCAAAATACAACAAGGCAGTGGATGTCAGATCTCCTGGATCCAGTGGGGAATCAGCAAGTGCTTTGAGTAGGAGAGCAACAAGGCCAACTCTGTCTTTCAGAAGTTGCCTCTGGTAATGAAAGTGGTTCATAGGAAGGAGGGACTTTTCATGCATACTCTGACTTTGCTTATGAAGTTTGCTCCATCTGCAATGCCCTTACCCATCCTTTAAAACACTACATATGCATAACCCATGGATCTTTCTCCGTTCCCCCAGGAGTGTTGCCACTCCTGCCTCTGTGTCCTGGCAGCACTTGGTACATTGCTTTTGTTACGGTTGAGCAATTGAGCAGGTTGAGTTGTGTGTCTGTCTTGGGGAGAGGGCCATGTGATTCATCTCTGTAGTTCTAGTATTAGGACAAAGGTGCCAGGGAACATCTGAATGAGTGATCAGTAGAGAGACAAGGAACCCTGAACTAGGGCAGTGGGATGGACCAGCCCAGGAAAGTGCCACTGAAAGTTGTTCTGATGTGTTTTTCCATTCAAAGACAGCAGAGAAGAAGTCGTCCTCGGGAGCATCCCTCTGCCCAGCTATGTGGTCTCGCCTGTGGCCCCTGAGGATCGCATAAGTCGCAAGTATTCCTTTAAGGTACTACCCCTTCTCCTCTAGAACAGTTCTATCCTAAGAAACTTTGTGTTATCGAAAATGGTGTCTCCCTTATCTAATGTTTCTGCAACAGAAATGCCACAAGCAGATGGCTTTAACAACCAAAAATTTATTCCCTCACAGTTTAGGAGGCTAGGAGTCCAGATTCAGAGTGTCAGCTCTAGGGAGGGAAGGCTTTCTCCTGTTGGACTCTGGAAAAAGGCCCGACTTGTCGCCTTTCAGCATCTGTAGACCCAGATCTCCATGTGTCTTGGGGTGTGGTTGTTTCACAGTGCAGGGACCCCAGGTCCAAAGGAAGGACTCCACTCCTGGCTCTTCCTTTGTGGTGGTAGCAAGTCCCTCTTTCTCTGCTCACTTTTCTTTCCTTTTATATCTCAAAAGAGATGAACTCAAGATACAGCCTAATCCTGTAGATTGTACCCAACCCCAGTAGCATCGTAAAAGTGATGATTTGCAACACAGGGTAATTACGTCAGATCAAAGCTGATTACATCATATTAGATCTCATCATGGAGATGATAAGTACATCTTCACTGGTAAACCACTGAGAATCCTGGCCCAACCAAGTTGACACAAAACCTTAACTACCACAAGTGGCTTTATAAAAGCAGTTTTTGTGGGGTATGGGAAAAGGTAAGATGCCAGGACATTCCAGACGTGTATTGCCAAGTAGCTCTGGTAGCGTAGTGGTTACGAATCGGCTCTGGTAGTGTAGTGGTTACGAATCGGGCTGCGAACCTTAAGGTCAGCGGTTCGAAACTACCAGTCACTCCGCGGGAGAAAGATGAGGCTTTCTACTCCTGTAAAGATTTACACCCTCGGAAACCCTGTACAGGGTCGCTATGGGTCGGACCCGACTCGATGGCACTTAACAACAACAACAACAATTGCCAATGTTATAATTATTTAAGCAATAATAATATCACAAGTACTTTTGTTTGTATGTGAGATTTTGAATTCTCCAGCCTTGCTCAAATATTTAGATTTCTCTTTTCATAGTGGGTTTTGTGTAGGGCTGCTCACTGCTAGGTCAGCAGTTTGAACCCATGAGCTGCTCCACAGAAACCAGATGAGACTTTCTGCTTCCCTAAGGATGGAGTAGCCTCAGAAACTGTAGGAAGCAGGTCTACCCTGCCCTATAGGGATGCTATGAGTCAGAACGACTTGAAGGCAGTGGGTTTGGTTTTGGGTTTTCTGTTTTCTGCTTGTCTTGTGATTATATATCGAAACAACCTTCTTGTGCTTTCTTACCACTGTAATCAGCCATTCTAACCTTGTTCCTGCCTCTGAAGTCAAATCCTCTGTGTATCCAGAGCTGAATTCACCAAGAGTGTTGCTAACTCATTCAGGGCAAATGATGTTCTATCATAATTGAATTATCTGAGTTATGTACTGAATAAGATGTACACTGAGAGTTGGGGGCTTCATGTTGACCAGGTTGTCAGGTTTGACAACTTTGTTTTTCTTGTTGAAAGCAATTAGAATCAACTTTGGTTTATTTTTTCTGTCATTTAAGATTCCCAGAGAAATCCCTTCACCAATGAAGCCCCTTTCTACTTGGTTACTGTGCCATTTGGGATGAGTGGGTAGTCTTATGATCCCTTGGAGACCTGGGAGATTATGTGCACAGGCCTCAGGAAGGTGATAGTTGGGACCAAACTTGGTGCCACCTCTACTGATGGCCCTCCGGAGATTGCTTCACTGCTAGTACTGTGGGAATCTCCCAGGGGTGTTGAGAATAGAGTGGATTGAAGCTCCACTTTATTGACAGTTGGAATGGAAGTCCTAGAGAGCATTTGATGGTAGTTGCCGTAGGGAAGTTTCCTCTCAAACTGCCCAGGGCCTGGCGTTCATTTCAGGGGGTGGTAAGGGACTTCTATCCCTACTTTTCTGGTTGCTTTTGGCTAGTTCTATAGTAGGAGCCCTGGTGTGGCACTGTATGGATCTCAAAGTTGGTTTGAACTGCAAGCTTGATGGTTCAAACTCACCGACCACTTCTCAGAAACCCTATACAGGGTCGCTATGAGTTGAAACCAACTCAGTGGCATTTAACAACAATGTTGAGGGTCCAAGATGAATTCTATGCTGCAGGCACTAAAGCACAGATGAACAGAATCTAGTTAAAGGGCCATGGAAATGCACAGGATTAGAAACTACCTTTCTGTGCGGTGGTAGTAGGAGATTCCTGTAGCATCCTTGGTGCTGGCTATTGGTCCTCGGATTGTCTGCATCAGCATCATGGTCTGGAGTCTGTGGTGGAAAGTCGGGATCCTCTTCCTTCCGAAGGGAGCTGGGGACTCAACTGATACTTCAGTGTTGTTCATGCCCAAATGGGAGTCATTCTTTCCCCTCCCCTCCAACACCACTCCCCCCAGTGCCTGCAGAGTTGCTGTGGGTTGGAGATTCTGGGACCTTCCCTGACTTACTGCTGCATAGTGAAGTGTTAATCTTACATCTGTAAAACTGTTTATGACTTCGGAAGTACTTTTATACATGTTACCTCGTTTAATCCTAGTGGGGAGCCCGTACAGCCATATTATTAACTTCATTTTATAGATTAGGAGCCCGCAGATCAGAAAGCTTGAGAAATTTGCCCAAGGTCACAAAGCTGGAAGATGTGACAAGGATTGACTGTGAATTTTGCCCTCTTTCAGTTGCAGTACAGGAAGGAGTGGCAATGCCTTGCTCGCTCTCTTTTTTCTCTTTTTCTTTCACGTCTTTTTTTTTGGTCACCTCCTGCACACACACACACACACACTGCAAGAGGTAGGAGGTGATTTGAATTAATCCTTATTGCTACTCTTTGAATAACTCCCTCACATTTAATAGCTCAGGAGCCTCCCCTGCCATTTCTGGCTCTGAAAACATTCTAATTGGTTTCAGACTGATCTTTTACAGCCAGAAAATCTTCCTTAGAAAATTCTCCTTTCTAGGATTGAGCATAATGATGTTGTATGTGATTTTTGGGGGTGGGTGGGTAGCATTTGGGATATCCTCAAAGTAACTTATCACAGATATGTATAGATCATCTTAGCACTTCATTGGGAGGTGTGAAAAGAGATTCTAGGAAAACATTTTTTTTTTTTTAAATAGGTCTTAGATTTTAAAAAGTTTTTCTTTGTTTAGTTTTTCATAGAAAGAATTCACCAAGAGAGTTGCCTATATATTTGGTCTGGGAGACAGAAAGCATGCATCTGTTTAGGGGTCTTGGGGACCTTCAGGCTCTGAGATCAGAGGAAAGCAAGTGCTGACAGCTTTGGTGGTGCACAGCGGGTCCTCCCAAGGGATGGCTTCCTGAGTGAGGAAGAATGACTGACCTTTCCCTTCCAATGGCAGCATCAGTCTTTTAAGAGCTAGAGAGTGTGTGTGTGTGTGGGGAGGGGGGGAGGTGGGCAGTTCTACTGAGAAACATGTAGTGTTTTGTGTCCTGAGCCTTGTTCCCGCCTCTGAAGTCAAATCCTCTATGTATCCAGAGCTGAATTCTCCCACTGTTGCTGGGGCACCTTACCTGAAATTATCCAGAGTAAAGTCCATAGTAGTAGGTAGGCACAGCCTGAGAAAGTTGTTGTCTTTATCATTCTTTTCCAAGTATGCCCACAGCCTGGCAAACCCCAGGCATTGCCAGGAAACCTAGGTGCTGAATGGGCCCAGAGGCACAGCCAGGTCTGCATGATGAGCTTCACTGGTCTCTTGGTAGCTTCTAGAAGCCATCCTGGCCTGGCCTGGCCAAGCTAGCTCACCTTGGAGGCCTCCCCACAGAGCCCATACCAGATGCACAGCCTCCCTTGTCCTTCAGTCTCCTCTGACAAGCCTCACCTCCTCCTTGTTCCTGGGGACCCTAGATCTACATTAGGAAACACCCCACATAGTCAGTAATCTAAGGATCTTTAATGAAGGGGGAGCCACTCTCCCTCTCTTTAGACCAAGTGTTCGTAACCTGGGGTCTGCAACCCTGCAAAATGTCTTTATTTTAACCTCTAAGTTCAAGTAACACTTCCTTCCATTAAGAATACAGCAACACCAGGGATCAGCAGTACCTGTGTGACACTCACCAATAAAAACCAACGGCATTTTCTCACTTTACAGTTGTTGGTCCTCAGCTGTTGCAAATACCCTGGAATAGGCTCATCACCACTTTGAAATTATGGTAGTTATTGCACCTGCCTCTAGATTTGTTATTAAACAAGTACCTGTATGAAGGGGCTTCAGAAAGTTCATGGAAAAATGGAATGAAAAGTTAGTGGAATTTCTTCACGAACTTTTGGGAACCCATTGTCTACTGGAGTATGCATTTGCTTGGGGTTTATTAGAGGATTAGAAAAGAACAGGAAAAAGCTACTATTTTCCTCTCTCCCATATTGTGAGTAACCTTGAACCCTCTCAGTTTTGTCCTTCGTTACCTCTCAAATCCATCTGTCTGTCCGTTGCTGATGCCACTATTCTCTCTGCCACCCTCGTCCATTTTCTGGGTAACAGTGCTAGAGCCATGCTGTTCTTCCCCTGCTACACTGAGTACATGCAGCCCCCTGCCTGCTCTGCATCGTCCAATCCATCCTCCATAATGCTTGTACATGGCAAATCTGTTCAGGTGTTACTCCCTTTTGCCTTCAGGATACAGCCCAGTCTTGGTTTACAAGGCCCCAGATTGTCTCTCCAGCCACATTTCTAGATATTCCTGTGTCATACCTTCCCTCTGGCCACACACAATTATCTGGAGGCCCCAGGACATCTCTTACTGATGGCCTTTTGGGAACTTTTGCCAGAGCTTGAGCCACAGCCTGGACTGTCCTTTGCCCAACTCTTCCTTTTCCTCCGAGGTACTGCTCGGGAGTCATTCCTTCAAGGAGCTTTCCCTGAGCCTCCCTGGATAGGTTAGGAACCTTCCTGTGTATATTCATAGGACCTGCCTCATGGCATCATAAATGGGAAAGCTGGCTTCTGTCTGGGTGTTGTTTTTAAGTGCCTGAGTTGGTTTTGACACATAACAGTCCTTTGTAGGGTTTCTGAGGAGCAGCTAGTGAGCTTGAACCACCTACCTTGTGGTTCAAACCGACCTTGCAGTCTAGCGCATTAACCCACAGCACTACATGAGGCTAATCCAGTCCTACACACACAGCAGTCCATGTGTAGGAGTCATTTGTCATCATTTACAGTGCCTTGATACCAAACTGCTGCTACCACAGCCAAATGGCGAACTCAGATTTACTTGTATTTCATGTTTGGTCCTCTATAAATTAGTATTGCACCTGGAGGGGTGGTGGTCCTTGTACATTTCCATAAGGCTCATTTAGCCAACCTCTTTAGGTTGTCAAGGTACTGTGCCTATAAGAATATCAACTAACATCTTTTGATGTAAAGAAATGTAATTTTGTTTTCTTTACAATGTCAAGAAAACAAAAATCCTCACCATTGGACCAATAAACAACATTCTTATCAATGGAGAAAAGATTGAAGTTCTCAAGGACTTCATTCTTCTTGGATCAGCCAAAGTGATCTTCATGGAAGCAGCAGTGAAGAAATCAAACCACATATTGCATTAGGCAAATTCTGCTGCACAAGACCTTTTTAAAGTGTTAAAGAGTAGAGATGTCAGCTTGAGGACTAAGGTACGTTTGACCATGGTATTTTCCATAACCTCATATACATGCAAAAGCTGGACAGTGAATAAGGAAGACCATAGTAGAATTGATGCATTTGAGTTATGTTGTTGGGGGAGAATGTTGAAAGTACCATGGCTGCCAAAAGAACCAACAGATCTGTGTTGTAAGAAGTGCAGCCAGAGTGCTCCTTGGAGGCCAGGATGGCCAAACTTCATCTCTCTGACTTCAGACATATTGTCAGAAGGGACCAGTTGCTGGAGAGGGGTATCATGTTTGGTAAGGTGGAGGGTCAGAGAAAAAGAGAAAGACCCCCATTGAGATGAGTTTGCAAAGTGGCAGCATCAGTGGGCTCAAGCATGGCAACAATTGTGAGGTTGGCCCAGGACTGGGCAGTGTTTAGTTCTGTTGTGCATAGGGTCACTATGAGTTGGTACTGACTCAGTGGCACCTAACAACAACAACAACAAACATCTTTGAATCATAAAAATGTCAGCCTGTACTCTGAACACTGAATGTGCATTCTCAAGGTAAATAGTATTGTTACTCACAGTTCCATTGTAAAGATAAGAAAACAGAGTTTGAACAATTTCCCTGGGGTTACCTGGTAGATGGAGTCCTGGTATGGCATTGTAAAATAAGCACTGGACTGCTAACTGCAAGGTCAGTAGTTCAAACCCATCAGCCACTTCTTGGAAACCCTATACAGGGTCATTATGAGTTGGAACTGACTTGACGGCACTTAGCAACAACAACTACCTGGTAGGTAAGAGACAGAGCCCACCTTGGACTGGTAGGTAAGAGACAGAGCCCACTTTGGACTGCAGCTGACTTCAACTTCTTACCCAGTTGGTTCACTGTGTCGCTTATGTAGGCCCCTATTTTAGAGGTTGAAGTTGAGAGGTGGCGTTCTTTCTTTTTCTTAACAAGTGGGCACTGCTTTCCATCTCCAGCCCATCTCCAAGTCCTGCTGGCATTACCTGCTTGTTCTCTCCAGATTCCACCACACTTCTCCTTCTCTGTCTCCACCACCATGTGTCTATCCCTGGTGCTCCTGACTGAGCTCCCCTTACTTTTCCTCCCAACTCTAACTCTTCTCCATACCACAGCCAGAGATATTTCCAAACAGTCTGATTTCATCACTCCCTACTTTAGAACCTTCCAGTAGCTTCTCATTGCCTTTTAAATGGAGACAAACACCTGAGATGACCAGGAAGGCTCTGATGATCCAATCTTGCCAACTTGGGTAGCCTCCCTTGATGCCACTCTCCCTCAGCTTCTCTGTCACTATCATACTGGCCTCATCCTGAATCACACTGTGCTCCTTTAAGCCACCTCGAGGAAACAGCATGGCCTCTCTCTGCTGTTCCTTCTTTAAATATCTTCTTATTAAGCAGAATACTGTTTCCTCAAGCAAGTCCTTCTCCAGCCAGTCCAGGTTTCCTTTCCAATCTTCTCTCACAGCATCCTGAACGTCTTCTTACGAATACTTATTACAATCGTTGTTATATTTTCATGGTCTTTCTCTTCTACTTGACCATAGACTCTTTAAAAAAAAAAAAAAAAATTATTGTGAATTATTTGGTAGTTTACATGGGAGAACATTAGCTTTACATTCATCCTATCGTATATCGTTTCATTGCAGTGGTTACTATTCCCTCCATGCATCATCAACCAACCAAATGGTACACCCTACAAGCCTGCCCCGTGGTCATCAGCACACAGCTCCTCTCCCTCTCTGGGTCTAGAGTTCCCAGCTGCTCCTTCTCTCCACATCATTGTCTCTGCCTCCATCTGTGGCATCACTGTTTCTCTGGGTAGGGTCCCACACTCCGCTCTTCTCCCTTGATGGTCCCAGGAGCCTCTGCTCCTGGCCTGTAAAGTCAACCACTCCCCTCCTTTTGCTACAAAACATCTACCTTTACATTTCCAACCCTCACAGTCAGTCCTGATAGTAATTATTCACTGTTGTACCACATGAGTGCTAGCCACATCTCCTTTCATCAGTCCTGCCTAGACAAATTTGGATACTACTCAGTGGAGATTCTCCCTTCCTCTGCACCCTCTGGATCTAGGCTCCCTCTTGAAAGCTTGAAAGCCAGTCACTTCTTGCCTTTGTAGCGCCCCCTCCCCCCATTTTGGGTAGCCAATGTCCAAGTTGCCCATCCTTGTCTACCCTGTATATTGAGGGGGTGGGGATGATCCTCACTGTAAAGATTTGTTCCCTCTTTTGAACTACTGCCTCCATAAGTGTAGTTATGCCTCCATAAATCTCATCAAATTGTATCAGATTATTACTCTTGTTTTTCCTCTTCTTTCTTCTTCTAGTTGAGCTGACCATAGACTCTTTTGATCCTATTTAAGGCTATCTCCTCAACCTCTAGCATACTGCCTTTCACATAGCAAATTGTCAATAAATGATAAGATATTGATGTTAAAGAATGAGTCAGCCAGTCAGTTGATGGACTCTGGCCTTCTGAGCATGCTTATATTGAGTTTCTGTGTTCTAAATGCTGATGTTGGGGGTGTTGAGTTGTGAAGAGTCTGGGCTCTTTAAACAAGTTCTATATCAAGCATGAGTTCTAAGAGACAGTCACATCTTAGAGGCATTGTGTTTCTGGAGTAAGTATAAGTTGCTCCCTACCTTATTTCTTTTATGCATAGCCTGGTTTCTTTTCCATCTAGTGGAGTTGTGTTCACTGGAAAAGGAAGAAAGAAGGAAAGGCACCTCTTTGAGATGAGATTAGACCAGAAGTAAGAAGACCTAGTCTGGCATCTTTCTCAGGCTCAGGGTACTTTGGACTTGTTACTTGGCCAAATGAAGAAGGAACACCCCCTTTCTTTTTTCCTTTCTTTGATAACCATTATTCTACTTTCTGGGAACATGATAACTTGGTGGGCTGCAGACAACAAGCTTAGTGGTTGCTTATGGGAAAAAGATAAGGCTTTCTACTCCTGCAATGAGTTGTTGTTCAACCCTGTATAGGGTATCCAAGGAGCAGCTGGTGAGCTTGAACTGCCAACCTTGTGGTCCAAATCTACCTCGAGATCCAGTGCTTTATCCCATAGCACCACACCAGTACAGCCTTGGAAACCCTATACAGGATCGCTATGAGGTGGAACTGACTCAATGGCACTTAACAATAACAATCTACTTACTGTTCTTATACATTTGCCTATTCTAGCTATTTCATATAAGTGGGATACAATAGTCATCCCTTTGGGAATGACTGATTTTATTTAGTATAATGCTTTTCAGGTTCATCTGTGTTGCAGCATGTATCCATCTCCAGCCCATCACCAAGTCCTGCTGACATTACCTGTTTGTCCTTTCCAGATTCTGCCCACACTTTTCCTTCTCTGTCTTCACCACCGTGTATCTGTCCCCGGTGATCCTGACTGATCTCCCCTTACTTTTCCTTCCAACTCTAACTCTTCTCCATACCACATTCATTTATGTACTTTCATTGGATTTATGTCTGAGTAATCCTCCTGGTGTGGTGCTGTGGGTTAATGCGGCAGACTGCAAAGCCATTTGAGCTGCAAAGTCGGTGGTTCAAACTCACCAGATGCTCTTCAGAAACCCAATACAGGGTCGCTATGGGTCAGAACCACCAACAATACCACCACCACCACCAATCCTCCATTGTATGAGTATATACTACATTTTGTCCACTCATCTGCTGATGGTCATTTTGGTTGTTTCTACATGTTGGTCATTTATCTAGGAATGAGTGGAATCACTAGGTCATATGATAATTCTGTGGTCAATTTCTTGACGAACTTCCACACTGTTTTCCACAGTAACTGCACCAGTAATGTAGGAAAAATCCTCCTACCCCTTCTTTTATTCACAGTTAGCATATCTAATATGCCCAAGCACAAGAATAATGTAATTGAGAACCTGCTTTTCATAGTCAAGAGCAACTGGGCACAGCACATGCTGGCAGTTGTATTAGTGAATAAAATTGTGTTTGCTATCGTGTGTAACTCCTTTGTAATGATGGATGTAACCGCCAAGGCTCATTTGCAGACAGATAAGCAAACACGTGTCTGCATGTTTAAAGTGTTTTCCAGAGTGTATATAGCAGGGACCTACTCTCTATCATACCCTTGAGGGCTCTCTGTGCTTGTGGATGGTCTTTTATCTGGTTGTGTGTGTGTGTGTGTGTGTGTGTGTGTGTATGTGATAAGTATCTGTCCCAGAATCCTCTATGACTGAATGGAAAGACTAGGAGGAGATAACAAAGATTTTATGGGATTATTGCCCTGGACAACTTTTCCAAGAACTTTTGCTGATTCTGGGAAGACATGTATAAGTCCCTTCTCATTCTATTCTTATTGCCACGTCTCCACCTTGCTAAAATAGGAGGGATCTTTCCTGAGACAGTGGATGACACCTTATACAACAAGGAAGGAAATCAGGTTTGCTTCAGCCTCTCCATGTACCCTTGACTGCATGCTGCATTTGCCTGGATTCCCTTGGCACTGACTAGATGGACTCAGATATGCAGATGTCAAAAGCAGGCCAATAATTAATATGCATTTGGATCTGCGTGAGTAGGAGTGTGGAGAAGAAGAGCAAATGCTGACAGTTCATCTGAGAGGTTTTGTCCATGACCAGTAGTGATTCTAGAAGGATTTCATTTTCCAGCCTTAAATTGTTTTTCTCATTTTGTTTTCTCTGAATGATCCTGGTGTGGGGTCTTCCTCTGGATTCAGATTATGGGACCAGTCATCTATATTTTGTTGTTTGTTATTGAATACCATAGTGACCCTGGATAGGGTTTCCTAGGAGCAGCTGGTGAGCTTGAGCTGCCAACCTTACAGTTCAAACCGACTTTGCAGTCCCATGTATGAACCCACCACACCACACCAGGACTCCAGTGATATATGTATGTTGTTGTTATGTGCCGTGGAGTCAGTTCTGACTCATAGCAACCCTGTACAGGATTTCCGAGGCTGTAGATCTTTACAAGAGCAGAACGCCTCATCTTTCTCCCGCAGAATAGCTGGTAGTTTCGAACTGCTGATCTTGCGGTTCACAGCCCGATTGGTAACCACTATGCTACCAGAGCTCCTATATATATGTATAGTAACACTAATTTCTGGATAGGATCTGGGAGCATTATACAGAAAGCCCTGGACTCAGAGTCAGACAAATCTGGATATGAATTCTGGCTCCAAGTCTTCATTCATGTAACAAGTATTTATAGAGCCCCTCTGTTCAGCCACTGTTTCAGAGGTAGAGTAGTGAACAAAATAGTTCAAGTATCTATTCTCATGGAGCTTCTTTTCTAGAGATGAGAAACAAATGTGTAGAAGAAATAATGCCAGCTAGCATAGTGGATTATGAGTCAGGTTGGACTGCTAATCATAAGGTCAGCAGTTTGAATCCATCAGCTGCTCTGTGGGATAAAGAGGTATAGCCTCAGAACCCCTATACAGGGTCACTATGAGTCAAAAATCAACTCACTGGTGCTTAAAAGCAACAACAACAACAATGATAAGTGCTGGGAAAAATCTGTTAGCAACTGAGGAAACCTGTAACAACAATTGCTTACTTACTTAACATCTCAGACCTTCATCTGCCCAGTTATAAAATTGATTGTGCCCCTATCTCACAAAAGTGCTGGAATTAAAGTGAGATTAGAGTTGTGGAAATCAGACCTGGTGGTGACACAATAGTTAAGTGCTTAGCTACTAACCAGTCGTTTGGCAGTTTGTACCCACTGAGCAACGCCATAGGAGGAAGACCTAGCAATCTGCTTCCATAAAGCTTGCAGCCAAGAAAACTCAGTGAGGCAGGTCTTCTCCATCACATGGGGTTGATATGAGTGGGAACTGACTCAGCAGTAATAGGGTTGTGGAGGGAGTTGCTGGGTCATGAAAAGAAATTACTAATAATTGAAGCGTTGGGAGTTTGAGTCCATTCAGAGATGTCTGAAAAGAAAGACTGGCGGTGTACTCCCAAAAAGTCCGCCTTCACAAATATTATGAAGCACAGTTCTATTTTGACACGCATGGGGTTGCCATGTCTCAGGGTCAACTGGACAGCAATTGGCTGGTAGAGCTGTGGAAGTAGACACTTAGTGGGAGGCACATAGTAGGCACTCAGTAAATTTCTTTCCATACTATCTTCCTCTGCCGATTTGGTGAGGCTTCTCCTTGCAAATTGAAAATAGAAGCCCCCTTTGTTGTTGTTAAGTACTATGGAGTCGGTTCTGACTCATAGTGACCCTACACAGGGTTTTCAAGGCTGTAAATCTTTTACGGGAGCAGAAAGCCTCATCTTTCTCCCACGGAAGAGCTGGTAGTTTTGAACTGCCTACCTTGAGGTTAGCAGCCCAATTCGTAACCACTACGCTACCAGAAGCCCTCTACTAGTCCCCAATACAAGGGGGGACAACACAAGGGGAAAAGATGGGAGTTGTCTCTGCTCACAAAGCTTCCTGGTCACTTGTCAGAGGCCCCGCTATGCATTCTCTGCAAGGATACCTGGGAAAGCACCTGAGGCTTCCTAGCGTATGTAGGTGCTTAGGGACTTGAGTCACATGTTAGACTCTGTGCCTCTTTAGAGAGATAGTACTGCATGCATCACATTTCAGGCTCAGCCAGTAAAACACGGTGCATATCCCCACCAAGCTGCCTGATGTTGCAGCTGATTTTAACTCAATTCTCATCTGATTGTAGTCAAAGAAGGTGCCACGTGCTTCAGAAGAACCAAAACAGGGTTTCCCAAGAGTCTACTTCGATGAAATGAGGTTTAAAAAAGAAACAGGTTCAGCTTCAGGGCTTTTACCGTTGGAAACAGACACAGCTGCCATTGGGCCTGCTTGCACTAAGGGGGAATCCAGCCTGTGACGTTTTCCAGGAGTGGAAACGTCTGGCCAGGTGGTTTTTAGTCTGTCAGCTGGGGGAGCATGGCAAGAACGTCTGCTTGTTTTCATTCTTGGAATTGTCGTGTGCACTAACCTCTCTCTAACTGGGGTTCCTGCCTCCATGCTTACAGGCTGTACACACGGGGATGCGGGCGCTCATCTATAACAGCTCCACAGTGGGCTCACCGGCCGAGCATTCAGGCATGAGGACCTACTACTTCAGTGCCGACACCCTGGACGACATGAATGCTTGGGTCAGAGCCATGAACCAGGCTGCCCAGGTGCTATCTCGATCATCACTGAAGAGGTCAGTCCTGATGCGGGGGGGATCTCTGCCAGCGTTGTTCTTTTTCTAGGATGGCAACCCAGATAAGTCTTCTTTGGTGCCTGAAATTTCACCATTCCTTAACCTGTGTTAAGCCTTGCCGTCTCTTTGAAGTCCTTTTTGATAATGAATACTTCCTGGAGAGGAATGAATATGCCCATGATAAATGGAAGATCTCCTAAAAGTTATCTAGTCTGCTTTCCGTGAAGCATAGAGAAGCACTGAAGCCTGGAAAAGTGAAATGATTGTCCAGGATACTCACCAGCCTTGGAAACTGGTGTGGGTGTGTGTTTCTCAGTTTTTCTTCTTTTATGGGTGTTTGTTGTTGTTGTTGTTAAGTGCCGTCGAGTCCCTCCCAACCCATAGTGACCCTGTAAGGTTTCCAAGAAGCAGCTGGTGAGCTTGAACTGCCGACCTAGAGATTCAAACTGACCTTGAAGTCCAGCGCATTAACCTGCAGCGTTACACCAGGACTTTGTATGGGTAATAGAAGGGCCAAACGTGAGGTACCAGAACGGGGAGAAGGGAGAAGACAGGCAAGGAAAGATCTTGCAAATTAAAACTGTACCACAGACTGCCCATCATGTGGCTGAGGGCTGACCTGGGAATATCTTCCAGCTGTCTCTATCCTTGAGTGGTCCAACCCAAGGATACAGTTGTTGTTGTTGTTAAGTACTGTGGAGTCGGCTCCGACTCATAGTGACCCTGCACAGGGTTTCCAAGGCTGTAAATCTTTACAGGAGCAAAACGCCTAATTTTTCTCCCACAGAACCGTTGGTAGTTTCGAACTGCTGAACTTGAGGTTGGCAGCCCGATTTGTAACCACTATGCTACCAGAGCTCCTTAGGGGTATTGAAATTCCTGAGTCGATTTGCTGTAGGCAATTCCCTATGAGAAAGCAGAAGAGAACTGAGTGGAGTCAAGAACTTAAAACAGGATAGCACTGTATGAAGTCTGGATGATTCTGTCTCACTACATAGGTTGTTGTTAAGTACCATGGAGTCGGTTCTGACTCATAGTGACCCTGCACAGGGTTTCCAAGGTTGTAAATCTTTACGGGAGCAGAAAGCCTCATTTTTCTTCCAGCTGGTAGTTTTGAACTGCGAACCTTGGGGTTAGCAGCCTGATTCATAACCATTACGCTATTCACTACATATAGATCAACTTTATTTTTTTACTGCTATATATGTCCAAAGTATGAGAGACGGAGCTTAGCCATCCTGGCCTCCAAAGAGCACTCTGGCTGCACTTCTTCCAAAACAAATCTATTGGTTCTTTTGGCAGTCCATGACACTTTCAGTATTCTCCTCCAACACCACAACTCAAAGGCATCAATTCTTCTATGATCTTCCTTATTCACTCTCCAGCTTTTGCATCTATACAAGGTTATTGAAAATACCATGGCTTGGGTCAGGCGCAACTTAGTCCTCAAGCTTACATCTCCGGACATGTTGTCATGCTGGGTAAGGTGGAGGGTCAGAGAAAAAGAGGAAGACCCCCAACGAGATGGATCAGGCAGGTGGCATCATTGATGGCGTCAGGTGTGGCAGCGGTAGTGAGGTTGGCCCAGGATCGGACATTGTTTCGTTCTGCTGTGCATGGGGTCGGTATGAGTCGGTTCCGACTCGATGGCACCTGACAACAACAACAACAATATAGTATTACATAGTATAGCTGTAGTATAATGTATTTAATCATGCCAAACCTTGAACAGTTTGTTTTTTTTCTCCCTAAGTTTTTACTGTTATGAACAGTGTGTAATAAACTTTTTTTCCTACACGTCTCTGCACGTGGAAGTCTTTCATACTCCTGGGTCAAATCCAGAGCATTTGAAATTTTTCATTCAGTGCCACCAGTCGTCCCTTAATGAAAGTCAAAAGATGTATTCATTTCCCACTTCTTTGCCAATAGTTAATGCTGTTGTTAAGTGCTAGTTGGTTCCAACACATAGCGCCCCTGTATGGGGTTTCCGAGGCTTTGAATCATGGGAGCAGAAAGCCTCATCTTTCTCCTATGCAGAGGCTGGCGGGCTAGAACCGTGGACCTTGTGTTTTGTAGTCCAATACTTATCATATGGAACCACTAAACCTTAGTTTTTGACAGCCTGCTGTGTGAATAAGCACTATCTGGTTGTTTTAATATATGCTGTTGTGTGTGCCACCAAGTCTGTTCCAACTCATAGTAACCTGTATAGGGAGGGTTTCCAAGAGCAGCTGGAACTGCCGAGTTTGTGGTTAGCAGTCCAGTGCCTATCTTACTACAGTGCCACACCAGTGCCCTTAGTAAATACTAGGAGGTTTCAGAAACTTCGTTAAAAAATGGAATAAAAATTCCCCATGAATTGTCTGATGCCCCCTTGTGTATTTCCATGGTGGTGGTAACCTTTTACATTTGTTAGCTACTTGTCTTTCTTCTTTAGTGAATTGCTACCTATTCTTTCTTTTTTACTGAGTTATTAGCATTTCTCAGAGCTTCCTTTGTGCTCTGAAGTCGTCTGCCTGGTTAAGAAGGCATCTTATTCAGCCTCTTGCAGAGGTTGATGGTAAGCTCTCCAGTCTGGTGTTTAATAGAATCTGTTTTTCCCTCTCTTGAAAGTCAAGATGCCATTTGCCAGTCTCTGGTATTCTGACACTTTTCCCTATTCTC
Organism: Chrysochloris asiatica; assembly: GCF_000296735.1. Classification (NCBI taxonomy): domain Eukaryota; kingdom Metazoa; phylum Chordata; class Mammalia; order Afrosoricida; family Chrysochloridae; genus Chrysochloris; species Chrysochloris asiatica. The sequence continues at coordinate 7,017,672 of NW_006408601.1, read as the reverse complement.
TTCAATTCCCAAGTCCAAGTTCTCTTAAGGCCCCAGGGCACTGATAGCTGGGCCTGGAGCTCAGTGCCAGGAGGCTGGGATTCCCGCCCCCCTTCTTCCTCCCCATCTTAGACTTTCAGTCTTTCTTACCCAAGTTTGTTTTCCTGGTGAAAATATGGAAATAAATCCCCCAATCCTAGAATTCCACTCTCTCTGTTTATGTTATCACTTTCCCCATTCCCGTCCTTGACTTAGAAACTTGTTAGCATTTTTAGCTCAGCAAATCATGGCTCATTATAGACTTGACCTCTCGCTGCCATCCTTCAGATGGGCCCATTCCCCTACTTTGTGCTTGATTTGGCACCCCACCTTCCATTTCTTCTACATGTCCTTTTATGGCGTGTGTTGTTACACTGGCTTCTTTAGATAGGAATGGCAAATAGATTTCTTCTTGTGTGCCTGCTTTGCTCAATTAATAGTGACTGACTAGGGTACTGATTAGAGGAGAATCTGGGATTGAGTTTTATGATTAAAATCAGTGGCACCTGACTTGAAACCCTGAGGGTTAATTTGCAAGACAAGATGTGGAAGTTTTCTACTTTTGTCAACCTGAAAAATTTGTGATCAACTACTAGGTTGCGGTTTTTGAATGACTTCTTCCACTCCTCATTGGGCTCAAGCCATTGTATTATCCCTAGCTCTTCTCTGAACTTTTTGAAAATGTATTCATCTCATGTTCTTAATATCATGATCTTGAATGTTCATGATCATGTTTGCCCAAGTTTCCTTCCTGTCTTTTTATTCTAGCCAACTACTTCTTCCCTGAGTCAGAATAAAGACACAATAGTACTTCCCTTTAGCATTCTGAGAGATGAAATTGTCAGCACAGCAAACCCAGACTTATTAAAATTTCTATTTTATGAGAATAAGATGTTCAGACATCTGGTTCGTTAGAATTATTCATCAGGTAGGAATCAATCTCTCCTCTCCTCCAGTTTGGTGATCTGCATTGGAAAACCTCCTGTTCTATAAGTGCATGACCCCAATAGTATTTTTTTTTCTCTTCTTCTTTGAGCCTCACTCACCTGCTTATGTCTTATCCTTACAAGCAGATGTCTTATTTATGAATGGGGTGGTATGTTAGTTAGGATTCTTGATTACAAGTGACAGAAAACTTAGCCAAAGTTACTTAAGCAAAAAAGGGAATTGGTTGGTTCCAGCTACTGAAAAGGTCGGGATAGATCTGACTTTAGAAACAGCTGTATTCAAGATTAGATTCAGTCAGCATCATTTGTCTCAGATTACAAACTCTGCCTACCTCTGGTTCGTATTCTTTTTGAGTTCCATGTGGTGGTCCCTCTAGGATCTGGTGGCAAGAAGATAGCTGCAATAGCTACAGGGTCATGTCATCTTGGTTAAAGTCCAGCAGGAAGGAGCTAGAGTTGTTCCCCAGAGCTCTAAGATTCATTCTGATTAGGCAGGCTTAGATCACATTTATACCTTAAACCATTGATTATGGCCAGAGACTGCAGCTTGCTGATTGGCATAGGCCAGGGGATGCTTCGCTCTGAGAAACAGGGGGTAGATTTCTACCCAATCTTCGGGGACTGGGAGCTAGGTAGGAATGGGCAGGTGAAGGGAAGAGGATTTAGGGCTTTAGGACTATGGGCAGAGGAAGAAGCAATTACACCTTCTTGTTAAGTGCCATCATGTCAGTTCCGACTCATAGCGACCCTGTATAGGGTTTTCAAGAAGTGGCTGGTGAGCTTGAACCACCGACCTTGCAGTCTAGCGCATTACCCGACAGCACCACACCAGGACTGCTTAGGATGGGGTAATGGGATGCAAACAGCCAATGTTCAAGCCAGATTATTTATCCTTAATTTTTTATTACCTTTGTTTCTTCTGCCTTAAGCATCTCCTCCCAGAGCTTATTAGTCTGTGCTGATAAGTTCAAATCCCAGCTCTCCTCCCTTCTAGATGTACGATCTTGTAAAGACTGTGCTTACTTTTTATACCTGTTTCTCTTTGTTCATAATATTGTTACGGAGATTAAATGATTTATGGCCAGATTGGTCTCAGGACATGCAGAATGCCCTGTGTTTGGAAATAGTCAGATTCCAGGCTCAAACACTAGTGGTGGCTTACACAGAAACTGTAGCCCTTCTGGAAGCTTCCTGTCCTTTTGTAAACACCTGTGCCCTGCGTGACCAAGTTCTCTGAGTGACACAGTCATTGGTAGCTGGGGACTGCTTCATTCTTCTCTACCATTGTGCTAAATTGAGCGTTGCAGATCTGTTTGGTGACACGTCTCTTGATTTGAGATGTCATGTGTTAAGCTGTAGGGAATGCAAGGAGGCAGGGAGAAACCAAAAAACCTTTTTGCCTTAAGCCCCATAACTTAGTAAGTTAAATGTTTAAGTCAGGTAGGGTAGGGAGTAGGGAACATTATCTTCATCTTTCGTTTTTAGCCTGCAGTGACAGTCTGCATATTTTGGGCACAAGGCATCTTATATAAATTCCAGGAGTCGTGGGAATAAGCTGGTGGTGGTGTGCCGTTGAGTCAGTCCCAAGTCATAGCAACCCTGTATGATGTTTCCAAGTCTGCAAATCTTTATGGGAGCAGAAAGCCTCATCTTTCTCCCATGGAATCACTGGTGGATTTGAACTATTGACCTTGCACTTAGCAGCCCAACGCACAACCCACTATGCCACCAGAGTGCCTTATGGGAATAAGGAGCTATTCATAGTCCCATTTTTTGTGTGTGGAAAATGGCAGGTGACAAGCAGACTACCATTCTTTTAGCCACTGTCTCAAGCTTTGCTTTTCAATAAATACTGGTGTTGACTTGAAGATTTGTCATTTATTATTGAATTTATTTTCAGGAAGTCCTGGTATATGTGACAATGTGTATATGTATATGATTACCACTCATCTGTCAGTGTGCCATTCCGTAGTGGCTGGTGTGTTGTGCAGATGCTGGAAGCTATACTACCATTATTTCAAATACCAGCAAGATCACCATAGTGGACAGATTTCAGCAGAACTTCCAGACTAAACAAACTAGGAATAAAGGCCTGGTGATCTACATTGAAACATTAGCCAGTGGAGACCTGGATGGATTCCAACAGAATTTTGTCTGATGTATTCCTGGAAATGAGTCCCCTTGGTTGGAATGCACTACAACACACACAGTGGCTGCCACAGTATTTTCCAACACCACAGCCATCATGAGGGTGGTGCAAGGCTGGATGGTATTTCCTTCTGTTGGACGTCAGGTTACTGTGAGTCGCAGCCGACTCGACAGCATCTAATAGTATATTCATATGAACACACACCGTAAGGAATAAGATTTACAGTTGTAAAATTAGCTCCAACGTTAGAAAAAATGAGCAAACTCTTACCATTTGTGTGTGGGATTTTTGTGTGTGTGAGAACAATATTAAATATGATTGCCAGGATTAAGTAAGGCTCTAGACGATAAGCACTGTACTCTGAGCCACAAGGTTAGTAGTTCAAGCCCACCAGATGCTCTTTGGGATAAAGAAGAAGTTTTCTGCTCCTGCAGACATGTTCAGCTTTGGAAATCCTATACAGGTCGCCATGAGTCAGAACCGACTGGCCATCACAGAACAACAACAGGGTCACCTGGTTTTGACGGCAGAGACTCTTTTCTCTGCCTCTACCTGTGTCAGAGGGGAATATTTGTTAAGTGTCATTGAGTCAGTTCCGATTCATAACGTACCTGTACAGGGGTTACAAGGTTTTAAATCTTCATGGGAGCAGAAAGCCTCATCTTTCTCCCATGGAGCAGCTGGCGGATTTGAACCATGCTCCCAGAAAACCCATAGGTGTTCAGTAAATAAGTGGTGGTAAAGAAAGAAAATACCTCATACAGTTGGTTGGCCTGAGACACTGCATCACAATCCTTAGGTCCTAGAGTTGAAGGAACCCTCTTTTCCCTTTACTTCTAATGCTACGCATGTTGGTAGCATATATACTTCACTAGCTGGCTTGTATGACAAGGTACTGTTTATCTTTGGGGTATGAATAGCAAGGTGGTACAGTTACTTTGGTTTTACAATTGGAGTTAACTGCTTGGAAACAGAGCAGAATGAGACCCAAACCAGCATGACAAGTGACTTGGCTGGGATTGGGACCCAGAGAACAGCAAGATCTCTCTACTCTTTTAGACAGCAGCCTAAGCAGAACCCCCTGGGTGGTTTCCTGAACTTGAGAAATAGTAAAGATGACAGCCAGCTTAGGAAGCTTGAAGATCACCAATTGGAGTTCAGTCCAGTACTTACGCTAAAATGCCACACCAGGACCCCAGTGATGTGGGTATAGAGGGTTAAAGGAAGAAAGAGAAAAGTTAAAACAAAGTATTTATATTATACAGCAGACCTGTCCCTTTATAAGCTTACATGAGGATTCTTTTTCTTAAAGTGTTGGCTCCTCAGTATTTCCCATGTGTTTCCTGCTACTGGGTCTTACAGACCCATTGAGACCTGCTGAGGGAAGGGCTATCAGAGATTGCCATTATAAAATTATAAAATGCCACTATAAAATGATGTAATGGTCAGAACTTCTTCTAGTATAAGTTACAGAAACCAAACTCAAAACTGACTTTTAGTCCTTTTCGTACTATCTCTGGTTTAGGCATGCTTAGGTCTAGGAGCTCAGACCAAATCTTTAGGATATATATATATATATACTGATATTGGCATTACACAGTCTCAGGGCTAATGCTGATTGGCCAGGATTGGGTCACGGGTGAATCCCTAAACCAATCACTGAGGCTTTGGAGCCTCAGCTTAATAGGAAGGAGGAGTAGAGACAGTTGCACCCAAACCACATAGACTAAGAAAGAGTTGGGGAAGGGTGACACCAAATGAAGCTTGAAGTGCTATTATCAAAAGAAGGGCCAGAGGGAAAAAAGTGTCCTCTAGTGAGCAGAAAAAAAGCCTAAAGAAGCAGGATTTTTCACAAAAATTTAGGTATTCATAGAAAAAAATATTAGCACATAGGCTGTTGAGGTTAAAGTGCCATTGAGTTGGTCCTAACTCATAGAGACCCTGTATGGTGTTTCCAAGGAGCTGCTGGTGGGTTTGAACCCGCCAGCTTTGGGGTCAGCAGTCCAGTGCTTATCCTACAGCGCTCCACCCGGGCCCCAGTACATAGGCAGGAGGTGTGTAATTGCTTTTTCCAGTTCTCCTTGCCTAGGTGACAGCCACCAGTTGGGCCTACACACAGTTAGCAGCAGACCCCAAGTCAGTGATTGTATTTTCACTTTATACTGACATTCTAACTAATCCCCATTCAAGGTTGACTATGGTCTGAGCCCAGGTTGATTATGGGTAGCTGAGATTCTGAGATGGTTGCTGGGACAAAAGACATCTCTCTACTGGTGTGTAAGGGAAGCAGTATTTGCATCTTATATTCTTAACTTGAAATGGAAATCCCTCTGGCTTGGTCATTTCCTGGAGTGATGGATTTCAGGGCCAGAGCTTTTAACCAAAGCCTGCAAGTAAAAAATACACTAGACTGACTGCCCCAATCCCAAGGTCTCTGGTAATTTTTCTACTCTGTCTGGGCTGCGCTGAAGTATGTTTCCCTGCCTCCCCAGTCTAAATTCTGCAAAGCTTATGCAGCCCTTGCTATGTCCCTGGTACCAGGGGATTGGGACGCAGCGGTGCCTTGCTGTGCGGAGTGGGCTGACTGTACTGCTGTTGTTGCAGGAATGTGGAGAAGGTGGAGCGACAGGCAGTCCCTCAGGCCAACCACACGCAGTCCTGTCGAGAGTGTGGCCACGTAGGACCTGGACACGCAAGGGATTGTCCTCATCATGGCCACAATGACTCTTTCGGCTTTGAAAGGCTGGAGCAGGAGGATGAACGATACTGTCCCCAGAGGGACCCACAGGAAGGCAAGCGGGACAGGAACAAGGCCAGGTCTCCATACTCACCAACTGAGGAGGATTTACCTGGTGCCTCAAGAAGCCAGCAGGCACAGCCCCAGCGTGCAGAGAAGAACGGCGTGCTGCCCGCCTCGTATGGTCTAGGAGAGCAGAATGGCACTAGCGGGTACCAGCGGGTCTTTCCTCCCAGGACCAACCCTGAAAAACACACCCAGAAGCAGAACCATCTGGCCCAGGTGGAACACTGGGTGAAGGTCCAGAAGGGAGATGGCAGAAGGTCAGTGGTGATAGACTCAGGATGGCATCTAATACTGAGCATCATTTACCCAGCACTTCCTGATTGTGTGGTGTGGCTGGAAACTCTTTACTCCATTATTTCCCTAAACCCCAGAACTCTGCAAGGAGGGAGGTGATATCCCCAGGTTATTGAGAAAGAAACTGGGTCTCCGGTAAAGTGAAGGAACCTGCCCAGGACATCTAGATAACTGTACGCAAAGTACAGACCCAGGTCAACCAACCTCCAAAGCCCACAGGAGATTGCATCAGGAAACTTGTTTTCACCCTGAGTGTGTGCCCCGAGACGTTCCACGTGTAGATAGTAACTGATCTCCTCATAGCCAATTATCTGCACTCTAAAACCATTTGTAGAAACCATGCTAAATATAGTTCCATGTCTAATTCTAGGCACACAGAAAAGTAAGTTCTTAGGCACTGTGGACATTAGGCTTTATCATGCCCATTCCTTCAGAAAGTTTTTAATTATTTAGAAGCGTGCATCTCTTGCTATTTGAAAAACTCTGTCTGTATTTTATTATAATTTCAGATTAATTAGGACATGTTTATGGCTGTGAAGAATTCACAGTCACCCTGCTTCCTGGTTGTCCTCAGAAGACCACAGTGCATTCAGAAAGCTCCCTAGGGGCTGGAGTAGCTGCAGTGGTGTGCCTGAGCAAAGCAGGTCTGCCACCGTCCTAATGGGCGTATTCTAGAATGCCACACTCTACTGCCCCCTGCTGGTGAGGCCCAGATTTTCCACCTGTGGGCTCAGATAGTGCTTCCAGAATAGTTTTAAAGTGTGTGGGTGTGGTGTGCATGTGTGCGTGGTGGTTCTAGCCCCTTTAACTTAAAACACCTGGACAGTTGTGAGGGTGGATCGTGGGAAAAGCACAGTGGAAATCCCCAAACAACTGATAGACATTGTTGCTGATAGACATTGTTGCTGGGGCCCACCAGGGAAAGAGAAGGCCTTTTGTGTTGTAGCTAAGGTACCTTCCTCTTCCCACGTGGAGCTAAGCAGGTGTCAGTTCTGTTAGTTTAAATGTTGTCTGTCTTATTAAAAATGGAAAGCTACTGAGGAGAACAAACAAGATGGCGGATCGGGTGGACGTATAGCAGAGAGCTCTGCCAACAACAACACAGAATACCCCACAAGCAGGCTCAGGGGACGGTCCAGAACTCTGAACCACATATAAAGGAATACTTAGAAGGTTGGAAGGCTAACAGCTGGGGGAATTTGTGGCAGAAGCAAGAAATCTATTGCTTTCTAGTCCGGGCCACTCGGCTGCTCCA
>NW_006408601.1:6997341-7007686 GCF_000296735.1 Chrysochloris asiatica | reverse complement strand
GATGGATAGACCCTAAAAGACAATCACCAAGACATATAATAATCAAGCTCTCTAAAATCAAAGATAAGGACAGGATCTTGAAAGCAGCTAGGGAAAAGAGAAATATAACATACAAAGGCAAACAAGTCAGATTAAGCTCAGATCTCTCAACAGAAACCATGCAGGCAAGAAGGCAATGGGGAGACATATATTAAACCCTGAAAAAAAAAAAACTTCCACCCAAAAATCCTATACCCAGCAAAGCTGTCAATCAAATATGATGGTGTCATCAAAAGGTTCCAGAATAAACAGAAGCTAAGGGATTTTGCCAAAGCCAACCCTGCTATGAAAAACATCCTAAAGGAAATTCTGTGGACCGAGAACCAACAAGAACAGAAGAGCACACGGTCTGAACTCCAGTCACAGCAATTCATCTCGTATGCCGTCTAAATTAAAAAAAAGGAAAGCTACTACCTAAGGATACAAGGGAAGTAAGCCCCTATTCTTGGTACTGGGCAGGTAGTTGTGAGATTAGAAAGTTGGCAAGGATTGTATTATGTGGGTCCTCATGCTCCAAGATAAGCCTAGTAAGGGATTCTATTGGAAGGTTTTAAGCAGGCGAGGGATGTGATCTGATTAATATTTCACCAATAAGATAGAAGCCCAGTGAGGAGGCTGTGGCAGTAGTCCAGATTGGTGATGGTGAAAATAAAAACAAACAGATTTGAGCTACATAGTGGAAGTTGAAACAATGAAGCTTGTCAGTGAATTAGATGTGGCAGGATGAGAACAAGGATGATCCCTAGAATTTTGGCTTGAGCAACTGCATGGTTGCTAAGATGGGAAAGGCTAAGGAAGGAATAAGTTTGAGAGAAGTAAGATTTCCATTTTGTTCTTCTGTGTTTTAAAAAATCGGTTAGCTGTCTGAGAAGAGATACAATGTAGGCCGTTGGATATAGAGTATGGTGTTGAGGTGTAAGAGGTCTGGTGTCTGTTTGCGAGCAATCAGCATATAGATGGTACTTCACCATTTAGGAGTTAGCAGCAGGAGGAGTGTACAGCAGAGGACACAGAGAACATATGATCAGAGAGACAATACTCATGGCACGTTAGACATGACCACTTATGTGTGACAACTCCAAAAAGTAGAAGTCTACAGGTGACTGGCTAGGGGAGGCAGGGGCAGGAGAAACCAGAAATTAGGGCAAAGAGGAAGAGTAAGGATTTGGCCCCAATAACCTTATGCAGGCATTTCTTGCTGAAAAGTTTGGATATAATCTTGAAGGCCTAGAAAATTCACTGATAGATTTAAAACAGGAGAATGGAACACTTTCTGAATTTTAGGGCAGTAGTTTGAACAATACTGGCAGAGACGAAGCACCATGATCCCTGCGAATAAAAAGGCAATAACAATAGTTACCATTTCCTAGCAGCGTTAGTGCCAGCTGCAAAAAATGACCCAAACCGTACCTCCCACAATCCCTTCTTCTCCCCTGGGTTCAGTAATCCATTGCAATGGCTACACAGAACTCAGAGACAGTAATCACAGTTATGGGGTTTACACAGAACTCAAAGACAGTACTCAGTTATGGGGTTTCTTAGGGAAGTTAACAGGTTTCAATTTGGGGTCAAAATGCTCAGGGCACAGTTGTTCAGTCAGCTGCTGCTGAATGCACACAAGACACATCACTCCACCATAAACCTCAGCCTGAGGGCACTTGGCTCTAGCTCTGTGGGTCAGCAAAGCTAGTTCCCCCACTTAAGTGCCTAGAGGCACCCCATTCTACAAGCAAGCTCCTGCCCAAAGTCACTCAGCTTTCCTTGCTCCGTGGACTGGGAAGCCCACTGCTCTGTCTCATGCTCTGGTTCTTGGTTCTGTTGCTGCTGCTCTGCCCCTCCCTCAGTATCACAGATTTCTGTCCCTGGGTTGAGGAGGCTCAGTGCATAGGGGGCCTTGGGGTCTAAAAGACTCACTCTTCTTCTGGCTCCTCTTCGGTGGTAGTGAGATCTTCTGAGAAGGTTCATTTTATCCCCATGCTAGAGTTTCAAGTTTTCACAGTTATAGGAACTCTGCTAACATCCAAACACAGCTGAATCACGTCACCTATTTGTATAATCTCTAACTGTCACGTATCTGACTACTTACTAAAGAAACCTCTCCATTTGAAAACCCAGCAGGTTCCTCTCTCTTACTTGGTGAGTAAAGACTGCTAAGATTGAGTACGCAGGCATTGGAAGGAAGATTATTTGCACTGAAGTATGAATCCCATATTCTGAGCTCTTGATCACACTGGGAGCTTTTTCTATTCTTTCAATACTGGCCTGCTAGGTCACTTTGAGGTGCCAAGTCGGTGGTTCAAACCCACCAATTGCTCCTCAGAAACCCTATACTGGGTCACTATGAGTCAGAACTGACTCAGCGGCACTGAACAAGAATGAACTTAATAATAAAGGTTTTGGAGGAACAGACTGGCATATTTGAGAACTTTATCACATTCTAAGATTTTGAAATTCTGGCCTTCCAATTTTTCTGGTATTTAAAGTAATGCGTACGTACTTTGAAAATGAAAGAAGAGGTGCGTGGGGCTCAGACACTACAATAAAGAACAGACAGTAGCAAGTGGAAGTCTTGTACAATTGATCTGAGGGTTAGGGAAGGAGTTAGGGAAAGGAGTATCTGCTGCATAAACAATAGGTCATAAAGAATGCATTTGCATTTTGTTATGACCATTTTGTGGTGACTATAGCAGTATATATAAGGAGCTCTGGTAGCGTAGTGGTTACAAATCAGGCTGCGAACCTTAAGGTCAGCGGTTCGAAACTACCAGCCGCTCCATGGGAGAAAGATGAGGCTTTCTACTCCCGTAAAGATTTACACCCTCGGAAACCCTGTACAGGGTCGCTATGGGTCGGACCCGACTCGATGGCACTTAACAACAACAACAACATAGCAGTATATACCCTGTTTAGTACCTTTGGGGACAGGGGGACCACAGGCACACAGTGCTAGAGCAAGAGACCATGAACCCCTCTTTTGGGATGAGGCTGGGTTGTAGTTGTTGTTGTTGTTAGGTGCCATCAAGTCAGCACCGAATCATAGCAACCTTATGCACAGCAGAGCAAAATACTGCCTGATCTTGGGCCAACCTCACTACTGTTGCCACACTTGAATCCATCGATGCTGCCACTTGGCCAATCCATCTCATTAGGGGTCTTCCTCTTTGGCCAGCACATGGATCTTCTGTCAGGTTCTGAGTACACTGGGAGCTCCTGCCTGCTCCTGTGGGGGTCCCCACTTCATCTTAGGGTCCTGCCTCTGCAACCATGTAGCCAGGGTTCACCATCATGCTAATCTTTGAGTTCACCCCAAATGGCCAGCACTGGGGAAATGGCAGGCTGTGGGAAAGCAAGAGTCACCTATAAGAAGGATGAGTTGGGGACTGCGGGGCACCATGCAGACACTTCCCACACCTAGAGAGCTGTAGAACCAGAGGGGATGGGTGGGACAGGGTGTGCCTAGCCCACATTTTGCTTCAGGCTGAGTAGTTAATAAGCTTCCCAGGGGAAGCCCCCAGACTGATTCCTGCCATCTCCTCTGCCACAGCCACCACCTTCTCACCCCTGTTTGAGGATTCAGGATTCCTCTGAGACACGCTCCTGTCAGCAGCACACCCTGCCACCTAGTGGCAAGCAAACTTGACCAACGACATAAACTGTTTGGATTAGAGATTTAAAAATTACCTCCTGTGTTTGCAAGTGATTATGCTAACAAAGGAGAAGGGAAAAAACAAGCTACCAATTTTGAATGACAATTCCAAATCCTCACAATAATGATTAAGTGGTTCTTGTCCCCATTTTATAGTAAGGAAAGTGAGATCAGGGGATATAAATGACTTGCCTGAGGCCATATACCTGTAGCTAGAAGTGACAGATTGAATTGAGCACTTATCAAACTTTAGAAAGCATCTTAATCATTTGGTTGTTGTTAAGTGCCATTGAGTCAGTTCCCACTGATAGCGACTCTGTATAGGGTTTCCGAGGAGCAGCTGGTGAGCTTGAACTGCCGACCTTGCAGTTCAAACGGCTTTGCAGTCTGGCGCGTTAACCCACAGTGCCACACCAGGACTCCGCAATCACCTGGAGGGCTTGTTAAAACACAGATCTCTGGACCCCACCCCAGAGTTTTAAATTTAGTAAATGTGAGAGGAAGCTAATTAATTTGCATTCTAATTAGTTCCCAGTGGTGTGGATACTGCTTCTTGTTCTACCATGTGAATGTTGTTTCCAACTCAGTGACCTTGTTTAAGGTGTCCAGGAGTGGCAGGTGAATTTGAACTTCCAACCTTGTGGTCCAATGCATTAGCCCACAGCACCACACTAGGACTCCAGTGTGATAGGACAGGATGAGAACAGTGCCTGGCATAAGTGAAGGTTTGTTGATAACTTGTTAGAGCTAGAGTCAGGATTATAAACTCAGGACTGTGTGACTCTAAATCCTGTCCTCCTTTGATCACAGCTTCCAACCTCACAGTTTGGATTTTTAAGGCTAAATAAAAGTTCATTGTTTGCTCCTTGGCAAGTTGATATGGAGTCCTGGTTTGGCACTGAAGGATAAGCACTGGACTGTAAGGTTGGTTTGAACCACAAGGTCGGTGGTTCAAACTCACCAGTCACTCCAGTGATAAAGTGTTGTCAAGTCCGTTTAGACCCGTAGTGACCCTGTATAGGGTTTCCTAGTAGCTTCTGAAATCATTCGGAGCTTTTGTGTGCTGGAGCATTTATTACCGTGCTGGTGATGGCCAGGGCTTTCTCGGACCACAGACAGTGCTGCAGAGTGTGGTGATTTACAGTGTGCCTGGGGAAGAGTCATCTTGCAAGTCTAAGACTGCTGCATCAGTACGGGACCTTGGGAAAGTTACACACGATATGATAATTAGGTCAAAGCAGAGGAGACGCTCTTGGGGCTGTAGCAGTTGCAGAAGCCTCCCTTGGAAGAGACATGGGGCAGGGCTCTGGAGAATGAGTAAGATCTGGGTAAATAAGGGAGCCTGTGCAGGCTGGGGAGGGACAGACCATTGTGAAAAAGAGGGAGCGGTGCACACACTGGGGCAGTGCTTTTTGAGTCAGGCACAAGGTTGCATTTCTCCTTACTGTCATATTTACTCCTCAGTATAGCCTTGCAGTGCACGGACCATGAGGAGACTTCAAAGAAAATTCATGGAAAAAAGTCTTTTCATTCTGTTTTCCCATGAACTTTTTGAAGCCACCTCGTATTGCCCTGATGCTAGAATAAGGAAACTGAAACATAGAGTAGCCTGTGGTCACATAGCCAGCTAGAATTCCAGCCCAGGTCAGACTGCCTCTCCCCTTTCCACTGAGTGAGGTTGTCCGTGTGTGTAGGAGGCTGGGCCAAGGCTTCCCCAGGTGCACAGGCACATCTGTGAGGGGCACCTGGCTTTCCTCATCCTAGCCCTGGCCCTCGTAGGAGAAGAAAAAAGCAGGACTGAAAGAGAAAGACATATGTTGGGCATCTGGGAGATTCAGATGGGTTGAGGTCAGGTGATGAGGACCTACCAGTACCAGGCTAAGGAGTTAAGACTTATGTCATAAGCACTGGGGAGCCATTGACGTTTTTCAGAAGGGAGTGATTGGATCAGCAGTTCATTGCATGCAGGGTGGAGGGTCTCGAAGTTGGACAGGTAGATAAGTAATGAATGTCTGCACTAGAGTAATAGAAAAAGGAATGTGGCCCACTACTTGCATTAAGAGCTTCCAGAACTTTGGTATGAGGATAAAGCCAAAGGGGAGATCTTCGTAACCCACAGAATCATGAGGCATATTCTAAAAATATGTTCATCTCCTGGAAATGCTGAAGGGGGAGAGAGGAGGAGAAGGCAGGTTTAATTATGTTACATTTGAAATGATTGCGGGGAGGGGAGGGAAGGTTGGAAGCCAAGTCAGCATGTTAGGGCAGTTGGTCTTAGGGAACAAAGTTTTTGAAGTTCTCTGCTGTAGGAGAAGCAGTGAACCAAAAGGTTGGTTTGAACCCCAAGGTGGGTGGTTCTAATTTCTCCTTGGAACCCTGTAAAGGGTTATATGAGTCAGAACTGGCCAACAGCACTTAACAACAACTACAAAAAGGGGAGGTCCTGGAAGTCTGTTCAGCTGTTCTTTTGGGGTTCTTACAGGACTCCCTCACATACTCAGCTCTGTTTCCAAAAGCCTAGCACATCACTTGCTTTTTTGTCTTAACCTGTTCTTTCTCTTTCTCCTCAGCCTTCCCTCGGACCACACACTTCCTCGCCAGGGCCCTAGCCAGTCCCTGTCTTTCCCAGAAAGCTACCAGACTCTTCCCAAGAACACCCGACACCCCTCGGGGAGCTCCTCACCCCCACCTCGCAACCTGCCGAGTGACTACAAGTACGCGCAGGACCGAGCCAGCCATCTGAAGATGTCGAGTGAGGAGCGCCGGGCACACCGAGACGGCACCGTGTGGCAGCTGTATGAGTGGCAGCAGCGCCAGCAGTTCCGGCACGGCAGCCCCACGGCGCCCATCTGTGCAGGCTCTCCAGAGTTCATGGATCAGGGCCGCAGCAGGAGCATGCTAGAGGTGCCTCGATCCATCTCTGTGCCTCCGTCTCCCTCGGACATCCCTCCCCCGGGACCCCCGAGAGCCTTCCCACCCCGGAGGCCACATACACCAGCTGAGAGGGTCACTGTGAAGCCACCTGACCAGAGGAGAAGTGTGGATATCTCACTGGGGGGTTCTCCCAGGAAGGCTCGGGGCCACGTCATCAAGGTGAGACTCGAGGCTGCTGGAGCCCAGCAGTGGGGTGCCAGAGCTCCAATCTGGGTTAATAATGATAGCCAACATTCACACAGTGCTTTTTGTGCCCAATACTATTTTAAAGACTTTGTTTTGCTTAACTCTAATTAATCCTTACAACAATCTAATGAGGTAGATGCTGTTCTGCACATTTTTACAGACGAGGACTCTAAGGCATCGAGAGGTGAAATAAGCTACAGGTTACTTCCCTATAGCTCAGGAGGCAGGAAGGATGTCTGTGTGAGAGCAGTTCAATTATTTATAATAAGCCCAATTTACCTTTTCTTTTTATTTAAGTTTTTTTTTTTTTAACTTTATTGTGAATTGAGTGAAGGTCCCCAGAGCAGATCATCAGTTTTACATTCAACAAATCACATACTTTGCATTGTTACAATGATTTCAGTCCCCTCCATGTATTCACTGTAACTACTGCATTCCTCCCTATGTCTCATGCTACCTTCATCTTTCCTCTGCCAGTCTCTCTCTGCCTCAACTGAAGTTTTTGCTCTCCCAAGTGCTTTTCCGTAGTCTATCATTGTTGTAGCCCTGTGAGAGGCTAGTACACATCCCATTTTACAGATGAGGAGCCTGAGGCTCAAGGAGGTAAAGTGGTGTGTGGTACTCTGCCTTGGCTGTGAGTGGCAGCAGTACTGACTTCAGTGTGACTTCTCCCCACCTGCAGAACTCCTCTCACGGTGACCGACGCTCCATGCCCTCCATGGGCTACATGACCCACACAGTCAGCGCTCCCAGTTTACATGGAAAATCGGTAAGTATCCAAGCAGATGATAGGATTCAGTAGCACAGTGGTTACGAATTGGGCTGCTAACCTCAGGGTCAGCAGTTCAAAACTACCAGTTGTTCCACGGGAGAAAGATGAGGTTTTCTGATCCAGTAAAGATTTATAACCTCCAAAACCCTGTACAGGGTCGCTATGAGTCGGAACTGACTCCATGGCACATAACCACCACCACCACCATAGAACACTATCTCATTAGTTTTCCCCTGGGCTGGCCAAATGCAGTTTGTAGAGCAGTCTGTTGTTGTCGTTGTGTCCTTGAGTCAGTTCCAACACACAGTGATGCTGTATGTAGCTTTCCAAAGAGCAGCTGGTGGGTTGAACCATGGACCCTGTGGTTAGCAGTCCAGTGCTTATCCTACATCACCACTCCAGGACTCCTATTCACCCCTCTTTAGAGATGAAGAAACTGAGGCTCAGAGAAGTCCAGTGACTTGTCCAGGGTTATCAGGTAGTGGTGAATGCTCCCCAGATGAAATCAAGCACTCAGGAGGACGTGGAGGGGAACACTGAGCATGTACGCACTTTGGGGTCGATTTTTGCCTGGAGCATTTTCCAGCCACCTGCCTTTCTCCCTTTAGCACCTCTCCTTTTTCTCCTGGCCCTAACTTTGACGAGTTAACTCTGTCTTCAAAACTGGAGGGCCGGGTGAGGTTGGCTGTTTGCTATATTTCTGCAAAAACTGCTTCGTGCAGCCCTGTTCTGCCGGCATCTTAATTTGTCCTAATGACAGAATGAATGCCATAGTTGCTGCCCTGGCCCCGGGGTGAAGTGTAGTCATAGCATCGTGCTCCTGTGGTGGTTCATTTCCTCGTATTGTGTCCACGCACCTGCAGCTGGAGGAGCTCTCCCTACTTCTCACCCGGTTATGGCGGCACCAGGCCAAGCTGGCCAGTGTGCGAAATTTCGCCGTCAGCCAGTTACTGCAGCACCAGCTGACCTTTCCCACCTCCCAGGTCAGCGCTGCTGGGATCTCTCTGCACCGTGCCACTCGGGGCAGGAGTGGCTTGCTGGTCTAGGCTCACTTGTGCCCATGCTGTCATCTGTATTTTCTGTCTGGTCCTCTCCCTCATTCCCTGCCTGTTTGCTTTTGGATACGGCCTCCAGACACTGTCTGGTTGGGATGGAGCCCTTGCCTCTGGTGCTGGGAGCTTGGTTGCATGTGGTGTTAGGGACCGGGACTCTGGCTTATCTGGCTGTAAGTGCTGATTGCCAGGCTGCTGTGTGGTCATGTCCAAAGGGCTCTGCTGGCTCTTGTCTTTGTTGCCATCTTGGGTACTTCTTGGGTTACTGAAGGGTTTGTGGGTCCTTCTGGAGGGAGAATGCCTCATGCCCTCTCCTATCTGGACAGTGCCCAGCTGATTCTCAAAGCACTTTCACATTTCTGATCCTTTTGAACCTCACAATGACCTGGGAAAGGTTGGACAGGACAGGGATTATTGCCACACATGAGGCAGTGGATTCAAAGGAGAAATGACTTGCCCAGGGACTCTTAGCTGCTATCATGCAGACTGGAGCCAAAGGCCAAGCCCGCTTTGCACTGTTCTAAACTGGTTTCGGGACACTTGGGCTTTGCAGACGAGCTCCTCAAAGTGTGGCCTGGGAATCACTCTCCCAGGATTCTCAAACAGCTTACAGAAGCTGACCCCTCCCTTGGGTTGTCTTCCAGTAGGAATGGGTTCAGCCACTTAAGGCCAGTCCCTCCAGGCTGCACAGAGGTAGGCAGACAAAGGGAGAGGACTGTCTCCTTCCTTTCCTATTTTGTTTTAGTGAGATTTGAGGGGCTCAAGAAATGCAATTTTTAAAAAACTGGATGGAAGGGAATATGTGCAGTTTGGATGATTTTTAATAACATGCCTCTGCTCTGTTCCTCTTACTCCTATGGAAAGTGAATAGGGACCAAGCCCATGGATAAGAGGACAGTTTAGGGACAGAGACAAGATTTTGCAAGCTACTAGTGTCCCTGACAATAGTGGATCAGGCACTGCCTGACTTCCTCTGTCATTATTTGCATGATCGTTTTAACATCAGAGCAGTAAAGGAGCATCACCTTGCTTGCCTTGCCTTGCTGGGAGGCTCTCTTAGTCTGTTGAGAAAGGGGGTGCCTGATCTAATTCTCTTAAGCTTTCGCAGCCCCTCAGCTTCACAGTTAGTTTCTGTGATGTGCTATGCAGGAGTGCATGAGATCTAGGAAATCAAAGAGTCATATTCTCACTGTTCCCAGTAATTATTCTGAAGAACTTGACAGACTGCTATATGCTATGAGCAGGTAGGTCTGACAGGAACTCTCTTGATTAGCTCCTGACGTGGCCACATTGGCTCCGTGCTGAGCAAAAAGAGCCGAGGCGCATAGGAAACTTCCAGCAACTGTTGGTACTTATTGTCCTGTCCTAGAACCCAGTTTATGTTGGGAGTACACTGGGTCACTCAGGTTCCCACCCAGCATTTGCCAGGCACCATCCATAACCAGTCAGGGGGCCATGTTGCTTCATGCATTTGAAGTGACCCATTCCAAAGGTTTAGTGAATGAACTGGAACCTGGGTGATGGATGACCCTAACTCAGGCGTAAGCATGCCTTCTTCCAGAACTACCTCTCCAGTTCTATCTCAGGAGCCCACCTTAGCTGCACTGCTGTTCTAGCCTTCTGAGGGAGTATGTTCTGTCACCCCTTCCCATCTCCTCCTAGTCATTTGGGAACAAGCTGGCCGTCTCCCTCCCCATACTGACTCACAAAATCCAC
>NW_006408601.1:6932189-6997241 GCF_000296735.1 Chrysochloris asiatica | reverse complement strand
GGGGGGGGCGGGGGAGGTGTCTGAGCTGCAGCAAGACATTCGTGCTTCCTCTGTGGCCCTGGATGTTGTGCTAGTCTGCTGGGGTACCTCGTTCTTCAGGCTGCAAAATGGGAATGATTTTTTTTTTTTTTTTTCACATGTGAAACCCTGAGTTACAGAGGCTCTTGGCTCTTGCTGTTCATAACTGTTTTGTTTTTTGTTTGTTTTTTCTCTGTGCTTCATTTGAAGGCTGATGATACCTACCTCCAGCTGAAGAAAGATCTGGAGTACCTGGACCTAAAGGTGAGTGACATAAAAGATCTTGCTGTTTGGGAGCACACATCATCCATCCTCCTTGAAGCAAAGCCCGAAGCCAAAGACAATGCAGATCTTATCAAATCTGTCTGAATCAGAAAGGTTTCAGTTTTTACAGCCTTAAACTCTGGGCTCTCCTCACTTTCTCATGAATTCTGCTGACTGGTCACTAGCTAAAGAACTAGGGCACAGAATCTTGATCTCATCCTCTCCTTGGTCAGAACCAAAAGGTGCTCCCCGCCCACCCCTTCAGAGCTTTCTGTGCGGGGAGCAGGGTACATGTTTGATTCATAGCATGCCAATGATGTGTATTTTCAGCTAGAATTAGTTTGGTGGATGATTTGGTTTTGTTGCTGGTAGAGCAAGCTCCACATGGAGTTAATGATTCGCCAGTAGTCTCCTATCTCCATTTAGAACAGGAACATTGGGCCCCTGAAGGTGATACAACATCAAGCTCGAACTCAGGCTTCCTAGCTCAGAGAGTCCGCGAAATCTCGTGTGGAAGTCAGAAGCATGCTGCTGGAAAGAGAATTGCTATTGTTCCTTTGCCACAGATCTCTGAAAGCTCCCACTGTGAAAATCACTTCTTATGCCTGAGCCATGAAATAGACTCAAGGAATGTGACCTTCAACTAATGGTGGGAGTGAGAACATGGGAGAGGGACCTCTGGAACTCCCAGACTAGCATTCCCAGAGTGTACCGGGCTTGTATCTTCCCTCTGCCTTGTATAAGTAGGGGTATGAACATCAGACCCGAAGGCATGCTGAGGCCGTATCAGGACCTTCAGCTCAATATCAACCAGCCGGTTTATGCTTCTGTTGAGCCCTTGCTGTTTTCGCAGCTCAGCAGAAGCCCAAGGGAGAAACCAGAGAAAAAGTGAGACTCTTTGGCCTTGAGCAACTTCCAAACAATCTGGGTTGGAAGAAGAAAACATCACCAAATAACAGACTTACGTGCAAGTGTACGGAGAGCTGTTTGGCCCTTAGTTCAGAGCCGAGCTAAGGAGGATCACTGTGGGCTAGGATGCTGGGAAGGCTTCTGGAAGGAGATAGTGTGTACCAGGACTTTGAAGAACTTCAGGACTGGGGTTGGGTGAGATAAAAAGTCAGGAAACAGTGGGAGCTAAGGAGAGGCAGGATGGGTGTGGTATAGCTGGGCCGGAAGAAGGGAGGGGAGGACAGCTCATCCAGGTTCTGATTCTAGCCTAGGTTTTAGGAAGGACACTATGGTGAGCCAAAGTCAGACCTGGCTTTAGGAAGTGAGGAAAACAAGGAAAGTTCTCTCAAAACTAGGACATTTTCTAGATTACTTGGCACAGAAGGTAGGTATGGAAGCAACGGGAGTCCTGGTGTGGTGCTATGGTTTAATGCGCTAGAATGCAAAGTTGGTTTCAAGCTCACCAGCCATTCCTCAGAAACCCTATACAGGGTCACTCTGGATCAGAACCGACTTGACAGCACTTAACAACAATAATAAGCAATACCGAGTCCTACGGTGTGGCACTGTGGGCTAATACGTGAGACTGTAAAGTTATTTGAACTGCAAGGTTGGTGGTTCAAGTTTACCAGCTGCTCCTTGGAAACCCTAGACAGGGTCGCTATGGGTCGGAATTGACACAACGGCGCTTAACAATGACAAGAACTCAAAGTGCTCAGGCAAATGTGGCTGGATAGGCTAAATGTAGCAGTCCAACCATTCTCTGCATCTTGATGGGACAGAGCATTGACCTTCCCACTACCTGTGTGTGACCTGTCCTCAGTCTCCCTGGCAGTCAGTCACCTTGCTGTCTGCTCTGTTCTCACTCGCCCAGGACCCATCAGTTGGCCCAGAAGTATTTGTAGCACATCCTCAATGTCCCTGGGAGCTGCAGAAGACAGACCATCGGCTCCCCAGCAGCACATGTGGATCATGAAAAGCCCTCTAGTGTACTTGGTGCACAAAGCAAGAGAAGTTAATGAACTGTCCGAACAAGAGTAGGAGGAAATGTCTGTCTGCTACGTCCTGTGTGTGGTAGCTGAAGCTGAACATGAATCAAAGTAAAACCTCAGGTTGGGTTTATTTCAAGATCATAGAATTTGAACCTGAAGAAATTTAACACAGGATACCAAAGTTAAGCCAGGATTCTTTGTGTTTCCTGACTCCCAACAGAAATTTATTGACAACAAAGTGTGTAATGGAAAGCAGTCACTACCTAAACCATTAGCCTCCCTATCCACCTTCACCCCCCATTCCAGTAACGTTGTGTGAGAGAGTCACCATTAGACTGTTTTTACTCACTGAAGCCCAAAGAGATGTCAAGGTCACACACATAGGAGACCTGGAAGCTAGTGCTCTTAATCACCTTGCCGCATCATCATTCTTAAAACTCTGCTTCTACTATTGTGCTCCCTGAGACATTCCATTTTTTATGGAGCCGAGTTTGGGTCATTATGCCAGGAAATATGCTGGATGAGATTGAGAGAGGCAAGTTGCATCCTTGGCGTATTTGACTAAGAAACTGTGTGTGATCAGAGCATTAACGATTGATTGGATTTCCTGGAAGCTGTGCCTATTTGTCATGGAAAACAGCTGTCTTGATACCTATGTTTCCCTGGTCTGGTAACTGCTACTCCAGTGGAACCAGCTCAACAGAGTGGGTGAGGGAGGCCTGGCTCACCAGAAGCACACACGGAAAAAGAGGTTGGAGTTTGACTGTGTGTGAGTCATAGGCCTGGCGTGGCTGTCGGAGAGGTTGGCACCACCTCAGCCTCCCTCAGAAGGGCAAGATGCCCAGATGAGGGAGGCCATGGGCCTACTCTGCCCTGCTCAGACCCAGTCTGGGTGTATGGTTGTGAGATGGGCGTTCCACTTAGCGGTTCAGACAAGGACAGGGCTGGAATCATAGGAGAGATGCTAAAAGCCTGCAGAACCTTGGCTGTGAAGTGCATTGGGAGGCTTTTATTTGCAAGTGATCAAAATTCAAATCAACATGCTGAAGCAAAAAGGGAATATACTAGTTCACGTAGCCACAATGTTCCAGGGGCTCAGGCTACGTCTTCTTTGCTCTACTTGCCATCGGCTACGGCCTCCTTCTCTCTTCCTAAAAGAAGACTGGCTGTGTCCACATAGCCAGGGAAGGTGACCACCTCAAACCCACGTTTACTTCCTCCCAGGACAAGGAGGAGTTTCCTAAGAGGGAAACATGCTGGGCATCAAAGTGAAACACAGCAACAGCTAACACAACTGCAGTGCACAATGGTTGAAGGAGCTGGGCTGCTTAGCTTAGGGGAGAATCGCTTGTGGAGAGAGAGAGAACATAAAGATGTGAAGTGTTACGCATGTATTTTCTGGGGCCCTAAGGAGGAATTTGGGATTCCTGGTGTGGCACTGTGGGTTAATGTGCTGGACTGCAAAGTCATTTGAACTGCAAGGTTGGCCGTTCAAGCTCACCAGCTGCTCCTTGGAAACCCTATATAGGGTTGCTGTGGGTCAGAACCAACTCGATGGCACTTAACAACAACAACAAAGGAGGAATTGGAGTCCTGGTGTGGTGCTGTGGGTTAATGCGCTAAACTGTAAAATCAGTTTTATCTGTAAGGTCGTTGGTTTAAGCTTACCAGTTGCTCCTCAAAAACCCTATATACAGGGTCGGTGTGGGTTGGAACCAACTTGATAGCACTTAACAACAAGGGAGGAATGAAGCCATATGGCTGGAAGCTGTAAGTAGACAGGCTTCAGTTTAATAGGAGAGATTTTTCCTAAAAGGACTGCCTCAGGTGATTGTAACCACCCATCACTGGAGGTACAAAGACACTCATTGGTTGGATTCAGAGAATCAGGCCCACACTGGTCCTTGAGATTCTATGATATGCCAGACAAAGTGGGATCCCCGAGATGAGGGCCTCTGGGATTACAATTGAATGGGCCCTCTTGACCATTTTAGGCGTGGTAACAGATTATCAAAGGTCCCTCTATGACCGGCTCCTTGTAGCCCCCCACCCCCACCCCACTGAGAAGCCAGTCTTTCTGGAGTCCTTGAGGGGAAAAGTAATGAGCTAAGTTTCTCTGGAGAAGGAGAGTCTCCTGCCTGACATGCATCTACACCCACCAGATTGGCCTAGGGTCCCCATATTCCTGTCCCAAGGCTGTCCAGCTGAGATCCAGAGCCCATCTTGCCCCGATGCTCAGCTTCCAGGATCAGTCTGCTCCCCACACGCTGTTCCATTTTCTTCTGCTGCGATGCCCAATGCACCACACAAAGGCATGCTCCGTTCTGCTCTCCTAGAAGACACTGTATGTATGACTGCTCCTTTTGGAAATGTTTTTCTCTGACATTTTACTGGTGGTGCCTAGATAAAAAGGCCTCCCCATGGGTGCAACGTTTGTTGCGGTGTTTTGGGCACTTTACGTTCATTTTCTCATTTAATCCTCTCAGTAATTTTGAGCAATAGGGACACTTACCCTTGTTGTATTAAACAGGACCTCGGCAATCAGAGAAGTTACATAATCTCTGCCAAAGCACACTGCTGGGATTCAAACCCAGCAACTGCTCTTAACACCTGCCCTTTCTCTTCCAAACCAGGTACTTTGCCCACCCTCAAGCTGTGTTTGCTCTTCAGACCCTGCACCCCAGCTGCTTCTGAATAAATGGGGTGTGGGGTGCATGATTATTGACATCTTGCCCTGTGACTCTGCCCCTGGGAAGCATAGGCTAGAAGATGAGGTGGAGGGCAGGGTATCTGCAGGCTGCTCAGGCGGTACCTTTGTAGGGTGAGAGGGTTGCAGCCAACTCCTAGGAGGCTCTTGTCCCTACCCATAGGCCTGTGATCCACAGTGTAGCCTGACCAACCCCTAGGATCCCCCTTGTTTGAACCTAGAATTAGGACTTCTCTTTGGGGGAATCTGTTTCAAAAGTCAATTTCTAGAGCAGTTTCCATTTCAGGACCACAAAATGCTGATTGGAAGGTTTCTATTAGCATCAAGGAACCCTGGTGCTAATGGATTCAGTGCTAAGCTGCTAATCAGAAGGTTGGTGGTTCAAACCTACCTGCCCCTTGAAGGGGAAAAAAAATGTAGTCATCTGCTTCCATGAAGACTGCAGCCTTAGAAGGGCCGTGTGCTCCGTCGTGTGGGGCTTCTGTGAGTCCGATTTGACTGGATGGCAATGGGTATGGTTTTACTGAATTGGAGGAGAATCTTCATGGTGCAAATGGTAAACGCTCTCAACTGCCAACAGAAAGGTTAGCAGTTCGAATCCACCCAGAGGCTCCTTGGAAGAAAGGTCTAGCTGGTTTCCAAAAAACCAGCCATTGAAACCCCACAGGGGACAGTTCTATTCTGACTGATACACAGGGCTTTACCATAAGTTGAAGTTGATTCAATGGGAACATTTTTTTCCCTTAATTGAATCAGATGGGGCCCAGAACTCTGCTTTTTTTTTTTTTTTTTTTAAATCAAGCTCTGGAGCAATTCATGTGCCTACTAAAAATTGAAATCTATTGTTCTAGAAGCAAGGTTCTTAACCCTGGCCCTCTACTAGAATTGCCCAGGAAATTTAAAATGAATATTGATGCTTAGCTCTTACCCCTTAGAGACTGCTTTTATTGGTCATGTTCAGGTCTTGCTCTTCTTAAAAAACAAAACAGACAACTCCCTGGGTGAGCTTAATGTGTAGTCAGGGCTGAGAAACGTTGGGTCAAAGCAGTGCTTCTCAAAGTGTGTCCCAGACCAGCAGCATAAGCAATGCCTGAGACTAGGTTAGAAATGCAAAATCCAGGTCTCACCTGAGACCTGCTCAGTGAGAACCTGTGGGGGCCCTCTGAATCTGTGTATGAACTAGCCTTCCAAGTGATTCTAGGAGCCCTGGTGGTGTTGTAGGATAAGCGTTGGACTGTTAAACCACAAAGTCAGCAGTTCAAACTCACCAGCCCTCCTGGGTGAAAGATGAGACAATCTGCTCCCATGAAAATGTATAGTCTTGAAACCTTGCACAGGGTTGGAATTGACTCAATGAGTTAGAATCGACTCAGTGGCAGTGGGGTGATGTTCACTAAGGGTTGAGAACCTCTGTTTGAGAACTAAAAGCCCATTGCCATCACGCCATTTCAGACCCATAGCAACCTTATAGGACAGAATAAAACTGAACCATGGGATTTCCAAGGCAGCAATTTTTTTTTTTTTCCCCCTAACTGAAGGCTGTCACATCTTTCTTACTTGGAGTAGCTGGTGGGTTCAAACTGTTGACCTTTTGGTTAGCCGCTGAACACTCTAACTGCCATGCCACCAGGGATCCTCCTGTTTTAGAGCAGTGGTTCCCAGTCCTGGCTGTACATCAGCCTCACTCAGAAGGCCTTTTAGGAACCCTGATGCCCAGGCTCCCCCCAAGACCCTTGACATCAGAATCTCTTGGAGTGGAACTCAGGCATCAGCATCTGTGAAAACTTCACTTAGAGATCCACTGCCCTATAGGGTGGGGCTTATGTTCCCTAAAAGGAACTGTACCATTTGGGGATAATTGGTGTGACATTGTTTACATGCAAGGCAAGTGTGGAGGTCTTGGTGTAGGGACTTGAAGTGAAGCTTGTCGTGGAGGGTGAGAGGAATGAGTGGTTCAATCTCTGAAGTATCTGATGAGGAGGACAAAGGAAGATACAAAGGTGAAAAGGCTGTGATGTTCCCTTTTGTCTTCTGCAGCCAAAGTAGGAAAGAAGTGGTCATTTGACATAAGGTGCCACAGGGTAAGCACTTAACCTCAAGGTCAGTTTGAATCACAAGGTTGTTGGGCATTCAAGCTCACCAGCCACTCCTCAGAAACCCAATACAGGGTCGCTGTGAGTTGGAACCAACTCGATGGCACTTAACAATAGCAAAAAGCCTGCACCAAAGTCCCTTCAGGTGAACTGAATATCCCCCTGAATGTAGATGTGGAGACTGATGTACAGAGATCACTCAGCGGGGAAGTGACACACCCAAAATTCGGACCAGAACGTTTAAATTGCTAAGCATACATCCCCCTGCAGGGCTCCCCGTGGCCAGTTCCCCAAATTCTGTCTGGCGTCTTCAAGTGTCATTTGATGTCTTACCTGTTACGTTTTTGTTGTATTTGCCTTTTTTGTTCGGAACAGATAAAAAGTAATGAACCTTTGATCAACGTGCTTTACAAAGTGCTGAAGAAGTCAGCACGGGGCTGTCGGCCCAGGAGAAGCGTAAGATGATCTGATCTGTGTCTCCAAGCTCGGCATTCCATTGCTTCTGGCTCAGTACCGAATCCATCACTTGCTTAACCAGGGGCTCTCCCGATCGCCCCCAGGCTTCCTGCAAGTCATTTTGGTTTATTTTCTTTGTATTGAAGCACTCTTCAGCATTTTGGCTGGTGCACCAGGCTGAGCCTCTCATCTGTGGTGTTCTGTGACTCCATCTTTTGTGCTGCCAAGGGGTGGGGGCGCTTGCCTGGCTTATCACCAGCTTGGGTCATGTTTCCATTCTCTCCTGTCTGCCCCCCTGTGGTGAGGGCTGACAGACGGAGACCAGCGTGGTTGAGCATGCGTATCCTGGCGGGAGGGGGAAACATCAGTCACTGGTCCCTACAGAGGAGTCAGGGTATCCTCAGGTTGACTCTGGCACTAGGATCTAGGTGACTCTGCTTTGGGTTAGGGTCTAGATGGTCTGGAGCCTAGCCCCTTTAATTGATATGTGTAACCAGCTCTTGTAACATCCATGAGAATCTGCAGGTGGGAAGCAGGTGCTGTATCCAGCCATTTGAGGCTCAGGAAGGTGTCTTGGGGTGTGGTAGAGGTGAGATAAGATGGACTTTGGCTCCTTTCTGAAGGCAGAGACTCTTTCAAAGGACTGAGTGCCTCTTTGACCTTATTTTTTTTTTTTTTTTGGTCATGGAGATACTGAGGAAACATGAATGGATATTTCAAATGTACTTAAACATTTTTATCATAGTGTTCCTGGTATGGCACTGTTGGTTCATGTGCTGGACCAAAAGGTCAGCGGTTCATAGTCACTAGCTGTTCCTTGGAAAAACCCTATACAGGGTCACTATGAGTTGGAACCAACTTTACAGCAGTTAACAACAACAACATCACAAAGCTCAATTTTTCAGAGGAATATTAGATGTAATATTAACTCTTTGTGGGTAAAATATTTCTTCGTCGCTTGGTTCTCTCAAACCAGAGCTAAATTCAGAAGCTTTAAGGGCCTCTGAGTTGTGTAAACAGTGATCACAAAACCATGCTCTTCAGCCATCATCTTTTTCATCCATAGAAAGAGTCTTGGTTAGCCTCTTAGCAGAGCTAGTTCACCATACTTGAGACACTCAATGACACACTGAGCAAATACCGGAATATCCTCAGGCCAGTTGGGCCTTGGCGTGCTTTGAGGGTACAGAGAAAACACACCACAGTCCTTATAGCCAGCCCTGCTTAGATTACTCTGTAATGTGAATAATTACTCTGGAGAGACAGACGAGCTAACAGAGAATTCTAATCTAATGTGCCAAGTTCCTCAGTGGTGTTAGGTACAAAATGTGGGAGGAACAACTTTGAAAGCAACCAAACCCAGTTAAAGGCAGGGGACATAAGGAAAAGCCACATGTCACCTCTATTGAGTTTTGAATTCTAACTTACTCATTTGAATTCTAGCACGTTGACAGTGGACAAGAGAAAGTTACATCTTAGAAGAGAGGGCGTGCTAGTGTCTCAAGAATGAACCAAAACAATATGAGGGGCCTTTAAACAGTTCATAGAAAAAAAATGCAGTACCTTTTTATTCCCTTTTTCCCCCCACAGACATTTTGAACCCCCCACATATATGTTAGTCTAAAACAAAATAAACGTCCTGGTGTGGCGCTGTGGGTTTATACACTGGACTGCAGAGTCACTGTGAACCACAAGGTCGGCAGTTCAAGCTCACCAGCTGCTCCTTGGAAACCCTATACAGGGTTGCTATGGGTCGGAATCGACTCGCTGACACTTAGCAGCAACAACATATGTTAATCTAAAGCAAAAATGAAAGCACAGAAATGTGGGAGGATTTAATAAAAGTTCAAATAGTCTTAAACTCTACCTTTTAAGAGATTCTGGATTACAGATTTTCATAATGGCTCTGATTCATTTAAAAAAAGGCTGAATTTTTATTTGGTATTTTATGAATGCCGGGAAAGATTTAATTTTAGAAAGCTTTTCATCAACAAGTTTCATTTAAAAGTTTTTACTTTCTCAATATGCCCTTTTGTTTGTCGAATACCCCATTTCTTTCCTTGAGATTCCTGGATAAATGAGGCATTGCTCAGTTAGGTTCTCTGCCTTGAATTTAAGTGTCAATGAGATCATCTGTAAAAAGCTTCAGTGAAATACAGTGAAGGGTTTTTGCTGAGGAGAAAAACTCCCCAAAGCATATTTCAATTTGAAAATGATTTCTACCTGGGAAATGAGCCAAGGGTCAGGCCATTTGGAGAAGAGACAAGCTCATTGTGACACAATAAAGGCCTCATGACCTTCCCCAGCATTCCCCCCATGTTCTCCTGGGGTTAAAAAGCCAAGTCATGCTGGGACACTCTCACTGGGAAGATCTGGCAATCTGTTCCCACAAAGTTTGCAGCCTAAAAGCCCTTTGGGGGCAGCTCTGCTCTGTCAGTCACCTGGGGGTCACTAGGAGTCAAAATTGACTCTGTGACACCCAACAACAACAAGATTAATTCCACCTCCTGCTCTACCCGATCCCCGCCTTGGCACAAGGCAGCGCAGTCTGTTTGTTTGTGGGTTGTTACATTGGTCCATGTGTTCTGTGACAGTGTGTATACATGTTTGTACACAGAATCTGCCTGTTTGAAGAGCAGAATTTGGCTGGAGTTCTGCTGTTTTCAGAAATCTTCAGCATTGACCTGTGTGTGTTTCCTTTGAACAAGCATTTGCTGAGTGCCTTCCTATGTGCCAGGCCTTATGTTGGGGGACTGGCTTTCCCAAGAGAGATAAGACAGTGACCCTGGCCTCTGCTGGGGAGTGTGAGGGTGAGTGGGGCTGGGTCATCCTCACTTGACCTTGACCTTTGGATTTGCTGATGAGGATTCTAGGGAAGAGGAATATAAAACAGTTGAGCGTCCAAGTGACTTGACCTCTGAGGAGAATGATTATCAATGTATTTCTGTTCCTGATTCACACAAACTTACTGGACCTCCCAGATGGAGATATGTTAGCATCCATATGTGCATCCACACTGGGACTCTCTCTGCACAGCACACACCTACCTCTGCTATGGATAGCTCCAACCTCATTTCCCTGATCACCTTAGAGCTACAAAATGGTGTTTGGTCTCCCCTACACGGCATAAGTTAGAACTAGCTAAACCAGGCTGGTCTTGTCTGTGGAGTACAGCTGTGAAAAAGTGCACCCCACCCCAGCCTTGGAGGGAGGGGAACTAAAGCATGGGATAAAGAATTCAATTTAGCATCTTAGGGCTCAGTGAGAGATGGGATGGGAAATGTTGTGACATTCCACTGGTCTGAAGTTTAGTCCTGGGGTGGTGCTGTAGTATAAGCACTGGACTGCTAACCAAAAGGTCAGCGGTTCAAACCCACTAGCCTTTCCTTGCAAAACCTATGCAGGATTGCTATGAGTCAGAAGTGACTCAACAGCACTTAACAGCAGTTTAGATAAAGAGACTTGGTGGCACTGTGGTTAAGTGCTTGGCTGCTAAACAAAAGGTCAGTTTTTCAAACCCACTAGTTACTCCACAGGAGAAAAATGACAGCTCTGGAAACCTTACTCTGTTCTATTAGGTCCTATAGGGTCATTATGACTTAGAATTAACTTGATGTCACGTGATTGGTTTGGGATTTTTTTAAGTAGTTTAGGTGATTTTTGTCTATGTAATTTCCTTCTTGAGACAATAGGGTAACTTGTAATTGGTTCAAATATGGCAAGACCTTGGTTACTCAGGGATCGATTAAAAACCACCAGCAGGAAATTATCCGGGTTCCTTCTTCCCTTGGCCATATCCTCTTTACAAATAGTGTAGGGTGAGAAGAATCCCCAGTCTGCTGGCTTCACTCATGGGGAAGTGGGCTTCTCAGGGATTTCCTTAAACCAAGTCTTTACAAGACTCAAGGGATTTACTTATTCTTCCTGGTCTATCCACCCTACTACCCAGGACGCTGGTGTTGTGTTTATCAGAAGCAAAACTCTACTTGTCCATGGCAAATCTTCCAAGACTCATACTAGTTTTATAATACTCTTTGGGGGCCAATACATAACTTCTACAGTTGATTCCTCAACTTGAGAGTCTATATTTTCTTCACTTTGAGAGGTTTACAAGTACCACTAAGGTCCCAGGCAGGGCCTGAGTTTTCCCTAGGATAAAATAGACATAGAAAGTGCAGCAGGTGTTGCCTGAGTCGTTGCCCCTTCCCTGCCATGACTACCTGCTACTGCTGAGCCATCCACACCATCGTTGTGGTGACATCTCCGTTCAATTGTCCACTCCCCAGATGACAGGCCGGGACCTTGTCAAGGATCGAAGTCTGAAGCCAGTGAAGATTGCCGAGAGTGATATTGATGTGAGTGAGAGGTGGCGGGATAGACTGGCCCCTCCCCGGCCCCAAGCTCCGGTCCTCAACCCCCAGCCCCCAGCCCCTGCGTTGGGGAGCTCTCGGCAGGGTTTGGGTAGTCTGTTAACCAAGTGTTTTCTATAAACACTGTCAAGGCCATGCCCTTATCTTACCATCCTGTTCTTGCTTTCAGGTCAAACTAAGCGTCTTCTGTGAACAAGACAGGATCCTCCAGGACTTGGAAGACAAGATACGAGCTCTCAAGGAGAACAAAGTATGCATACATTTTGTCTAGTCTTGGGCTGCGTGGTGGAGGTTTTCTCATCCAGTCCTCCGTCAGTCACAGATTGGACTCTCAAGTTAGTCCTGAACAACAGATGTCAGCCTATCCAGAGCAGTGTCTTTGTGTGTAAAGGATGCTTTCTATCTGATGTGGAGGAAACTTCTTAAGGAGACCTTCGCTCACTTGCTCTAAATACCACAGCCCCTCCTCTGCTCTGGCCCCATTCACACTATAGGCCCTGTGAGGTGAGCCAGGGAGACAAAGATTCCACTGACTTATATGTATATGTGGTTACCACAGGCCCCTGAGCCCCCAGGAAAAGGGGGACAGCCTTGGTGGAAGTAACCATGATCATGATAGGTCAAAGGCTCTCAGCTTCCTAAAATTTCTTTCTTCCTAGGATCCAGGCTGTGGGAGGAAGCAAGTCTGGATGGAAAGGCAGGAGTAGGACTAGGGATAGGATCTTAAAAGTGGATATTTGGTTTTTTGTTTTTCATTTTAAAAAGGCATTATATTTATAATACCAAAAATGAATGGCTTATGGCATACCCATTTCCCTCGAAGCTTACGGAGTTTTAGATCTGTTTCATTTACCCTCATAGTCTGGCTCCTAACGAGTTAGTTGGCAGATAAGGAAATGGAGGCAAAGAACTGTTAAGATGATTTCTAATTAGAAGCTGTGAATCTCAGTTCCCAAGCTCTGCTCTGACCCCTTCAACCTCAGTTAGATTGATGAGTAGGTTTGTTTCCTTCCTGACATGGTATGGGGAAGCCTCGGGGATGGTGCTCCTAACATGTTTATTCCTTGCCTGGAACAGGACCAGCTAGAGTCTGTGCTGGAGGTCTTGCACAGACAGATGGAGCAGTACAGAGACCAGCCCCAGCACTTGGAGAAGATCGCCTGCCAGCAGAGGTTGCTGCAGGAGGACCTTGTACACATCCGGGCAGAGATCTCCAGAGAGTCCACTGTGGGTAGAGGGTGTGGAGGGCGGCAGACTTTTACCCTCAGAATAGGCTGGGCTAAGGCTACTTTACTCACCTCCCAAGCTGTAGTTGAGTTAGTTGCCAGGAGAAGAGCCTCAGAGGAGCAGAACTTTCTCCAACCACTGGGCAGAAGCTTACCTGGTTCAGGAGTGATGTGTCTTACTCCATCACTTCTGTGGCCTGCCTCGGTGCCACCCAAGGGGTCAGATTTTTTCAGAAGACTCTGCAAGGTTATTTCACTGATTTGTGTGTTAATTCTAAAATGTCAGAATTTCACTGATTTGTGTGTTAATTCTAAAATGTCAGCATTTCCTTTTTTTTTTTTTTTTTAATTGGTACGTCTGATGTGGCACAAGCTCTTTTGCCAGGGCTGGGAATGAAAGCATCCCTGAAGGTGAAAGAGGGCACAGTGTAGGTGGCCAGGGTCAGAGCACAAAGAAGATGCCACACTGCCCCTCTCCCTGCCCCCCAGGACCACCTGAGGCCCACAAGTTCCCGTCCCTCTACCCTTGGCTGGGTCAGCAGTGGTCAGGCATGCAGGGGCCCTAAGGCCTTCTGGGGGCAGAGACTAACTAAGAACTGAGGCATTTCCTTGGCCAACAGGAGATGGAAAATGCCTGGAACGAATACCTGAAGTTGGAGAGCGACGTAGAGCAGCTAAGGCAGACCCTACAAGAGCAGCACAGAAGAGCATTTTTTTTCCAGGTGACCCAAGGGCTGTTCTTACCTCTTGAGCTCTGATTGCATCTGAGAACATTCACCTGTCTGGGCAGTGGGACTGAGAGCACTCCCCAGGGGCCTTGTGTTCCTCCGCCTGTTATCCACCTCCCTAAAGAGGCCAGCCACCCCAAGCTCTCGCTTGAGATTCTTTATACCCCCTGCATCTCGGTCCTTGGGCATTTGTGTAAGGGTTTTACTACAGCCATTTCAGGAAACAGGCCAGGTAGGAGATAGGTACCAACCTTGAGAACCTTACAGAGACTTGAGAATAAATCTGTGTTCTGTGCTTCTTGGCCCCGTCTTGGGTACCTAGCTCCTCAATTAGACTGTAGTAGCAGGAAGTCCCTACCTCCTTCCCTCCTCTGATTCCTGAAGATAGATCATATCAAGCGTCTAATTGTGGAGGGTAGAGGTCCGCTGAGGTGCCTCTGGCCTCCAGGTGTCCATTTGCATTTCTGGAGCCTGGGTTGTGTGTGTGATGCCCATCGCCATGACCCCTGCCTCATTCAGGAAAGGTGACCTTAGTATCCTTCCTCCTCGCAAATTTTTCCTTTACCCTTAAAAACCAGGCCATCCCACTGATAGCTGTCTCTGTCTCCCAAAGACCCTTGAGGGCTTCTCTTCTTCTATGTCGGGTCCCCCAGTTGCCAGGTCTTTTCCTCATTGTGGGAAAATAAATTCAACTTATTTGAATTTAGCAACCATTAATTAAAGGAGCTCTAGTAGCGTAGTGGTTACGAATCGGGCTGTGAACCGCAAGGTCAGCAGTTCAAAACTACCAGCTGTTCTGCAGGAGAAAGGCTTTCTGCTCCTGTAAAGATTTACAGCCTCGGAAACCCTGTACAGGGTCGCTATGAGTTGGAACCGACTCCACGGCACATAACAACAACAACAACAACAATTAAAGCATGATTAGTCATCACAATGCTAGGCCAATTTTGGTGCTAATTGATTACCTAATTCTAGCCAAGATTCTTCATTCAAATGAATTAATAGACATGTTGACGCTCCAAACATTGGCCTTCATTTTCAGAGTGAAAGAAATTTAGGAGGGGGGTTAGGTCTGTGGGCCAAGAGGGTTTTCCCAGCATGCTGTTACCTACCCTGCAAGTCACTCAAAGATGAATCCTGTAGAGCCGGTTCCGGATCACACAGAGGAGAACAGTACCGGGCTGGCCTGTGAGGGCCCTCAGAACCGGTCTCAGACTCCATTTTTGTGTTTTTCATATAATTCCCCTTCATCTAGGCTAACATTTTCTTTTTCTGTTTTGTGTCTCCAGCACTTAGCATAATGGCTCGCAAATACTAGGTGACTACTGACTGACAGTGTCTTTCAAACCACGATTTCTAGTTATGTTTTTCAACTGACCTGTCCTGCTATACCTGTCTTCTTCTTGGACTTCAATGATCCATATGCATTTTAGCAGCCCTTTTTTTAGTTTTTTATTCCTTATATGTCTATAATTACACAAAGAACACATGAAGACATCTCTGCAAAAATCAAACAAAACTAAAACCCAAGAAACAAAAGCTCTTCTTCCCACTCTCTGCCCCACTCCCCTCTCCTTCCTTATAAGTGATCAGGGCTGACATTATGTGGTAGAGCTTTCCAGACCATTGTAGATTCATTTCTAAACTTAGTCACATACATGGGAAGGTACTGCTTTAGTGGAGGAGGGAGGTGGATAAAATGGTTATTTAAGAGGATGATAATCTTACACATTGTTTGGCCACTTTTGTGTCTGTGTGATAACTTTGTCACAGAAGCCCTGTGCTTGGCTGTTAACTGAAAGGTTGGTAGTTCGAACCCAGCAGCCGCTCCATGGGAGAAGACTGTAGAACCTTATGGAGCAGTTCTTCTTTGTCCTGTAAGGTTGGAAATGACTTGGCAGCCATGGGTTTGAGTTTGTTTGATTTGATTTGATTTTTTTGTCATGGAAATCTTTCCAGGAAACTGCCCGTATCTGAAAATTTATGGTGAGCAATATGGTATTTGGAGTCCTGGTGTGGCACTGTGCTGGACTGCAAGGTTGGTGGTTCAAGCTCACCAGCCGCTCCGCAGAAACCCTGTACAGGGTCGCTATGAGTCAATACCTAGTTGATGGCACTTAACAACAACAATAATATGGTAGTTGTTATTAAGTGCCATGGAGTGAGTTCCAAGTCATATCGACCCTGTATAGGGTTTCTGAGGCTGTGGATCTTTGCAGGAGTGAAAAACCTCATCTTTCTCCTAAGGAGCAGCTGGTGGACTCAAACTGCCAACTTTGTGGTTCACAGGCCAGTTCTTATCCTACAGAGCCTCCATGCTCCCTGTCCAATATGGTAGCTACTTACATTTAGACTGATTAAGATGAAGTAAAATTTAACATTTATGCCTCAGTAGGGAATGGAGCTCTGGTAGCGTAGTGGTTACGAATCGGGCTGCGAACCTTAAGGCCAGCGGTTCGAAACTACCAGCCGCTCTGCGGGAGAAAGATGAGGCTTTCTACTCCCGTAAAGATTTACACCCTCGGAAACCCTGTACAGGGTCGCTATGGGTCGGAACCGACTCGATGGCACTTCACAACAACAACAACAACAGGAAATGAAGAGTTATTGCTTAATAGGTACAGAGTTTCTGTTTGGAGTAATGAAAAAGTTTGGGAATGAATTGTAGTGATGGTTGCACCACAGTATGAATATAATTAATGCCACTGAATTGTACATTTAAACAATGGTAAAAATGGCAAATTTTTACATCATCCCTATTTTACCACAATAATAATAATAAATAAATAAAGTCTGAAAAACCCATTGGTGGTGGTGTGTGCTGTGGAGTTAATTCCAACTCATAGCAACCCTGGATAGGGTTTCTGAGGCTGTGAATCTTTATTGGAGCAGAAAGCCTCATTTTTCTCCTGCAGAGCAGCGGGTAGATTCGAACTGCTGACCTTGTGGTTAACAGCCCAACTTGTAATCCATTATACTACCAGGCCTCCTTAAAGGGACAATAGTGAAAATAGGTTGTGAAACTGCTCCAAAGCTTGTACCATCACCCACCATTTCAGAATGCCTCTCAAGTTGTTATTATTAAGGAATTAACGGAAGGTGTAACCACATTTCATTCATAATATGGACTCACAACCTGCTAAAATATCTCAGTTCTGAAATAGCTAGTTTTGTTAGCTCAAACTAATCAGTTACATATTTATCCAAAAAAACCCACTAATTTACTGTTAAAAAAAAAAAATCTCAAGTGTATTTCAAATAACCAGCAGACAAACATAAGACATCTTTTTTTTAAATGGTAAATGAAGCGTGTTGAGTGTGTCAGGTTAGTTCCAAAGTACTTATGCATAAAAATAGCCTAAATGTCTGATACTTTATATTGTAACTGATGCTGAGATAGAGAGGTGACCTAATTTTTAAGAAGCTTTACGCCTCAGTCACAAGTGCTAACACAGGTTTTTGAGTAGATTTCCACCCGAGCCAAAAGTTCTATTGGGCAATACTGGTTTAAGCAGATCTTCTTAATGGCTACTTAACATTCCATAGTCTGGCTATTCTGTGCTTTATTTATCGATGTCTTTTCTGGTGGACATTTAAGTCCATTGTTTTTACTTTTATAAACAATGCTGTGATATCACGTAACTGTCTTTTCAAATTTGTTTACAAACATTTATCTAAGATTGTTGTTGTTCAGTGCCATCAGGTCAGTTCTAAGTCAAAGCATTTCCCAGGAATGGCTGGTGGGTTTGAACTACCAATCTTGCGTTTAGCAGTTCTATGTTTATCCTATAGCGCCACACCAAACCTGGAAATGAACTTGCTGGGTAGAAATGAGTACACATTTTAAAAGTTGATGTTGTTGTTGTTGTTCAGTGCTGACGAGTTGATTTTGACCCATAGCAACCCTATCTAGGGTTTCCTCGGAGCAGCTGGTGAGCTTGAACCACTGACCTTGCAGTTCAAATGACATTGTGGTCTGACACATTAGCCCACAGCACTACCCCAGGACAGTTGATGGATACTGCCAAACTGTCCTCTAAGAGACTGCTAATTTATCTTTCTACCAGCAGGGAATAAGAGCACTGAACTTGATGTTACCAGTCTTTTTAGTTTTTGCTAGTCTGCTGAGAGAAAAATGACTTCTTGTTTTAATTTGTGTTTATTTAATTATTAATGAGGTTAAATATGTTTTCCTTCAGCTAGTGTCCTTTATAATTCACCTGTGCATAGTTTTATGATAACATATAGCAGGCCAAAGTGGATTTTCCCCCTTCCATAAAACAAACAAGTACAATACAGTAACCAGTTGGCAGCCTGATCCCTGAGTCTTGATTTCCACCTAATCCCAGGGCACTGCACACGCTTTCCCTGAGTGTCCCGGTGACTTGGGACGCACACAAAGCCTAGCTTTGAGCAGACTCTGTGTTGGCTTCTTTGGTGTAGTCCTTGTTGTTGTGAAGTGCCGTCGAGTTGGTTCCAGTCCATAGCAACCCTGTATAGGGTTTCCAAGGAGCAGCTGGTGAACTTGAACTGCTGACCTTGTAGTTCAAATGACTTTGCAGTCTGATGCATTAGCCCACAGCATCACACCAGGGCTCCTAGGTCAGGCAAACTCTAGATAAATCATTAACACACTGACTTGTACTCACAATTCCATATGCAAATTCTCAGTTATGGGGCTTGGAAACTCACTTCTCTCTAGGCGGTTTGACTGTGAGAGCATTTATAATCTTCTCAGTCAAATAAGGAGAAGCCTTGTTTATGAAGATCCTCAGTCACCGAGTCAGGAATCGAAAACCCAGGGAGCTGTATGAGCGGCAGCCTTCCTACCCAACATGGTATGAGGAGACAGGAATGAAACCCCATCTCCTGCTCCCCAGATGCTCCTCTCACCTTGTCATTAAAGTCTGACGTTCCATCGTCCCTGGGGAAAGAGAGGTCCCTGAGTAACACTCAACTACTGACCCAAAAGTTGGTGATTTGAACTCATCCAGCGGCACCATGGTAGAAAGTCCTGGTGATCTGCGTCCAGAAAGATTACATTTAAGGAAACAGCTGGAGCGGTTCTACTGTAACACACGGCATCACTGTGAGTCTGAATTGATTCGGCAGCAGTGGGTTTGTTTGCACATGATCACCCACTTGGAGGGGATCGCTTCAAACACCTGTTGTCACCGTTGGTGGAAAGTGTTTGGTCAGGGAGTTTAAATGATCCCTTACTCATTTCACATGTTGTTGATAGTTGCTGTCAAGTCGATTCTGGCTCATGGCAACCCCGTGTGTGTCAGAGTCGAGCTGTGCTCCGTGGGGTTTTTAAGGCTACAGTCTTTCGTAAGCACACTCTCAGACTTTTCTTCTGAGTCACCTCTGGATGGTTCAAACCACGAACCTTATAGCTGATATTGAGCACTTGATCCTTTGTACCACCCAGGACTCTACTGCTTAAGCATCAGACCCCATGGGGACTTGCAGAACCTGCAAGTAGGAAGCACAATTAAGAATCAGGCTAGAACTTTTCCAGTTGAGGCACTTTGAGAGCTGAGGAAAGTGGGAAGCCTTCTTTTTGGACCATCAGTGGGAGGAAACCAAGGTTTTCTCCCATTGTTAACAATTTTCAAAATCACATGAAAACAATATCTGATGTCCACAACCCCTTGACTACCACAGAGCCCTGCTTACCTTTCTGTAGGGCCTCTTCTAATCTTGGTTAGAACCTGTCTAAGCATGTATTTAATCACATTGTCTTGTTCCTTTCCACCTGTGGTTTTTATAAAAATTACTTTGAGATGTAATTTTCATACTATAAAATTTACCTTTTAAAGTGCACAATTCAGTGGTTTTTCAGTCATGTAGCCATTTAATTTTTATATCATTTTTATCACCCCAAAAAGAAATCCTGTAGCCATTAACAGTCACTCCCCATAACTCCTGCCAATTCTCCATCCCCAGGCTTAAGGCAAGCTCTAATATATTAACTATCTCTATGGAGTTGCCTAGTTCTGGGCATTTTGATATGAAACCATTGTTGTTAAGTGCCTTCAAGTCAGTTCCAACCCACAGCAACCCTGTGCAGGGTTTCCAAGGAGCAGCTGGTGAGCTTGAACCAACCTTACAGTTCAAACCTACCTTACGGCCCCGTGCATTAACCCTCAGTGCCAGAAGGTAATATATGACCTTCTGAGTTTGGCTTTGCTGATTCAGCATAATGCTTTCAGGGTCCGTGCATGGTGTAGCATATATCAGGACATTGTCCCGTCGATCATTGCACTGTTAGCTAACCCTCAGGTTCCAGGATTCAGCTCTGTATCTTGTTTAAATTCTTTTTCTTCCCTTCTCCCTTGGTTGTATAAATCAGTCTATTTTTTAATTAGGTAAAAATAAATAAGCAGGACTGGTAAACGTCACTCTAAAATTTCTATCCTGGACCTTGGACTGTTCTGTGTCTACGTGTCTCCCAGAAAGCTGTGAAATAGCCTTAGTACTCTCCCCACTGCCCTCCAATCCCCAGGGTAAGGGGGTCTGTCTAAAATGACTGGAGAAGTCCTAAGAAGACTGCTGGTGAGGAGCTGAGAAGGAAATGAACCACCGTCCTTCTTCCTTAGGAGAAATCTCAGATACAGAAGGATCTCTGGAGGATTGAAGATGTCACTGCAGGCCTGAGTGCAAATAAGGAGAACTTCAGAATCCTGGTGGAATCAGTCAAAAATCCTGGTGAGTGGGCCATCTTCCTGGGGAGGGGGTGTGGAATTGGTGGCCAGAACACAAGTAGGTGGGACTGCCCTTGAGGGGGTCGGCTTTGAGAGGTTGGGTCTTCATGGCACTAAGTCACACCACTTGTCCTCCATGGAAGGTCTTTTTCCATCCTATGCTGTTTTGCCCTTCATACCCCTTAGAGAGAAAAACAGTGCCTTTGTTTCCTCACCCACCTGTGCCTTCACTCTCTACTTCTGAGAGCAAGTCGTCCCTGCAGCCCAGCCCTCCGACCAGCCCTGTACGGACTCCTCTGGAGGTTCGACTCTTCCCCCAGCTGCAAACCTACGTGCCATACCGACCTCACCCACCCCAGCTGAGGAAAGTGACATCCCCGCTTCAGTCACCAACCAAGATGAAGCCCAAAGCTGTAAGTTTTCATATCTAGGAGCTGAGCAGCCTCTCTTTCTCTCTATAGTAGATGCTTGGCCCTTTCTGTTCTGAGATCGACTTCTCTTGGGGGACTAGAACCAGCCAGAACCCTAAGGGAGTCCAGAGCCCTGAGCAGTTAGTGAGTAGTATTTACCTGCCTTTGCTTCTGACTCTCAGAGCTGGAGATGACCTAGCCTAACTCTCCCACTTTACAGTTGGGAAGACTGAGGACTAACAAGAGGAAGTGACTTGACTAAAAACTAACGGTGGAACTTGTGATCTATACAATGCAGAGAGGTGTGTGGTTGTTGGTGGGATGGGTCCCATACCGAGCTCCATGTAAACCTGCCGAGGGCTTTCCTTCAGTTATATCAACTGAAGGCCATCCTTATCTTCATCTGTAGTTGAGCACTGTACCTGGTTATAAAGATCCACATGGTTCTCACAATAACTTTAAAGATAGGAAGAACAACATCCCCACCTTACAAATAAGAAAACTTAGGTCCAAAGATAATTGAAATTTGCTTAAGGTCTCCATGTTAGTTAGTGGAGCCAACCCCTGCCTTCTGACCAAGCTCTTTAGTCTGTGCCATCTGTCATCTAATTGGACATCCAAGTCCTCAGGTTGGGTCTGTGGCCCGTGATGTTGAGTGGAAATGCCTTGAGTTCTGGGGTGTAGAGAGAGATCGAACGCTGGTCAGAATCTGGGAACACAGAGACTTAAAGGAAGTCATAGAAGGTCTAGTCAGTTGGTAAAATGAGAGCTTTTTCCTTCAGGAGCAGCCTGTCCTTGGCTGAAGAATACAGGCTTTGGGGAAAGGAACTGATCCAAGTGACAAGGAACTGAGCCTGAATTGTAACTATAATAGATGGAACCTTGGAATCGGGACCTCCAGATTTTTGCCAACAAATGTCTCAAAGCTTTGTTTAGGGCTCCCAGGACAGTATGCCTAGGACTTCCTATGGGCTTACTGCACAGAGTTGAATAAAACCATGTGAGCTCCTGTACTGGGGGGCTCACCATCCACCCACTTCCAGCAGGACCCAGATCTTCCAGACGCTTGTCAGGACCCTGGGTGTAGTCCATGACCCAACCAGAAAGTCTCTGGGAATGTCTTCATCTTGAGATGTCCTTTCCAGCTCCAGATCTAGGAGGCCATAAAACAAGAGGTAGAAGTAAAAATGAACAGCTTGAATGTCAGAGTCAGGTGGAAGACAACATAATGCAGGATACTCGCCAGGTAGATAGGGAACAGATAGATGAGGTGCCAGTCGGGGAGCTGGTACACCTGGATTCCAGTCCCTGTGTTCGGGCAAGTCTGTCCTCTAAACCTTCTCAGTCTTCCCTTGTTCAGAACAAGCAACGTGCGGTCAGTGACCACAGGCTTCCTGCTCATGGCTTGGTCCCCTATGGCTCTCTAGGGCAGACCTT
Source organism: Chrysochloris asiatica (assembly GCF_000296735.1). Classification (NCBI taxonomy): domain Eukaryota; kingdom Metazoa; phylum Chordata; class Mammalia; order Afrosoricida; family Chrysochloridae; genus Chrysochloris; species Chrysochloris asiatica. Next base: position 6,974,885 of record NW_006408601.1, on the reverse strand, counting down.
TCTCACCGCAGGGTTGTTGGGAGTGGAAGGGGGCGGTCTTCTTTCCTGTCCTCCTTATACTGGGTGTGTGCTTGCCAGTTTCACCAATTTGTTGGTCACTTGTGTTTTTAATTGTAGCAAAGTATATTTCTTACAAAGAACTTGCTATTTTAACCATTTTTTAAGTTAATAAATAATTCAGTGGCATTAACCACATTCCCTGTGCTGTACAACCATCACCACCATCTCCTTTCAAAAGTTGTTCATCACTCCACACAGAAAGCCAGTGCCCATTACCAACAAAGCACCCCTCATCTCCTGGTAAGCACTAACTCTATTCTCCATGTCCATGAATCCGTCCCCTCGTCATCTGACAACACTGAAACTGCATTATCAGGTCATTTGTGTCTGGCTCATTTCACCTAACACAATGCATGTTAGGTGTCATTTTAAGGCTCATCCATGTCACATGTGTGCTGGTTTATTTTTTAACATTTATATTTGTGAAACAACAGTATCCATCCCATAAGTAATATAAAACCTGAGTTTATAATTTGACAAGTAATTATAAAGGGACTATCTGCAAAAATAACAACAACAAATGACAATCATCTCTCCCACAATACTCTCTGCTCTGCGGGGTTCAATAATTAGTTACAATAACCACACAGAACTCAGACACTATCATCACAGTGACAGGGTTTATTAGAGAAGTTAACGGATTACAATTCAGGGTCAGTTCTACAGTCAGGACAGCCTCTCTCTGGTCCTCCGCCCTTAGACATGGCCTCTACCCTGCTCTGGAAATGGTACAGAGCTTTAATAGGGCTGCTGATAAATGCCCACAGGGCACACCACTCCATCATAGACCTCAGCCTAAAGGCCCTTGGCTTTAACACCATGGGTCATCAAGCCTAGCTTCCCTAATTGAGTGCAGGGAGATATCCCGCTCTGCAAACAAGCCCCCTGCCCAGCTTCCTTGCTCTGTCTCATGCTCTGACTCTGGATTCTGTGGTGGCTGCTTTTCAGCCACTCCTCTGGTGTCACTCTTTCTGTGCCTGGGTGGAGGGGGCTCAGTGCACTGGGACCTTGGGGTCCAAAGGACGTGCTCCACTCCTGGCTCTTCTTTGATAGTAGTGAGGTCCTCCTTTCCTGCTTCTGAGATTTTATACCCATGCTAGAGAAGCAAGTTTTTACAATCACAGTTAACCTTCTTAACCATCATTCATAGCGGATCCATATCATCCTATCAGTATCTTCTCCCTCTTTCTGTTACTCAGACTCACCAGAAAGAGAGTCATTTGGTGGGAGACTAAGGTTAGAAGAGACATATTAAATAATCCACTACACAACTCCATCTATGTTAAACTGCCATGCAGACCAAGAAATCAAATTATGCCAGCAGCCATGGGCCCCTTCCCAGTTTAGGCCACTCTCTGTCCATCAGAAGTAACTACTCCCTTGACTTTTAGGTTAAGAATTCCCTTGCTTTTCCTTATAGTTTTACTGTATAAGTTTACATATCTAAATACTTCCATTTAATTTTGCCTGTATATAATATTGTATTCATTGTCTGTTGTATCTTTTTGTCAATGTTTCAGCGCTCTGTGTACATTGTTATAGGTAGCTGTGGTAGTAGCTATGTGCTGTTGTGTGGGTTCTGATTCAGCATCCATGTATACGTTTTCCGAGGCTACACATCTTTACAGGAGCAGAAAGCCTCATCTGTCCCCCACAGAACAGGTTCAAGTGCTGACCTGGCTGTTAGCAGCCACGCTATATAGTTCTTTCATTTTTATTTGGCTTGTTTTCCTGAATTTAATGTGATTTATTTTTAATAAATAATACTCTGAAAGCATTCAAAAACAAAAGGTATGTTATAAAATGCCTTCCTCTCAACCTCTTTCTCCAGATACCCTGTTTTCAAGAGTGTTATATTTATCTTTTTGGGGAGTTTTTTTTTTAGAAATTGGTGATTCTGTAGTCTTACCAGGGTTGGAAAGCACTGATCTTTGGGGAGCATCTGGCTGCTTCCAGGTAGGCAGCTTACCTTCTGCACGTTCCTGAACTGCTGCTTTCAAAGAGTGTGAACAGACCTTGCAAAGCAAGCTTGGAGTGCCATTTCTTGAGCTCTGTGAAAGTGTGAAAAACAAAGCAAAGTTCCATTGAGAAAGAGGGAACTTGGGAGAAGGAAGGACACCGTGGTCAGTTGTCTGCAGGATCGGGTGTTCACGGAGGTCAGGCCCAGTGTGTCCATCTGTGGAGGAACCACAGCCCTCAGAAAGCAATGGGTAGGGTGGGGGGCAACCTGGATAATAGCAACATTTGTCCTGGCCCAGGGATTGGGCTGCGGTGGCGGGTAGCCAGTCATTCAGCCCACAACCTATTCCATTAACAAGTCATGAAGAATCAAATACTCTACAACTATGCACAGTTTGGATAGGAAGGGTCAGGAGGACTCAGGTCCCCAGCGTATGACGACTCCAGACTTTGTGTAGGCACAAGGAGCCAGCTCAGTCTGGCACTGCAGAGTGGCAGATGTTCTGTTAGAAGCTTACAAGTCAGTCCAGCATTAGCAGCCTGCCTCCAAGACAGGGGACAGGCAGGTAGGCCAAGAGCACCGGACTCAAGAGACTGAGTTCTGGAACCCGGGCCAGTGCATACAGGTAACACTGAAAACTAAACAACGTGTGACTCAGAGGGAACCACAAGGATGGAGCAGGGACATCCCTGCTCTTCTCTCTTCTACCTGGAGCAGTAATAACATCCCTTGGCCAAGCATCATGCCGAGTTTCTCCAAGATGGCCTGTTGAGAACTCACTGTGGTACCATGCTCAGCAGCCTGCCCTCTGGCGCCCTCTCCTCACACTAGTTCTGCTTCGTTTTCTGAGCAGGAAGATGAGGCACCTCCCAGGCCCCCTCTCCCAGAACTCTACAGCCCAGAGGACCAGGCCCCGGCTGTGCCCCCTCTGCCCAGGGAGGCCTCCATCATCCGACACACTTCTGTGAGGGGACTCAAGCGACAGTCGGATGAGAGGAAGCGAGACCGGGAGCTGGGCCAGTGTGTGAACGGAGACTCAAGGGTGAGCAGGGAGGGGCCCTGGGGTTGCCACACTGTGTGTAGGGTGGGGGTGGAGCGGCGGGGGGAGATGACCTGGAAACCACTTCATACTTGGCCCCTGCCCACAGGTGGAACTCCGGTCATACGTTAGTGAACCTGAGCTGGCGACCCTCAGTGGGGACACGGCCCAGCCCTCCCTCACACTTGTGGACTCTGAGAGCAGGTACCAGACGCTGCCAGGTAGAGGTAAGGCAAAACGCTTTATGGGGTCTTCATAGGAACTGCTCTCCCAACCCTCATGGGTACCTCGGACTCTTCTGTCAGGAGGCCCTGAGCCTACTACTCCTCCCTCAAGCCCACAGCCTGATTCTCTCATCTTTACATCTGTGCCAGGAACAATACAAATAGCAAATACGGTACATAGGCGTTTTGTGACTGTTGTTTCTCATAACAACCCTATGATAGTATTATTAGCCCATTTTAGAGAGAAGGAAACTAAAGCTCAAAGAAAGTCAGTAATTTGCCAGAGTTCTGGCCCCAGAGTCAGCATATTAGCCACTGCCCCCTGCAGGCCTTCCAGAGGATTTCTTCCCCTCTTCTGTGTCATTCTAAGACTCAGTGAGACGGTTCTTTAAAGAAACACACTTTCTCTTCAGTTGGACCTCGTTCTCTTGCTCTTCCCTGTCTCTTCAAGATAGGGATGGAAACAGACTTGGGCTCTTAGACTTTGCCCATCTCCCATTTGTCCCAGACCCCTGGGACCCCTGAGCAGGTTGGCAGCTCTTGGAGCAAACAGGTCCAACATTCTTTTCCTGTTGGCCGGCCCAGAAAGCAGGACATACAAATGTGGTGACTGTGAAATACAGGTGATAGCTAATTCTGCATAAGGCTTCACTAAGGTGGAACATTTGGGTTATGAAGGGTGTGTACGTGTTCATCCGGAAGGAGAGCGATAAAGGACATTCTTACCCCTCTTCCTTGCTACATGCCCAACAGCGCAGGTCTCCTTCATGTAGCACACAAGCCGAGTGGGACACTCACCCGTCAGGGGCAGATGGCCCTCCTGGCCTGGTCCCCAGTACTGCACCCTGGGGCCTTCCACTTCCAGTCCCTGGGGAGGGAACGGCGACAGAAGAGTGGGCCCTCTTGGTGGCCCTCATGGGAATGGGAGGTTAATATTGGAGGGCAGCGCCTGTCCACTTGCCATGAGAACTTGCATTTCTCTTCTTGCTAAGGGCTCTCAGGATCCACGTCCAGGCTCCAGCAGCCGTCCAGCATTGCTCCCTACGTCACGCTCCGGAGGGGTCCAAATGCCGAAAACAGCAAGATGGCCTTCCCTGTGAGTGGTCTTAAAAGTGCTTGAGTGGCTCAGCACTCCCTTTTGGTGCCACCATCCACACTGCCCACCAAGGAGTGGAGGGCCTGCTTGGGGCAGCATGAAACTGCCTTCTGTGCTGTCCTCCAGCCTGTCAGGGTCAGCAGGGAGCCTGCGTGTGTGCAGAACGGAATAGCCCCAGACCACAGTGGCTGCATGTACTGGGCTGTGGGCATTATGTTCAGGAGTGTGGTTCCTCATACCAAGAGGGACTCAACTCTAGCGAGTGCACGTTTATATATGAAAGAGATGGGACCAGCAGGGTGGCTGCCCTCTCTGTGCTCAGCCCAGCTGCTTCATCTGTCTCTTGCCTCTCTCCCCTCCTCTGCAGAGACCGAAGAGTGCCTTGGAGCGCCTGTACTCGGGGGACCACCAGCGAGGCAAGATGAGCGCGGAGGAGCAACTCGAGCGCATGAAGCGGCATCAGAAGGCCCTGGTCCGGGAACGCAAGAGGACGCTCAGCCAGGGAGAGAGGACAGGCCTCCCTTCATCCCGATACCTCAGCCAGCCTCTCCCAGGAGATCTCGGCTCAGTATGTTAGGAGGGGCCGGGATAGGGAGCAGAGCTTCCCCTGAAGCTGCACAGGGCTTCCTCGATTCCCCCAAACATTAGCACATCCCATTCCTTGAGAATGGGCTGTGGACCTCAGTGGTTCAGAGGACACTCCGGGGCCCAGGCTGTATATGAGACCCAGTCAGAGAGTGACCCAGAACTGGAACAGGAGTGAGGATATCACAGCAGGAGTCGAGAAGCCTGATGAGCAAGTATCCAAAGTCAGTCTTCCGGATGAGTCTGAGAGGGGCCTTTGCAGGCATTTGGAATCTTGGAATCAAGAACCTGGGAATACAGAGATTAAGGAGTGGAGGAGGAGGAGGATGGTGAGAAGAGTTGAGGAGGAACTCAAACCAACCAGCCTTCCAGACCTCCCAGAGGATGCCCTGTGGGAACTACTAAGCTTGGCTACTGGTCTCTAGCTGGCGGTGCTCCGAGGTCTCATGGTGCCCTCAGAGAGCTGGGGAGTCTGTGCTGCCCCCTGATGGCACTGCCCAGCACTGTGCCCTGCCTTAGGTCCCTCGTGGAAACATTCCATTTGGCTTGACCCTGTTGTTGGAAATGTTGCGTTTCCCAAGCCTGCTTTCTTTCCCTAATTCATTGCACAAGCTCTCTTGCTTTTAGTGGTGTTATTAATTGCCCCTCTAATCCTGCCTGATTGCGTTTACAGAAGCTTCTAATTTACATTGAGTGTACTCTAACTGACCTGTGCTCTTTGTTACCAGATGTGTAATAGCAACTCCAGTCTTGATATCCTAGTGAGTTACCTCCATCTGTGACTCACCTTCCTGCTGCCCCCATCCTACAGGCCCACCACCTCCTAATTCAATCATCCCAAATGCCACCCTGCAAAGCTGAGCTAACCCCCAGCCCGAGGACAGTGGCCATTGGCAGATTTTTAGGCATTACAAATTTATACAAGTCCAGGCCTTACACGCGTATGGTAGATGTGGACTTTGGAGGAGGCACATATTAATAAATTCTACCAACTCTGGTAGCGTAGTGGTTACGAATCGGGCTGTGAACCTTAAGGTCAGCGGTTCGAAACTACCAGCTGCTCTGCGGGAGAAAGATGAGGCTTTCTACTCCCGTAAAGATTTACACCCTCGGAAACCCTATACAGGGTCGCTATGGGTCGGAACCGACTCGATGGCACATAACAACAACAACAACCAAGTCTGAAGTGGTTCGGTTCCAACGCCTCCTGCCCTATCACATAATTTTTTATGGAAAACCTTTTGTGTTTCTGGTACTTAAAAACTTGAATGGACAAGCAAAGTATCCAATGTTCTATATTCAGAGGGTCTCCCCGCAGCTGTTAGCTCAAACACCAAAAAAAGGGATAAGACCCAAGTACTTATTCCCTTAAAGCTGCAAACCTGGTAACTTTTTAAACTTTATATGAACATGTTATATGGGGGTAATACTGACCTTTTACTATTTGTTGTCTCAAAAGTAGAAAGATTAACTAGAAATCGTAACTTCAATACCTTGTCATTTTTATCTTTGAAAAAAAGACTATTGTAAGTCTCTGCATCGACGCCAATAAACTTGCTGCTTGATGAGACTGGATTGGAGGGTAATAGTGTCCAGTCATTCTTTGTGGTTTGTGTAAACAATCAGGCTGAGCTAAAAAGACGCCTTGTCGCGATCTGGGGCACTTGTTAGCACGTAAGATAATTAATGTTTGTTTCCTTTGTGAACCATTAAATTAATTTTTCATCTCTGGAAGTTCAGTTGCCTAATCCTTTCGAACTCTAATTGGAAAACATCACCTTAGAGCGATTATGTTGGTCTGGAGTCAGTTCTGAGAGCTTGTGCATGAATGGGTGAAATGTGTTGATATGGCTATGGGCTTGGGGGCTGGGGGCATCTGAGGGGACCTCAAAGACATCTGGGACTGTCTGGGGCTCCATGAGGTATAGGAGACGCAATGGCCTGCTATGGTTAAGTCCCCTGAGCTTCTGTTAAAAGAAGAGAGACTTTGAGTCTGATCTCTCTCCTCACCAACCTGCTGCATGGCAAAGGCCTGTGAGGATGCCGGTCTCGAGTGGGGGAAGCAAGACCGTCATGCTTGAGCCCTAGAGTGGTCAGGTTATTTTTTCCCTCTTGTACGGACATGCTTATTACAAAGTCAGTGCTGCTGAACAGCCTTGTTATGTGCCGTGGAGTCGGTTCCAACTCATAGCCACCCTGTACAGGGTTTCCGAGGCTGTAAATCCTTATGGGAGCAAAAAGCCTCATCTTTCTCCTGTGGAACAGCTGGTAGCCTCAGGAAAGGTATATTTGGTTTTATCATCTCAATTTTGTTATTTTTCATTTTCATTTTTTTAATGAAAAGAAAGTATCTGCCCTAACTAGATGGCTATCTTAAGCAGCCCCTTCTCTGGCCAGTGAGGGTATGCACTTCCCCTGAACTGCATCCTCTCAGAGACTCTGCGTTATTCCACTTCTTAGCAGAGCCTTAGAGGACTAGCTGTCTCCACTCGTTCTGAGGACATATGGCTTCTGAACCAGAAGGCCTTGCCCAAGCTGTGGAGCAGGAGAAGGGCCATCCCATCTCTGGAGTGCTGCTCTAGACTCTGTTTTGAGTTTGCCCTCTCACACCCAAGAGCCTTCTACGCCCACGGGGACCATCTGAACCCAAAGCCCTGGGTCTTAGACCTGTGCCTGGTGGTACATGTTTGAACCCTCAGGTGCCCAGATCAGACACAAAGCAGCAAGCAATCCAGAAACAGGACATGTGAAGTGGGCAGAGGCATCATTTTCCACTGAACATGTAGTTACAACTCACAGGAGGGACCATCCATGACAAAACTGTGTGTTTTAGAGGAAACGGGGTTGAGGACCACAGTCACACAGCTTTTCGGGGTGGGTCACAGGCCCATCTTCTCAGCCCTGCGAGGACCATCCTGAAGGGACCTGGCATGGCTCTCAGCAGCCAGGGAGTGACTGCTCTGTACCCTCTTGTTCTGTTGCCAGTGGAAACGTGAGCAAGACTTTGACCTACAGCTGCTGGAACGGGCCATGCGAGGGGAGAGAAAAGACAAGGAGGAGAATGGCTGGTTGACAGTGCAGGCTATACCCGTCACTGAGCTGGACCTGGAGCCACAAGACTATGACCTGGACATCAGCCGAGAGGTGAGGGCAGGAGCTTGCTTCAGGCCAGCCCAGGAGGCACAGCCCTCCGGCTCCCAGCCTGAACAGCAATCCCAATGGCACCGGGAGTGTTAGCCTGAATAAGGCCCAGGAGAAAGGATGACCACAGCTTCAGGCACTAAAAAGAATCCAGGCTTTGTGGTATAGGTGCACGTTTTTTCCCCTCTGTGTTTTGGGACAAGTCATTTGTGCCTGATTTCTTAACATTAAATGATTGTGGTGAGGAGCAAGTGATTTTGTGTGTTGCTGGAAGGATTAGCAATTCTTGCAAAGCCATGCACATGGGGCCTAGCACATGATGAAGATATGATACAGCCATGGGTATTGTGGGGAAAGGAGTCCTCGTGTGGTGCTGTGGGTTAATGCGCTGGACTTCAAAGTTGGTTTGAACCACAAGGTTGGTGGATCAAGCTCATCAGCTGTTCCTTGGAGGCCTTGTACAGGGTCGCTATGGGTGGGAACTGACTCACTAGCACTAACAACCATTATTGGGAAATGTGTAGCCCTGGAAGGCCACAGGTTGGCCTTGAAACTGGCCACTCAGGACAACTTGGACAATCAGACTTAGGGTAGTGAAGGGCAGGTTTGAAAACCACAAACAAAATTTCAGCTTTGATTGAGAATAGTTGGTTCAGGGACCCTGGTAGTACCTGGAGGATAAGCACTGGACTGTTAACTGCAAGAAAGATGAGGCTGTCTGCTCCTTTAAAAGATTTATAGTCTCGGAAACCACGTATAGGGTCGCTGTAAGTTGGAATTGACTTGAGTCAATAATGAGTAAACAAATAAGTTGATGCCTATTTCTGGTCTGATTTCTTTGAGTGCCCTCTAGTGACTGATATGCATCATGACAGGACAAGTCTGGGAACGCCAGTAATCCATGGCTCTTTACTAATTAGGAATGTTGCTACTCAAGGGAAGAGAAAGGGGATTTAAAAAATGACAGACTCAGGGTCTTCAAGACATAGGGTGGGCTTCTGTGGTCTGTACTGTGCCATCTGTAAGCTGTGGAAGACCAATTCTAGCTGTTTGATTCAACTTTGTGCCTTAGCACCTAGCCCAGGGCCAGGCACACAGCAGGTATGCCATCAATACTTGCTAGAAGAAGTCTCTGTTGATGGGTTGCACAGTTGCCCACAGAAGTCCCATAGTACAGTAGCTTGGCCTACCCTGAAACCACATGAGAAAAAATGCTCTTATCTCATGAAGCGCAGATGTAGGGGAGCCCTCAGTCAAACGTCCCCCATAGGTTTGTCTGATTGCCTTTCTGTGTGTCTCCTTCCTGTTTATAAGGAGCTGGGTCAGACCCCTTAACAGGCAGATTTTGCCGCAGTTTTCTCCCTGACCAAGTGTGTTAGTATCTGTTCTTTGGGAACAAGGGAACAGAATGTGAGCAAAAAAATGCCTGTGAAAGTGCTGAATGCTGGTCCAGCCAGGGCCTCCAGGGCTAGTGAGGACAGTCCTCATCCCTCAGCACTTTTCCCTTTGGCACCTGAAACAGCCAAAGTTTTGCGCTTTCTCAGATTCACAAAAGAAGCTTCCACACCCTTCCTTGGCAGTGGACATGTGTTCTGTAGTATCCTCATTGGCCCACCAGCCAGGGAAAAAGTCCTTCCTTATCTCTAACCTAAATCCCTCCTGCTACAATGTAATCTGCATCCTTCCTCTGGATCTGTCCTCATTGTAAATAACAGAGAAGAGTTTATTTATTTCTTACCATCTTTCACCAGTGTGAAAGGGCCACATGGGTTTTAGTTCAAGTCCAAATTTGCCCTGGCATTGGATTTAGCTTGTTTTTAGACGCTTCAGCCAAGCCTATTTACATGTGCTTTTATATAGTTCAAGGAGAAAGGATTCTCCCAGGTGTACAAGAGTTGCCGTCATGATTCTTTGGTGGTGGTGTTGAGTACTGTTGAGTTGGTTCCAACTCATAATAGTGATCCTGTGTAAGGTTTTCAAGAAGTGGCTGGTGGGTTTGAACCGCTGACGTTGTCCAGTGCTTATCCTACATCATCACACTAGAACTTCTCATGATTCTTGTTGTTAAGTGCCATCTAGTTGGTTCCAACTCACAGAAACTTTTACGGGAGCAAAAAGTCTCATCTTTCTTCCGTGGAGTGGCTGGTGGGCTCCAACCACAGACCTTGTAGTCTGCAGTCCAGTGCTTAGTGTATGGAGCCACCATGCTGCTTCTTGTGATTCTTAGTCCAACCGAAATTTTGCAAGTTACCACTGGATTGTGTGAGATATGAGTGGGGAGGAATTGGGTCATTTCTTTCTGGAAAGCAACACGCACGCATAGCTGCCTCTTGTCTGGGTCAGAAGAGCTTTTGTAGGGACAGACAGTATTATTATTTCCTTTCATCCATCCATCCACACAACCAGTTGTTCAAAGAGTTATCTGCTGGAGGGCTGCGAAGTGCCAGGTCCCTGCATAAACAGCAGAGAGGCAGGAATGAACAGACACAGGACAGTAACAAGAGGAGGGCATGACCTCGTTGGAGGATCAAGGTGGTTTCTACAGGTAAGGTTGAAGGGATGAGAAAAAGTCAATGAACCAAGAGGAAGAGCATCCCCAATGGTGGAAGCAGCAGGAACAAGAGGCCCCATGGTAGGAGGGGAACTCAAGGAGCTGGTGGGCCAGTGTGACTGGATGGTCAGCAAGTGTGAACAGGTAAAGCCTTGTGTTGAAGGTGACCAGCATTAAGGGTTATCTTTATCCAGAGAGCTTTGTCTGTTTTTTCTTGCCCCTTCCATTCCTTCAGTCTGTAGAAGGTTGTCTGGTATGATGGAAGGAACGTGGCCTTTGAAGCCAGACTTGGGCCTTACTCTCTATGAACTCGGTGTGCTTCCTTATGAGTGGGAGTTCTAAGCATCCCCCCCTTCTACTTTCTGGTCCTCTCCTCAGCTTTCCAAACCAGAGAAGGTCTCTATCCCTGAGCGCTATGTGGAGCTGGACCCTGAAGACCCACCTAGTCTTGAGGAGCTGCAGGCGCGGTATCGCAAAGCTGAGAAGATCCGCAACATCCTTGCCCGGTCAAGGTCAGTCTGGCAGCCCATCAGGCAAACACCAGGGGGTGTCTCAGCGATGTGGGAGTGAGCCCAGCCTCGCTCTCAGGAGCGCCCTGCTCATGGGCAGGGGCAGGCTGGTACTCACCATGTCACAAGCACATCAGTGAGGACACCTGCCTGGGTCATTGGGAAGTGCTGAAAGTACTCACAGAGATCCCCATCCTGCCCCCCTGCACCAAACTCTGTGTCCCCAGTAACCCAGCAGGTGGTCGGAGTGGCACCAACGTGGCAGTGGAGTGTCTGAAGTTGGGAGATCAGCTCCAGGAAGGTCCTCCCAGTGTTAGACCCGCATGCAGACCCAGGCACTTGACCCATTTTCCCATCTCCACAGTAGTCTCCTGTCCCTTCAGCCTCAGTAGCCCTGGAACGGAAACCTGTTGTTTGTAAGCTCCCTTCTACATCTGCATTCAACAGATTTGGAGCTCTAACCTGGGGTCGGTGACCCTCCCAAAAGGGAACAAGGTTGTGAGCTTTGGGGTGTGTGGAGAGAAGCATGTATACCTTTGTCTAGGGAGAAAGACTCGTTTTTCATCTGATGCTCCCGTGAACAGGTTGAGAACTTCCAAGCCAAGGAGAGCCCTGCCCAGCCCCTGACCTGCACTCTTGGGACTGATGGTCAGGGGTGGTCGGAGCTCATAGTCTGTTTTCCGGGCCTCCTGCAGCATGTGCAACCTGCAGCCAGCAACAAGTCAGGACCGGAACAGTGTGGCCGACCTGGACTCGCAGCTGCAGGAGCAGGAACGTATCATCAATATCTCCTACGCCCTGGCCTCCGAGGCCTCCCAGCGCAGCAAGCAGGTAGCAGGTAAGGCCATCGATGAATCCTCCCAGGGCTTCGGGGACCAGAGTCACAGATGTCAGGGTTGGCAGTTGATGGCCACTCATGTGTTCCCCCACAAGCACAACAGGGAGGGCTTGGAGGGTGAAGTGGCAGGCCAGGCATTTGGGGAGACTGTGGGAACCAGAGGAAACAGGTCCCAGGAGCGTCCATTCTGAAATCCAGGACCAGTGCTGCAGTCTAGTCACAGAGGGCTGCTCAGGAACAGCGGTCTGAAGCCCCTGAACCATGGAGGCAAGGTGAAGGTTTCTGACCTCCTGGAGAGAAAGGCCAGAAAAGTCCTTCGTGCTTGAGTTTCTTTCTGGAATAGGAGGGGCCCCTCTCATCTTCCCCGGGACCCCTGCTCAAAACCAAAGGCCTTGTTCACCAAAGGAGACCATGCTTGCCAGAAAGCAGCATTAGGGAGGTGGGACTTTATGCTGTCCAGCGGGATGAATTGCACCCTAGTGTGTGTGTGTTTGTGTATGTGTGTGCACATAGGTGAGTGTGTATGTGTACAGACAAGAATGGAACCCCCCGTGTGCCCTCCGCTGTCTCCCAGCACCATTTCGCCCACTGCCTGTCTGGGTAATTCTGCCAAGTGTGCCATAGGCTTTCTGGGTAATCAGAGACCACTGCCTGTCTGGGTAATTCTGCCAAGTGTGCCGTAGGCTTTCTGGGGAGGGGACAGTCACTGAGTCTGCAATGATATGACACAGTCTCTACCAGCCCCTCCCACCCTGCCAAAGGGTCTACAAGTGTCGAAGGGGAGAGTAGCAGGACCCCGAAGTGACTGACCTTGGGGAGTCTGGCCTGGGGGGCAAAAATGGCTTCCATTTAAGTGGCTGAGGACAAGGGGAGAGCAGGGTCTCAGCAGAAGCCCCCTGGTTCCATCCTGCACACATAGTGACTGAGAGGTGGTCAGTGTGTGCTGGTCTGTGGCTGAGGAGACCCCCTCCACCTAATGATTTGGGGACTTCCTGACCCAGCGCAGCCACTTCCGAGATGCTCCCTCCGCACAGCACCCTCCTCTCTCACCTGTGCTTGCTCTAACTCTCGGGGTCTGTCGTCCTCGCCTTCCTAACCACCAGCCCAGAGCACGCTCAGACCCACTACCCTGCGGTCAGTTAGCAGGGCCTCCCTCACCTCCCTGCTGAGGGACAGCCCTTTGGCAGCCTGACGCCACTCTTGCTCCCACACTCCGTCTCAGAGACAGAGCTGGGACTGCGGATCACTGCTCATGGAGGGGCGTCTGGAGCTCCCGGAGCAGATGGGGGGTCTAACACACACTTAATTCCTGTGTGCCTGTCTAGCGCAGCAGCTGGCCCTCCTCCCGCCTAAAGCCCCTCTGTCCTCCAGGCCGGTGCCACCTTACCCCCCTTTAAGCAACGGACTCCACTACACCTTTGTCTAACACCTGCCAAGTAAGAGACTGTGCCGCATGCCCCCTGTGCTGCTCACTGCCCCTCGCCTAGTGCTGAGCATGCCCCTTCCCCCTCCCCTCCCCACATCTGAGAGCATTACAGTGCCGCCCCCCCCCCCCTTCCACTGGCAAAGCGGCCGCTGGGAAGACAGACTCGAGCTTCAGCGGGTGAAGACTGATGCTTTACAGGAATTCAGTCCTCAGTGGCTCTGATACAATGCTGCATGTGATCTAGGCCTCCTGCCTACCAGAAACCCTCCAGGCCAGAACTGTACTTCTCACCCCCAGCTCTCTTCCCTCTGCGACCGGGGCAGGCCAGCCTCGGGGGTTTGGAGAAGAGGGGCTTGGGTCTTGGCCTCTTGGGACTGATTTAACAGATGAGGAAACTGAGGCCTGGCGAGGACATGGGGCTTCCCTGAGCTCACTCAGTGAGTGGTGTTAGAGCAAGAGCTGGACCTGCCCTTTTCGTGGCTTGTGCACCTTATAAGGGAGAGAGAAGAAATTTCAGGGCAATGTGAACATGCCTCCTAGTCAGTCAGAATGGTCTAGCACCAACTCTGTCAAATCCTCCCCAGGGAATGTTTGGTGATGAGAGGGTTACAGAGGGACGTCAGGAGGGCTGATACCTAATAGTCTGTGATGGGGGAGTCCTTGGCCCGGATCCTGGACTGAAAAGGGTTAGATCACAGGTCCCCGCAGTCCTTTCCCTGATATTTCATCTCCTTCTTCCTCCTTTTATGTACACTTGTGATTAAGTAAGTTGTTAGCAACCACTGGCCTGTCAGTTTGTCGTACTTTGGTGGCTTGCATGTTGCCGTGATACAGGAAGCTAGGCCACTGGTATTTCAAACATCAGCAGGTTCACCCATGGCAGACAGGGTTCAGTTGAGTTTCCAGACTAAAGTCAGACTAGGAAGAAAAGCCTGAGAATCTCCTCCTGGAAATTGATCACAACAACATACTGTCGAATATAATGCTGGAAGGTGAGCCCCCTTTGGAAGGCACTCACAATGTACAACAGCTACAACACTGTACTCAAATTCCAGCGAGGGTGAGGGTGGCACCGAACCCGACGACATTTCCTGATGTCCTGTATCAGGTCGCTTTGAGTTGGAGCCAACTTAATGGCAACTAATGACAACATTGCCAAGTACCTCCTGTGACCCACACAACCACCTGAGGAAGCGAGCAGCTCCCCTTTGACAATGAGCAAATAGAATTCAGAGACCTTGGACTTGTCCAAGGGGTTGGCACTTCTCAGTGTCAGAGCCAGGATTTGAACCTTTTCTGTGTGAGTCCAGAGATTCTGTCTTAAGGATCTACTCCTGGGCTAGTTTGGACCACACCTAGAAGCTAGAGATAGGTGTTTGGAGAAGAGTGTGAAATGACGGCCTGTAAGTGTGTGTGTTTTGGGGGGAAGGGTGCCCACCAGGATGCACCCCAGCCTCAGAGCAGAATTGGCTGGCCCCTGCCCCTGCATAGGGTGGGAGGGAGGTGTGGAGAAGAGACCCCATCGCTGAAGAACCACAGCGGGGTCGTTGTAAAGGCCACAGGGATCCTGCCGGGGTCGCAGTCGGGTTAAGGTTTTCTCCTAGAAATCCAAGCATGGTGCTACTGCCCAGGGCACAGAGGGGGCACTACCCCTCCTGACTTTTGCTGTGGCAGCTAGGCCTGAGTCCTCCTTTGGAACACAGTCACACTTCCTCTGGGTCTCCCAGCATACTCAGTAGAAGGTGGCTATAATCAGTCTTTCAGATTAGAGAAACTGAGGCAGGGCCAGAATTGGAACCAGAGTCCACTTTGCTAAGGTGAGGGAGGGTAGGACAAGCAGCCATGCACCCGAGGAACCCGGGTCCCTCCATGGCGGCCGCGTTGCCCAGTCCCCTGCTGTGCTGCTCTCTGTTAGCTGTCTGTCATTCCCTGTCACACGTGTGCACAGACATGCCCACCACCCACTCCCCAGATGTGGGCAGGGGTCTTGCCGGCGTCTCACTGTCTTCTGTGCTTCTTGCTAGCCCAGGCGGTGACTGATCCATGACCCGCTGTGCAGAGAAGCCTGGAGCCAGCTTCCTCCCAGGAAATGGATCTTTCTGCCCCCAAGGAAGCCCCTTTCACCTGCGGGGAGTTCTGGCTGGAGGAAGGCGGAGCCCACCAATTCTGGGGCGTTCACCATAGGGCTAGATCTTAACACACACACACCCAACTTGTTCTAGTTCAGACTCCTTTTTACATCTGACAGAGGCACTTTTAATACACACTGTAAAATACTGACACTGCATTTTAGAATCAGTCTATTTTATAACATTAACTTCAAAGGGCTGAGTGGCTGGAAAGAGGAGACGACAGGATGTCATAGCTGCCTGTACAGAATCGGGGTGGCCGGTATGAGTGGGAGAGAAGGCAGGGCAAGCAGAGCCCTGTCCAGCTTCGGATGAACTCAGGTAAAAGTTGGATTTGGGAATGTGTTTCCAGTGGATTCAACTGTTGGCTGGTTGGTGTGCTGTCTGGCTGGCCTAGCTGGATGACCAGCTCTATGCGACACTCCACTCAGACAGCACAGGGATGGTCATTGGGCTTGGTTTAGGGCCAAGTTTGTTCAAGAGCTGTGGGCTCCCCAACCCACCCATGAGGCGTTCTCAGCAAAGAGCTCTTTGCAGAAAGAAAAGAGCAGTTTGCTTTAATTTTTAAAAAGACAGTTCGGAATACAGAAAAGGTGACAGGAAGCGACTTTCATTGTATCATGAGCAATAAACTTCACGCATCTGCCTAGAAATCCCCGAGCATCAGGACCTCGATGGCAAGACTTTGGCAGGACTTCCAGCCCATGAGATGAGGGGGCCAAGCCAGTCCCAATGTTTGTACCCCTTTATTCATGTCATGCCCCTCTGAGAGCCTACATACAGAAAATGGTGTTTAAAAGGAAAAACAAAACAAAAACCTCCATGGGGTGGAGCCACACTGGAAATGAAAATTTGTCTTTGACTATGCGCTGGAAAGGGGGGAAAATTCTCAAAATATATTTAGAAGTTGCCGTCTATTTATAACTAATTCCAAATGCTGCCAGTATCGACTTCATGACATTTGCCAAAATAAAATTTTATTTTTGCCTTTATAAGATTTTGTGGGGAAAATGAAATGAATATTTTGCAAGAAAAAGTTAATTTAAATAAAAGTGTAATGGTTTGCAAAAAACAAAAGCAAAAGTGATGTATAGATTAAAATATTAATCTGGTCTGCTTTCTTCTGCTTCTTGGTGAGTGGCCTGGCTTCATTTCTTCCGAAAATTCCCACTGTCTTCATCATGCCTGTACTACTTATGAAAAGTTCCTCCCGATTACAGTTCTTTGTCACTTGGTTGCCTTGGAGGCCTGGGGAAGGAAACCTGTGTTCCTAGGCTCTTGGCTGGGCTCCTGCAGCTGCTCAGGGTGGCCCCCACCCCACCCCACCCCTGCCGGGGAGCTGCCTGGCTGCAGACTCTCATGTGGGGCTGGTTTGGCAGGCCAGCTGCAATCCAGATAGCACTGGGGGGCACTGTGGCCCTCTTCCAACCCACATGCTGCCTGCCCGTTCCAGTGAGGAGAGTCAATGACAGTCCCTGGCAAACTGGATTTGCCTTTAATTCATGTTGACTTGTGATTTATGCGTCACACGGACGGCAGGAGGCCAGTTCAGGTTAGGAATGCGGCTCCTTCCAAGTGTGTTGTCATGGCTATTTTTCTCCATTGCCAAGATGAGCACCCGAGGTTTAGAGCGGCTTTCCAACTATTTAAAGTAGGAGAAATTGTTTCCAAGGCCTTCTGAACAGGGGAGACTGCTGCTTTTTTAGCTACTGGTGTCGTTTTGAATTTTAAAATAAAGAGTGCTGTCTGATTTGAAGCATCATTTGGAGTTGAGTCTCCATAACAGATGAAAGAGGAGGGACAAAGGGGTTCCGTAATGGCGCACAGTCCCTCCCTGCTGCCCCCACTCCAAAAAAACAAAAAAACACACAAGGCAATACCCGTCACACAGGGTGGCTATCTGCAGACACTGTAAGGGTGAAAACATCAGCCAGTGGTCTCCTTACTGTTGATCTCCGTCTTTATTTTACACACACAATCCCTGCGTAGCTACCGCCTCCAAGGGTATTCAATCGGAGGAGGGTGCCGCCTGTTCTCAAGAATCCGGCCCAGATTTTGGTCTACAGAGAGCATGGCAGGCCCTCAACTCCGACTCCATGAAAGGTATGTATGTCCCAGCTACTTTACCGGGAAGCAGGACCCATGACTCAGCCCTCTCAAGAAGAGCTGGGTTCCCTTAGGTAAGCAGGGCCATCTATGAAGTACTGGCTGGCCATGGACCCTATGGGATCGGGACAACTCTGGGAGACGGGGTCCAGTTATTCTAGCTTCAGTTGCTTACAGAACTCTAAAGAGTGGGATTGTCGTTGATGATTGAAAAATGGACATTCTTCTTCCTCCATTTGATGGTATTCACTCAATCTCTAACTCAAACCCAGGCCCATTCCCAGGATGTCTACCTAATTTTAGCAGGAGCCATCAAGGACATTTTAAGATCTGGTATAAAATGGGGGTTGAGAATAAAATATTTTCCTAATCTCAACATGTACCTCCCAAAGGGCCAAGTTCTCAACATGTCTAGGCTGTTGTTTATGAATTAAGTGATTTATGTTGAAATGTGTGTCTATTTTGTGAGTACATATGAAGGAGATATGTGCAGATATTTCATTTTCTTCCCATCATTACTTTTTCTGTTTGTCTTGATGTCTCACTATGGGAGGGTAAATTGCATTTAGCCATTCTCCTCCCTCTGATCCAGCCTGCCTTTCTTGAAATTTGGTTACCTTCAGGTCAGCTGAGATCTCTAGAATTTTCCTCAGTAGGTTACAGAGTCCTGGTATGGTACTGTGGGTTAATGTACTGGACTGCAAGGTTGGTTTGAACTGCAAGGTCTGCGGTTCAAGCTCACCAGTAGCTCCTTGGAAACCCTATTCAGTGCCACTATGAGTTGGAACCGACTCGACAGCATTTAAACAACATTGTAGGTTACAGTCCAATGATGGGTACACACTATCTGCTACCAAATCACTCATTCTCCAAGGACCCAGAAGGCTTTCTTTGTCTACTTGGGACTGGAGGCAGAGGGCAGGCAGGCCCTGACTCAGCTACACAGGAGCCCATTTGGGGTTTTGGAAATTTCCCACAACCACATGGAGTACTTGCTGCTCCATGGTGAGTCCTTTTGTGTTCTCACCAAGGGTGAGAAAAGAGAAGCAAATTATTTATCTAATCCACAAATCACATTTCTGAGACATGCATGGCAGGCAAATGCTGGGAGACCCTGCTTCCTATTCAGCAGCAGACGCTAGGGTATGTGATAGACTTTGCCCATGTGAGTTGCACACTGTTATGAAAAGAACAAAGAGATGGGGAGCTGAGGAAGACATGAAAAATGGCAGCCCCTCCCCACCCAGTAAACATGCCATTGCTTTGCTGCCTCCACTCAAAAGGCTACCTCTTTCATTGCTCTCCCAGCAAAGAAACCTTTCTTCAGAGCTAGTGGTGGGGTACAAAGGCAAAGTACAAAATGTGTGCACATCACAGTCCCCGTAATTCTGTTTGAACAAGCGTATTGATTGGGTCTGACCCTGTTACATTTTTTCCCTATTATTTGAAAAGGTGCATCTAAGTGTAGTGAATTGAACTGGCGGAGCTGAACTTTCCATGAAAACTCATCGAGGTATTTCTTTAGTTCAAAGCGTTTGAATTTTAAAGGGCATTTTTAATATGAGTCTGTTGAGTATTCTCTTCCAAGGCCCAACAAGAGATGTTCAATGCAGATGAGCCTGGAGAGAGGGCTAACGGGTGGGGGTGGACAGGCCCGCAAGGGGGGGGGGGTCTGGGTGGTGGCTGGGGGGCACCTACCATTAGGGGAAATCCATGGTTTGGGAGGGAGGCCAACCTCCAGGATTTGGAGAAGTCGACGTAGAAACAATCCTAAGAAACTACCTGTTTGAGCTCACTGGGAATCGCTTAGGGGGTAAGGACGTGGCTGCCCAGATGGATCTCTTTGGCATAGACAAGGGTTCTGTCCTCACTCACCCTCATAGTCTGCTTTGAGACTGGGATGGAAAGAGAGGCAAAGTCCCTTGACTGAGGTCAGAGTTGGCAAAAGCTGTCTTAACTGCCCTCTACGGCACACTCCCTGGGCTGATGTCACACATCATTGGCAGTGGTTTTCCCACTGGGCCCTGACCTGCATCTCAGTCCTTAACTGATCTGACACCTTTTGCTTGTGTAGGCCGTGGTCTTAGCAGTGGTCCATCTTGCCACCCTGGCCCAAGGCCTTGAGAGCCTTCACAAAGCCTCCATCTCCCCATGAATGAGGTTCTCCAGATGTGCTCAACGTTCACAGCCCCGGGAACTCTTGGCCCAAGTCTGTACCTTTGGGGGCCTCTTAGTCTAGAAAGCACCCCCTTCCTAGACTCAGAGTTTGTGTTCAAAGGCAGAACCATCCTTGAGAAGCTGGACAATCAGGACTTCTGCCAAAAGAACCCAGATGTGGGCATCTCAGCATAATCCTTTTTGTCTTTGCCAATCTCCAGCTTCACAGAGTCAATGTAAGGTGAGAATCACAGTAATAAAACAGTTCTCTGGGTCCACCTTTGGCCCACAATTGTAAGAACACTAACCCCCTTCAGATTCTTCCCTGCTTGACCTGAAGTATTTCACATAAACTCTGACATGAAGGGTATTGTTTGTCTTGTTCACTGTATTATCCCCTAGTGCCTAAACAATGTGTACCACATATAACATGCTAACAAATCCTTTATTAAACGAATGAGTGAAGGGCCCAGGAGGCTTTTTTTGTCTACTTGGGATCGGAGGTGGAGATTTAAACAGACCTGACTCAGCCAGATGGGAGCCTATTTGGAGTTCTGAAGTTTCCCACAACCCCAATAGAAGTTAAGGCCAGTTGGCAGGGAGCTGTTTCTCTTGTTTCGATGGCTTTGCCTGTAAATGCTATGATCTGTTGGTTTAGACTGTACTCTCTAGTTTCTTATCTTTGTTTCTTGAACAGTGGGTAGGAGCAGGGATTGGAGAACTCAAATCCATCCTTATTAGCTCTGTGACCTTGTAGATGTCACATAACCTCCCTTAGCTTGTTTCCTCAACTGAAAATGAGAATGATAATGTACCTACTTTACATGGGGGATTATGAGGGGTAAAGGAGATACTCCTCTGGCACAGTCCCTGGCATGAGAACAAATGGTCACTACACTGATTTTACCCTCACGCATGATCCTTATGAATAGCAGGGCTCACGGTGGTTTGTCCACATTTATACCTGCATCTCCTTTCCCTGACTGGGCAGGAGTCACAGCTTTGGGGTCATCTACTATGCCTTTTCTCCTTGCCATAGTCTTCTGCCCTCCATCTTCTGCTGGCCATTTCTGACTGCCACCTGCAGTGGTCCTGGGCTTTTGAAGTTGGGGTCAGTAAGCCGGCCACTCCACTCCGCGGCTGCTTCCCCGAGCTCCCCAGGTGCTGAGGACAGGCGGCTTCTGTGAGCCCACCTCCTGCAGCCCTGTGGCTGTCCACCCACCCTGATAGCAGATCAACCTGTGAGCGGCCCTTTGATGTCAATTCCCAAACTGGAACCTCATGCCTGCTCTGAGGACCCAGGGCTTTGAAGTTGGTCTATAAACTGAGCTTCCAGGAATAAAGTTGTCTGTTGTGCCTCAGAGCCTGGCTGGGCCCCCGTAAAGGCACTAAAGGCATGAGGAGTGCCGCAGACACCTGATAAATAATTCTTTCTGGGCCTAAGAAAGATTCCTTCCGTTTAAAGGGGAGGAAAATTCCCTTGACCTTTTCATTGAAGTTCTGGGGTGGGGGGCTAGAGAGGTTTTTCTTATGTCCTTACTGAAACCACAGAGGGCAGGTGGGTTGCCTGAGAGCTGGCCTTCAAAGACTGTACCACAGGGCTCCCACCCCTGACCCTGGCCCCAAGACCCCCTTAGTAAGCCCCCTCCCCACGGGCAGGAAGAAGGGTCTCCCCTGCTCTGGACCAAACCCTGCCATAAATGGCAGGCTGGGCTCTGTTGCCTCCCCTTTCTCCAGTGCCTGGCACCTTCAAGAGGTGAGGCAGGCAGGAGACTATGGGAATGTCAGCCCTGCAAGTGGATAGCTGCTGACTGTGCACTGAGCACTTACTCACACCAGGCCCTCTGCTCAGTCGCCCTTTGTGCACCGCAGGAGAATAGGAAGCTGGCTTGCATAGTTTAGTGTGCGCCTTTTTCTTTATGGAGAACTGTAACTACTACCAGTGAGGGGTCAGAAAGCAAACACCTGTGCAACCACCCACTCAGGCTAGAAACACGCCCTCATGCTCAGCGCTGTGGTGGAATGCCGTCTAGTCGGTTCTGTTTCACAGGGAGCCTGCATAGAATTTCTAAGGAGCAGTTGGTGAGTTTGAACAGCCGACCTTGCGACCCAGTGCTTATCCTACAGAGCCACAGCAGGACTTTTCTAGCCTCAGTAAGTCCTCCCTTTCCATAAAGGATTTACTTTTTTGCTTTTCCTCCATTGCTTTACTGTCTAAGCAGGCATTGCTAAATACTATAGTTTCATTTTGTTTTCTGAAATGTGTACAGATGGAGTGATAGAGACATTTCTTTGTGCCTGGCCTTTTTTCACTAAACATTTTAGTATAACATGTAAACATAGCTAAATCAGCGTTCCCCCCATGGAATGTTCATTTGTGTTTCATGTAACTATGTTGTTATTGAGTGTTGTCGAGTCATTTCCAACTCATGGCGATCCTGTATAGGACTTCCAAGGAGCAGCTGGTGGGTTTGAACTGCCGAACTTGTGATCCAGTGCTTATCACAGCACATCATGCATTTTGATTGCTGTATAATATTCCACGGTATGAACACTGGAAATTGGTCAGCTCTTTACCCATTCTATTATTGAAGGTCATTTTGTATTTTTTTTCCATGTTGCTATAATCATTTTCTATGCATGTTTCTAGGTGTGCACATGCCTTCATATTTCTTTTGGTATATACCCAGGTGTAGACTTGCTAGGCCCTAGGATACATGCATTTTCAACTTCAGTAGAAAATACAACACTGTTTCCCAAAGCAGTTACTTCCACTATATATTGTTCCACACCTTCACTGTCACTGGCAACCTTGAGATGGTGCTTGGTGATCCCTTCCAGAAGGTATTCATGTCCTTATGTAATCCTCTTGTCAGTGTGGGCTGGACCTAGCAACTCATAAATAACTTCTAATGAATAGGATATAATAGAAGATGTGGGATGACTCTTCCAAGATTTGGTTACAAACATACTCTGACTTCTGTCTTGGGTACCCTCTTACTTTCTCACTTGCTTACTATAAGGGAAGCCGTGTTGTGAGCTAACTGAGGAGAGACTTACCTGACACGAAAAGCCAGTGAGAACCTGAGACTTGCACTAGCCACAGGAGTGAGCTTGGATGTGGGTACAAAGAACGTGGTCCAGTCCTGGCTCATCTTCTTTGATGGTAATGAAACCCCCCTCCTACTTCTGAGATGGTCTCATTTCATACTTAATTTAGAGTTCCAGGTTTTTACAATCACAGGAACTCTGTTAATAGTTACAACTGAATCATATCATCTTATCAGTATCTTCTCCACCTTTTTACCAAGACCCATCAGGAAAAAGGTGTTTGGTGGGAGTTACAAAGACATGAAGTAATTCACTACACAGCACTAATTACATATTTATCAATATGACTAGAGTTTTTTTTTTTTTTTTAAGTTCCAATTAGTATATTATATATTGCTAAAGGTCAGCGGTTCGAAACTACCAGCCGCTCCGCGGGAGAAAGATGAGGCTTTCTACTCCCGTAAGGATTTACACCCTCGGAAACCCTGTACAGGGTCGCTATGGGTCGGAACCGACTTGACGGCACTTAACAACAACAACAACTTAACAAATGAGTCCTGGTGTGGCGCTGTGGGCTAATGTGTCAGACTGCAAAGTCATTTGAACTGCCAGGTCGGTAGTTCAAGCTCACCAGCTGCTCCTCAGAAACCCTATATGGGTCGCTATGGCTTGGAACCAACTCGACGGCACTTAACAACACCTTAACAAATGATCCCCAAGCTTATTGGCTCACTGAGCATGACATAGCATGGGTTTCCCGGTTCATGAGACAAGCAAAGTTGAGTGACTTTGGGGAGGGGGCTTATGTGGAGAGTGGGGTGTCTCCAGGCACTTATGTGGGGGAACTGGGTTTGCTAACCAACAGAGCTAGAGCTGAGTACCTTCTGGCTGAGGCTTGGGGTGGAGTGGTGTGTCCTGTGGGCATGTATCAGCAGCCCTAAAAAGAACTTTGTAACATTGCCAGAACAGGGCAGAGGCCAGCGAGAAGCCCACCTGTGGGCATGATGGCAGAGGAGAGGCTGTTCAGACTGAAAGAATGGTGCCCTGAACATTTCTACCCCTGAATTGTAACCTGTTATCTTCCCCACCTAAAAACTCTGAGCATGGTGTCTGAGTTCCGGGTGCCCACTGCAATGAATTATTGAACCCAGCTGAGTAGATTGTTGGCGTCATTGTATTACAATGCCCTTCCTTGTGTGTGGTCTGAACCTGAGGCTTGCAACAGCCACAAGAATGAAGTTGCAAGTGGGTCTCTCACCTAGTCAAATCTTGAGATGGTTCCAGCCCTGACTGACACCTTCATTATATAGCCCTGAGCTACAGGTACCCAGCTAAGTCCAGATTTCTGACTAGAAACTGTGAGAAATGTTGGTTGTAAGTCATTACATTTTGGGATAATTTGTTATGTACTGACTCAATGGCACTTCACACACACATATACACATATGTTGTCGCTTCAGACTCATGGCTTTATGGGGTTTCTGAGGAGCAACTGGTAGGTAGGTTTGAACCTCTGACCTCTCAGCTAGCAGACCAGTACTTATCTTCCATCACCACACCAAGACTCCATATGTATATACGAGTCTTTCTGCTCCCGCAAAGATTAATAGCCTCAGAAACCCTACGCAGGGTCTCTATGAGTCAGAACCAACTCTATGGCACTCAAAATGTTCTAGGAGGCTTTGTTGATTTGCCTTTCAGTTAGACCTACAGTCCACCAGGAGCTGATTTTTAGATAAAGGTGTGAAATGGGTATCAGATTTCATTTTCCCATATAGATATCGAATTTATTGAAGAATCTATCATTTGCTACTGCTATACAGTGCTGTCTTTATCATAAGGCAACTATAGAGTCGATTTGGACTCATTGTGACCCAGTGTGTGTCAGAGTAGAGCTGTGTTCCATTATAATTTCAATAAAGTTTCAATAGTTGGTATTTTGGGAAGTCGATTACCAGGCCTTTTTTCTGAGGTGCCTTTGGATAAAGTTGAACCTCCAGCCTTTTGCTTAGCAGCCAACTATGTTAAGCATTTGCATCCTCTAGGTCTTCCTGTCGTAAGTAATTGTGCAAGTATTTGGGGCTATTTTGTGACTTTTCTAT
The DNA here is from genome assembly GCF_000296735.1 of Chrysochloris asiatica. NCBI lineage: Eukaryota > Metazoa > Chordata > Mammalia > Afrosoricida > Chrysochloridae > Chrysochloris > Chrysochloris asiatica. Next base: position 6,949,911 of record NW_006408601.1, on the reverse strand, counting down.
TTCATTGTTTACTTGCTTTTTGTGCCTAAACCACAGTATTTTACTGCTGCAACTTTACTGTTGTTATTATTAAGTGCTATGAAATTGGTTCTAACTCATAGCAATCCTGCATAGTGCTTACGAGGAGCAGCTGGTGGGTTTGAACTGCCAACCTTGGGGTTACCTGTACAGTTCTTATCCTATAGCACCACACCAGGACTCCATATCAAGCTTTGGTGATGGTGGTGGTCGTGATGGTGTGCCATGCATAGGGTTTCCGAGACTGTAAATCTTTATGGGAACAGAAAGCCTCATCTTACTTCCATGATAGTAATTCGTTTTATGGTAGTTTCGAACTGTTGACCTTGAGGTTAGCAGACAAACTCATAACCACTCAAGCTTTAATACCCAGAAAAGCAAGACTTTTATTTTGCTTTTATTCTTCACAAGTGTCTCAGCTATTTTTGGCCTTTGGTATTTCCTTACAAATTTTAGAACCAACTTGCCAAGTTTCATCCTCCTCCCTGCCCCATTGGATTTCTTTCTTTTTGAATTAAAACTGCCTGCATCTAAATTACTTTGAGAGATATGCATCTCTACAATACTGAGTCTTTTAATCCATGAACATGTTACATACATCTCTAGCTCTTCACATTTTTCTCCCAAAACTATTTTATAGGGAAAAAAATAATTCTGCAATTTTGTACAAGGTTGCTTTGAATCAACGATCCCACTGAGAACCAATAGAAAGGTAAGTTAAAAAACATATATATACATACATACCCCTTCTAGGGTCGCTATGGGTCGGAACCGACTTTACAGCACTTAACAACAACAACAACAACAACCCCTTCTATTGGGAAGCATGGAGCGCCATCAAAGCACTGAAATTGAATGAAACCATTTACCACAGGACAGGCAGGGAGCATGGACTCAGTATTTGGTACCATTTTCTCCCTCATGGTGAATTGCCCATTCTAAAAGTTGTGGCTGAGAGAAGCTGGTTAGCTCCATCTCCAAACAGTTGTTCTTTGCTAGTATAGTGGGTTACACGTTGAGCTGCTAATGGCAAGGTCAGCAGTTTGAATCCACCAGCTTCTCCTCAGGAGAAATATGAGGCTTTATGCTCCCATAAAGATTTATAGCCTCAGAAACAGGGTTGCCATGAGTAGGAATCAACTTGACAACAAGAGTAGCAGCTTCATGCTGTGGTTAAGTGCCTGCGAGTCAATTATGACCCATAACCACCCTGTGTAGGGTTTCTGAGGAGCCACTTGTGGGTCTGAACTGCCAACCTTGTGGTTGAAAGTGACCTTGCAGTCCAGGGGATTGCCCTGCAGCACCCTACCAGGACTTCCGCAGAGCAGGTTCTCACCCTATTCCTGTACCACTTAGGAGCTATCCAAAGACTCAAGGGGTATCTTTAAACAGGTGTTTAGGGTGGTGCTGTGAGCTAAGCATTGGGCTGCTAACCGCAAGGCCAGAGGTTCAAACCCAACAGCCACCCTGTGAGTCAAAGACGAGGCTGTTTGCTTTTGTAAAGATTACAGTTTCGGAACCCTACAGAGCAGTTCTATTCTGCCCTATATAGGACCGTTGAGTCGAAATCCACTCGATGGCAGTGGGTTTTGTTTGAGTTTGGATATAGTCCATTAGGGGAATAGTAAGTACTCTTTTCTTCAGTCAACCGGCTTGACAGCTCTAAACTGATGTGATTTCTTCACCCTGTTACATTGCTGCAGCTGGGGGTCCAGTTGCCATCACCAACGTTTAAATGGTCTCAGGAAGTCTGAGTTGAATGTGGCCTTCACCTAATGTTTTCTCTTCTTTTGATTTTCATATCTCTGTGTGGATTGGCTTATACAAATTTCTGTACCTTCAGCCGTTATTTTTCCCCAGTGCTGCTTGACATTATAGTTACATTGTCTTCTAGCTTTCATTGTTTCCATAGAAAAGTCTTCATTTTTTTGCTCCACTGAAGGTATTTTTCCTTAGTCTGCTCTTGCTTTTCTGGTTTGTGTTTCATAGCACTGGTATTATGGAGTCCTGGTATGATGCTGCCGGATAATGATTTAGACTACAAGGTTGAACTCCAAGGTTGGTGGTTCAAACTGACCAGCCACTCCTTGGAAACCCTACATAGGGGTATTATGAGTTGGAACCAACTCGATGGCACTAACAACTGTTATTAGGATAGGTTTAGGTGTGATTTTGTCTTTATCCTGTTTGGGATTTGTAAAGATTCTCAAATCGGCTTGCTAAAATTCTCACCCATTCTCTCTCTTTTTTTTTAAGTTTTTATTGTGAATTGAGTGAAAGTTTATAGGGCAGATCATCAGTTTTACATGAAAAAAATCATATACCTTGTTTCATTACAATGATTATAATCCCCTCCATGTACCATCAGTTAACAGTATTTCTCTCTATTCATTTTAGCTCTGTTTTTTTAAACACTCAGGCATATATAATACAGAATGTCTTTATATGCATGCAACACTCATGGAAGCAGCAGTCAAGAAATTAACCGACGTGTTGCACTAGGCAAATCTACTGCACAAGACATCTTTAAAGTATTCAAGAGCAAAGATGTCAGTGTGAAGATTAAGGTGCGCCTGACCAAAGCCATGGTATTTTCAATCACCTCATATGCATGTGAAAGTTGAACAATGTGGAAGACTAGAGGCATTTGAGTTATGGTGTTGGAGGGCAATATTGAAATTACCATGGACTTCCAGAAGAACAAACAAATCTGTGTTGGAGGAAGTGCAGTCCGAATGCTGCTTAGAAGCCAGAATGCTGAGACTTGTCTCTCATAATTTAGGACATGTTATCAGGAGGGACCTGTCCCTGAAGAACACAGTGCTTGATAAAATAGAGGGTCAGTGAAAAAGAGGAAGATCCCCAATGAGATGACAGCAATGGGCTAAAACGTAACAAATGTTGTGAGACTGATGCAGGACCCGGCAGTGTTTCATTCTGTTGTGCTTAGTTAGGGTTGCCATGAGTTGGAACCAACTCGACAGTACTCAACAATGACAAGTAAACTTACTCTTTTTCCAGGATTGGGTTCATGTTACATGTGCTTCATTTAGCAATAAATTTGGGGACTCTTTGGTATCTTTCCATATTATTCTTTTTAAAAACAGAAAACAAACCAATTGCTGATAAGTTGATTCTGGCTCATGGCACTATATGCTTGTCCGAGTACAACTGTACTCCGTAGGGTTGTCAATGGCTGATTTTTTGGAAGTAGATCCCCGAGCCTTTTTTCTGAGGTGACTCTCGGTGAACTTGGATCTCCAACATTTTGGTTTGCAGCCGAGTGCAGTAGCCATTTGTACCACCCCCAGAGGTCTCCTCATTCTTTTTTTTTCCCATTCTCCCCTCCCCCACCCCCCTTTGCTCTCTTCTTTCAGGGACTCCGGATTTCACCCTGAATGTTACTCTAGCTTCTATTTCCTATTCTTGGGAAATGATAGCTCATTATGCAAGAATACATTGCATCCAAGTTTTGTTGCTGTTGGGAGTCGGTTCCAATTCATAGCAACCCTGTATAGGGTTTCCAAAGAGCAGTCGGTGACTTTGAATTGTCGACCTTGCAGTCCAGTGCTTTCTCCCGCAGCAGGATCCATGCTAAGAGTTGATGATTCAATGTCCCTTCTCTTACTAAAGTTACTCAAACTCTCCTGTCCTCACAAGATGTGGAGATTTTCCCTGGTCACAAAGTTCAATGTTTCAGGGTCTATATTCTGCACTCTGCCAGTGCTCAGCATCTGATTCTAAGATGTGGCTTAGGTATTTGGCAACCTTATGTATTTGCGATATGTAGTACACTCTAATGTGGGGGGCACTAAGGGAGGGACATTTCCTATCTGGTCTAAGGCCAGGGTTTCTGAATTTCAATGCTGTTGACATTTGGGGCCAGGTAATTCTTTGTTGTGGAGGTCTGTCCTGTGCATTGTAGGATGTTATGCAGAGGTCCTGCTCTCTCCCTAGGAGATGCTTCCCCCTTTTCAGTTGTGACAAAATGATCTCTAGATATTGCCAAATATCCCCTTGGGGGTAAAAATCACTGTTGGTAGAGAACCATGGGCCTAAGAACAATACTTCAGATAAGATCCAGATGATATGTTCCATTTGGGATTTTAATACCAATCGACAATCTGCTTGATAAAAGCATGTTTGACCTGAGGTATGAATTAAAATGTGGTATTTTCTTTAGGCTACTTGGGAGCTTAAAGCTAAGATTCATGTTTAGCATATTAACTCTAGGAGCCTGTTTTCAGGACTCCCCTTTGATTTTGAATATAATTGGTACTTTGGGAAATGGCTTCATGTGATTTGAAGACTGACAGGCAAAATGTCTCCATATGGAAGCAGTACCGTTTTCAGCGGAAGTTAGGCTACTTGAAGTAGCTTTGGGGCCAGTGAACAGCAGGTTTGGAAGTTGAAGAGGAACAGGGAAGACATTGTTTGGTACGTGTGGTGGGCATACAGCACCTATTCCTTTGGTTTTTCTCATGCCACATTTAACTGTGGGATGCTTTCTGACAGTGGGGTGGGGAGCTGCAGTTCAGAAATCAAGCCAATGGGGGCTCAAACCACAGTAATTTGGGCATTAAAGTTAATGTGTACTTCCAATTTGGATATGGAAAAGTCAAATCTTTTCTCTTTTCTTGGAAACCACCCAAAAGCAACAAGGAGAATGAGAAACAGAAGTACAAACTCCTATTTCAACAAAACTAGGAGACATCTGAGAACTGGAACTATAATAAGAGTGGTGAAGGAGCTGGAAAAGCATTGGATATGAAATGAGAATACAAGCAGCAGCCTGCCGCTGCTGCTGTCCAGAGCAAGCACGCTAGCCCGGCTTCTGCAGGGTGGTGATATTAGCAGGAGAGTCTAGTCCTAGAGCACATTGTCAGGGCTACAGTGATTCACACACACAATTCTGGATCATGAGAAAAATGTTAGTCTGACCTCTTTGACCTGAAAATCCTGCTAATTCCTGGGAAGAATATCACTTAAAAATCAGTTTTTCCCATCTAGGCAATTTTCTTTTAAGTGTTCATTCTTGAATGTAAAGTGTTACATTCAATCTCTCAGCAAATTCTGTTGGCTCTCCTTTCAAAGTACATGGTTCTGACTGCTTCCACCATTACCCTCTTTCATGCTCTCGTGCTCAAGCTGGAATATGGCAACAATTTCTAAACAGGGCACTCCGTTTTCATGATTGGCACTCTTAAAGATACAGGGCTATATTCATTAGATCATGCTTTAAGTCAACCAAAATTAAAAGGCAATGTTCAATCTCAATTCTTTCCATTTACAGATGAAAGCACTGAAAAAAGATCAAATTTGTTTGACTCTTCACTTAACCCTATGAACTCTTGGAATTATAGGCCAAAATTCAGCAATCTGTTCACCTTTCCTGTTACATATAAGCCAAATTGGTGCTGTGGTTTTATGTGCTGCAAACTCAATTTGAACCTCAAGGTTGGCAGTTCAAGCTCACCAGCTGCTCCTGGGAAACCCTATACAGGGTTGCTATGGGTAGGAATGGACTAGAAATCGACAGCACTTTAACAATTTTATTGATGGCTTATATATAACTGGAACCCGTCTGATTTACAAAAGGAAACGTTCAGGCTGTACCATCAACAGTTTCAAAGCCTGGGATGTTTTTACTTGTGGGGACAATCATCTTTAAGATCTGCGATGGCTGAGATTGCCTTCCTCAGGGGGAAAAAGGCTACTGTGAAAGAAATAGCAAAAATTTCAAGATTAAATGGTTTGAGACAAATACAATTGCATTGTCCATATTAATTTCCTTTTGAATCCCCTCACGTGCACAAGAGGACTGTGTTCACTTGACTACTAAGAGCTCTGGTAGTGTAGTGGTTATGAGTTGGGCTGCTAATCTCATGGTCAGCAGTTGGAAACCACCACGGTTCCCTAGAAGATGAGGAAACCCTATAGAGGGTCGCTGAGTCAGAACTGACTGGGGGGTACTATGCAGATGGGCTTAAGTATTAAGTAGCATTCTGTGCAGTTGCATCAAGGGCAGGTAGAACCTTAATAGAATGAGTTGAGGGAGGGAACGAAAGGGACTCAGTGGCTAGAATTTGCATGTTTACTGCTCATCAGTGTGCTAAACAGTTTACACTTTTCTGTTTCTCACACTAAGCATGAAGTGGTTACTACTGTGATCCTGCTAAAAGGTGACCCAAAGAGCTCAAGCTGTGCTCAAGGTCACTTAGCAAGGTAGTAGGACTGCAAGAGGACCTAGAGCACAGTGGGGCACATCTGCAGGTTGTGGATTTAGTAGGCAGAAGCTCAAGGAATTTCTTACGGATTCTCTATAAGTTAGAAGGTAACAGCATATTAACAGTGAAGATGAGAAGGTCTCAAGTTTGAGAACAGAGGTTTTAATGACAATAGTCAACTAGGTTAGAGGAAATAGTACGGATAACAGTGTTGTGGGTGACTGACAGTAATTTTTAGTAATAGCAATTTGTGTATTTGTTGAGTTTTCTCCTGAATGCTCTGTAGGGGACTAGATATATCTATATCTAGGGTTGGAATTTTCCAGCAAGATATTACATTGGGGAGGGTTATTTGGGCTAGTAACAACTATGGTACTGAATTAATAAATAAAAAATCTAGATAGGGCTTATGAAGGTGAAAACAGATTGCCAGTGACCAGACTCACAGGAATAAATGAAAAGAGGTATTATAGTCAGAGGGGAGATTTCTAAATCAGTGACTTCAGGGATTAAGGCTGGATGTGTGGTGGAGACAAAGCAATAAAACAAAAAGTCCTCTGAGTACGAAATGGTCACTGAAACCAAGTAGCTGACATTGTTTATTTCCCCAAAATTTACTCCAGGAACATGACCTATGTTTCTGTTCTCAACCAAACTATGCTTTAATCAGGTACAATCACTCTAAGCTTTCTTTCTGTACCTACAATTCTTGCAGATTAAAAAAATTATAGATGAGAGTACTTTTACTAATGCACACAAAATTGAATCTATCTTTCTGGAAACATTCTTTTCAATAGAAAGACTATCGTGATAATTTCATACCTGAAATGATCTACGATATAGAAAGTTACTGATATAAATTTTTCACAGAATACTGTATTTCACTGCATGAAAATAATTTGTATTTTCCACTTGGCAGTTTTTTTTTTTTAGTGAGGGTATCAAGATGGCATGGCATCTGTCTTCTGTTAATACTTTTTGTGATTTAATAAGAAAAAAAACAAAACAAAACACCTGCTGTTCATGCTTAAAAAACAGCCATCACATTTAAAGTAGTGCCAGGACACTAGGCCACAAGGGACCAATAGACCTAAATTTATTCCAACCCTGAATTATATATTAATGTCCAATAGTACATGAATTGAAATCAGAATTTCTCAATTTGAAGATGAAGAAAAACATTCTTCCAGTGTAGCTGTCACTTTAGAAGGCTCTTCTACTTATTTATAAATAACCCAGCCTATTGAAACAATGAAATGATGACAATACTTAAAAAAAAAAGAGTAATACTGATCTCTCCCTCTTCAATTCTTAAGCATAATCAGTCCTTTCCTTTCTACATAAATTATCTGAAATAATCAATTCCACAGGCTACACATTTGAAAATCAGCAGCCAGCCTAAATTGTGTTGAAGTCAAATTTGTTTAAACCAACTGTTTGTTAAATGCCATGTGCACTGTCTACTCTTCCTCGACTCAAAAGTTTACTATATGGGGCAGCATCTATTTTAAAACTGCGTGAGAACTAAGGGAGAAAAAACTCCCAAGAAACAAAAAACCTTCAGGGTCTAACATACAAAGACTATCAAGATGGACCATTATTAAGACCAGAAATATTAGCTGTTCTAGTCGCTACTTTTCTAACACATTTAAATTTCAGAGCAGCAGAGGAATAATTAAAAAGAAAATTCCAACACGTTAACACATATCTAATCATCTAAACATACAGTAGTCCAGTTCACAAACAGATGTGACTTGAGCCTTTCAACATCAGTACGAAATATACTTTTGGACCCACTTATTCAAAGATCACTGACTAGCCCACAGTGCAGTCTGCATTACTCTGCTGTATGAATCAACCAGTTAACAGCAGCTAGATGATTCCAATCTTACTCCAAAAAAACACCAAAAAACACAGCAATAAAATGAGAAAGTAATATTTCTAACAGTACTGATATAAAATGATGAGAATTTCTTGTTCAACAAGCCTGTTCCTAATTTTTAGATAATGGAGACAAAAGATGTCACAACCTAATGTGGGAAATCGCTGTTTTTTTAGGCCTTAGTGAAAAAAAAAACTCAACTTTAGGCACATCAGTACACCTCAAAGGTCCAAAAAAAATCAGTTTTACATAATCCTAAATAGATAGGACCAAATGATCACAGAAATAATTTCTTCTGTAAAAATTGGCCAAAATTTATTTTAAAAATCTAATATATAATTTAAACTCTATAAAGACTGCTTGGGGTCATAATATTATAGATTTATGACAGTTGTAATTCCATCCTAACAAGAAAGTACTTGTTCTTATGTTGCTTTGGTCCAAAAGAGTAGAGCCGAATCAGTAAGAGTAACTAAATATCTAATCTTTAGACAACCTTAAATTAGATTGTTATTGAAAGGAGAAATATCTATGACGAATAATTCTACTACAACAAAGTATAATAAAAGAATATTTTTCATGAACATATCACAGTCTCAAATAAACTTTTTATAAGAGAAAAACATGAAGAAACAAAAAAGGATAAAATGCTATCACAACAAAAAGACCCACAAAACATTACCAGTTTCAAAAATGTCACCCCTCTAACTGCATTAGAAGGGGTAAGAAGGTAAGATTAGAGGGCTGATAATGCTACTATGAAAGGATGCTGAGTACGGTATTTATTTCTTATTTATACAACTCTTACTCTTTACAAAAATGGTTATAGTCATGCCCACAAAAGTGTAACCCATGGCATCTGAAAGCAAACACTCTTTGTAATTTTTTAAAAGGGCCTTTTTAAAAATTATAATACAAAGGTCTGTGCTCTATAAGCAGTCCTCCACTGTGCATTATAACAATAAGGCTTACTTTTAATACAAAGACTTAAGTGTTTGGGGAGTTATGAACCACTGGATTTAACAAACATCATTTTATAATTGCTCTTTGCATCCTTCTTGTTTTTGGGATCCTCCACATCATCAGGGTGTTCTGGAGCTTGTAGTTCTTCAGCAGATTCTTCTTTCTCTGACTCGGAATCACTTTCAGAGTCATCTGGGCTTTCAGGGTCAGGTGACTCATCATCATCATCATCATCTCCTGGCACATCACCTTCTCCATCATGGTCTTCTACCTAAAAACAGCAACCAACATGCTCTTTCTTTTTATAAACACAGTCACCTCATACAAAAATTGGAAAAGGCCCAAATTTTTGTCACATAGTTTTAAAACTAGATTTGATCAGAAGCTGTGTGTGTGTGGGGGGGGGGGGGGGGGATGAACTGAGGACTGCTTTAAATATTGGGCCATGAGTAGGATTTTTGGCTTACAAAAGGTCACTAAGGACCACTCACTAGCCTCCTTCCTCCTAGTACAAAAACCCCAGTATTATAGTTTCATGTGGAAAACAGTTACCGCTGTTATGTATATTTTATTCTTTGAAGTAATTGCCCAGAAGTTTCACATTAATTCATAAATTTATTCAAGAAACAATGGAGAAGGAATTCTACACCAATATTTTAAGCTTACATGAAATATTTAACCTAACTTTTGGGCATACTTATTAAGAAGGGGCCCTAATAATGATCTAAACCAAATTTATATTTTGCTGGCATTAGAAAATATATTTTATAAAATACCTCTCCCACCCAAAATCTTTGGATTATACACAGCAAACCAAATGGATATATATTTTAAATAACCGTATAAAGCAAGTATTCCAGATAGGATTCTTGATTAATAGAATGAAATGATTATCAAGTGGCAACAAACGATATCAAATTGTAAAAATTATCTTCCCAATCAATTAAAATAGTTAATTACTACCTCACTGAAGCCAAGTCCACAATGCCGTCGATATCTTCCTGATAATTTACTGTCCATACTTTGCTGATACTGAGACTCCAGCTCTTCATTAATTTTCTTGTCTTCTTCCCCTGCAGGTCCAGTGTACTTTGGTTATGTTTCAGTCAAATTAACAAAAATATTTGATTACACAAAAAAAACCAAACAACAACCCATAATAAAGATGTTATTATATTCAGGGCTGATTTCTGTAATTGTAACTAATTTTACAATGGATTCTCTGGACAAGTTTCTATATCCCAGGTGGCTACCTAACAGACAGTAAAATAACTGGTGGATATATTTATTAATACTTCTGTGGTAACTGAAAACTATAAAAGATGAAGAACCTGTATTTTTCTATTTGACAATCTAAAAAAGAGAGTCTCACAAAGAGCTGCCTGAAGTTCAAATTAAATATTAATGCCATTAAATAATTAAACATTAATTACTAAGAGTTTTGAGTATTAAATATTCAGCCTGTTTATAGTATACTAAATGATTTTTTTCCTAAAAGTGAACATTTTCTCCTAGTTACCTAAAATGTCCGATAAACAAAAGCTTCTGTCCAAATAGAAATAGTGAAGGTAGGCCCTTTTGTTCAGAAGAGCTAAGTGACTTTGTACTAGCTCTCCTTTATGTCTTTCTTTGCCTACCAGTGTACAGAAACAAAAGAAATTTAATCATTGTGTTATACAACATTTGAAAATTGATATATATTCTAAGTTATGAGATAAATTAAACAAACACCTACAAACATATCACTTAAGAACCAGCACATTAACAATCCCATTAGAGGTTCTGATGTATAACATTTCTATGTTTCTATTCTGTAAAGCTCAGGGACATTAAAAAAAGAAAAAAAATTAAATCAATTTTTAAATAATGGTTTTAGCACCACAAAATTAAAAAACTTAATTAAAAAAAAAAATGTGCTATACAGTCTAGATTATTTTAAGGAGAATTTAAATATTATATTAAAAGTTTTGTTAAATATAATCGAAATCACACACCACACCCTGTTATTAATGTCCACAACTATGGTAAATTTTAAATAGAAAATATTTTTACTTTTAAGCAGATTGAATTCATATCTAAATCCAGTTTTTCTGTTGTTATTAAACGTTGTTGAGTTGGTTCTGACCCATAGTGACTCTGTATAGAGTTTCTGAGAAGCAGCTGGTGAGCTTGAACTGCTGACCCTGTGGTTTAAACTGACTTCGCAGTCCAACACATTAACCCACAGCGCCCCACCAGACTCCAAATCCATTCTTTAGATTTTATTTAAAAAAAAATCTCCCCTTAAATAAGAGATAACTTCCAGGCTACACAACTAGCTTATTATTCTTCAAAAATTTCAGAACCTTAATGAATAAACTAAAAAAAAAAACCACAAACAAAAAAACACAATAAACTTTTACAGTTTTAGCAACCATAAAATAATTTTTAAAGACTATAAACTACACATAGCACAGCTGACAAGGCACAAAACATCATAATTAAAATACATGTTGAGTCAGTAAAAATGACGAAAGAGGTTCGCATATCACTGATTTGTACTTGCTAATTTTTTGAATTAAAATACACACTAATCTTTACATGACATATGTAACATGTTTATGTCCTATATCTTTCCAATCCCAATGTTTCAATCATTAACACAGTTAATGATTAAAGTGAGAATATCTCAAAGTAAAGTACAAATATTTCATTTCAAATTTAGCACCTCCACTATAATTATATTTTACTTTCTCACCTGTTCGAAAGTGAGACGTTGATTTGTGATCTCCTATAACAAGACGACCAGTATGTTCTTTCTATAATAACAAAGTAGAAGATGTATTAGAATTTGAGACAATTAGCATAATTATTGAGTATCTATTGTGTTTGACTATTCTAGGCCTTTAGATACAAGTGAAGAAAGATGAAATTAGAGTTAAAAAACATTTCTATTACTTTTTATTGACTGAAGGTTTACAGAGCAGATTACCAGTTTTACATTCGGTAAATCCTATGCTTTGCCTCATTACATGGTTGCAGTCCTCTCCATGTACCAACAGTTAACTGTATTTCTGTTCACTGTATCTATTTATTGCATTCTTCCCTGTGTCTCCTGCTACTTTCATCTTTCCTCTGCTAACCTCTCTCTTGTATACTGCCCGCCCTGTCAACTGTGTTAACATGCGTCTACCCTCTAGTCTGAACAATTTTTCCTCCCCACCTCCCGTAACCATCATCTATAGTTTCAAAAAAGACTAAATTTAATAGCCGTCTTTATGGAGGTGAGGATAGGGGAGGGGAGATGGATAATAAAGCAAGCACATTAATAGTATGGTATGACGGGGTAATCACCATTACCATTTAAAAGCAAAGAAATGAAATAGAGCAAGGAAGAAGGGCTATAAGTTACGAATATAGAGATCACGGCATTTTAAACAGGATGGGCCGTATTGGGAACATACAGGTATCCTCTGCTTTTTGAAAGTTCCTTTATGCCACTTTTACAAAAGGCCTACCACCTTTTTTCACTAACTGAAAGAAATCTGAAGATCTTACTTTTTATGAAAAAAAAAAAAAAAAAAAGCATTTGTTTTGCTTTAAGTCACTGAAGAAGTAGCATTAGATAACAAAACCCTTAGCAGTGAGAATGGCGTTGCCAAACTCCTTTCCCAGAAACTATACACTAGTACTTCTTAGCTCTAAGCTGCCAGTTTTGAGCTCTATCTGTCAACGCTATGTCACTGTCATTATAACTGTTAAACCACTGAGAATGCCGGCCTAGCCCTGCTGACACACAACCTTAATCATCACAGCCAGCATTACCCTTGCTTCCCACTTTCGTTACTGCCAGACGGTCAATGCTAATGTACAACATAAAATGAAAATTAATATAATTTACAACATATCACAATCACATAACTAGCTCCTTATTATGATGCCAATAAACACCCAACCTCAAACTGAAAAAGAACAGAATTTAAAACAATACTATATAACATAAATATTAATCTGATTCAAAGTTATCAACTGATGAGGCTACATAATTCCCCAGTTTACCGCTTCCTCTAGCCACTTTTTATGATTCCCATTTGTTTTATAAGGTAAAGTAAATAATTCACTAAAACCTAGAGCAATGGTGAGATTAGCTGTGACTGTACAAAGCACTCTGACCAATCATCCATGAATATACCCTAAGTATTACCTATGAAGGGACTTCGAAAGTTTGTGGAAAAATGAAATGGAAAGATAAAAATTTTCCACAACCTTTTAAAGCCCCCTTGTATAATGGCATTAAGTTTTTCTACGATGATGATGATGTTACACTATCTGTCTATGTTCGTTCTCCCAGCTGCTTCTCCATATGACCAACAAGATTTTCTTGGTAGCTAGCTAGGATTTAGGAAGATAACCTGGCCACAAAGCAGAATAATCTAAACAGTCCACCTGAAAAATCACAGTTACAACCTTGGTTTTACTAGCAAATTTAAAGTAAACAGAATATTACTGGTAGCCAAACATCTACATTTTACATTAGGATGCTCTACCTATGTAGTACACCCTTTGTTTGAATATAACCCTCAACTGTTAACTTGATATGCTGTTGAGTCGATTCCAACCCATAGCAACCCTGTATAGGGTTTCCGATGAGCAGCTAGCGAGCTTGAACCGCTGACCTTGCAGTTCAAATGACTTTGCAGTCCAGTGCATTAACCTACAGTGCCACATCAGGACTCCGTTAACTTGATATTTGTTGTTTTGTTGTTAAGTGTCATCAAGTCACTTCTGACCCATAGCGACCCTGTACAGGGTTTCCGAGGAGCAGCTGGTGAGCTTGAACTGCCAACCTTGAAGTTGAAACGGCTTTGGAGTCTGGGGCATTAACCCATAGCGCCACACCAGGAGTAACATGATATGTTGTTGTTGTTAAGTGCCATTGAACTGGTTCCGACCCACAGCGACCCTGTATAGGGTTTTCAAGGAGCAGCTGGTGTTCACGTAGAACCAAGAGAAACTTCAGAATACTTCCTATGACAAATTACACACTGAATGAAGATATCTTAATAAAATGCTTTACACTTCATCTAAATCTGGTTTGTAGGAAGACTTTTAGATTGATACTAGGAAACTAGCTTTGTTGTTAAGTGCCATTGAGTCGGTTCCGACCCACAGCGACCCTGAACAGGGTTTTCAATCTTTATGGGAGCAGAAAGCCTCATCTTTCTCCTGTGAAGCAGCTAGTAGTTTTGAACTGCTGACCTTGTGGTTCACAGCCCAATTTGTAACCACTACGCTACCAGAGCTCCTAGGAAACTAGCTTTACTTGCTCATAAAAATATGTTTAGAAACCACCATATTTGCATTTAACAATGAATTGCTAGTAAATTTTTCAACAAGCAGTGTTTTTCTGGCACCTATTATTTTATAACTTCTACATAAACACATTAATCAAATGACAGACATTAAAAATATACTAAATATATTTTAATTACATTTTTGACAAAGGGTATTCCATTGACTACTACTTCAAGGGATAAAGGGAGCTTTCTAATTGGCTTTGGTAGAGATCTCTGTTCCTAAAGAGTTAACTTGTATAAAAATAGAATAACAAAGTATGGCCATAAAATCCTTTAATTAGACAAAAATAACAAAATGGAAAGCTATGGTTGCTCAACATATCCTCCATTTATGTCTATATACTTCTGAAGTATATAGTGTACAGTGTTTCCAAAGCATGGGACCACAAGATAGGTTTGAACTGCTTGGTTCAGGCTCACCAGGCGCTCTTTGGAACCTTTATACAGGGTTCTTTAAGTCGGAACCGAATCGATGACACTTAACACTTTTGGAATCCCAAAAAAGTTACCGTAACCTTCTGAGTTGACTTCTCTGCCTTGAATTTAACTGGTACAGCAGCAGTTCCCCTTAGTAAGCAGCTTTGACTGGACCTTTCTTTGAAAGCACTTTAACAAGGCTGTAACATGTACATTACTGAGAACTTGTCTGCAGCCACCCACTGATTGCAGAGATGTGTTCTCTGGAATAGACTTGTGCATGTATGAACTGTAGTAGCAATACTTTCCGACTTACCTTCATATCTTCTGTCAGAAATAACATAAATTTTAAGTACTAGGTTGTTGTTAAGTGCCTTCAAGTCAGTACCAACTCATATCGACAATGAACAGGGTTTCTGAGGAGTGGCTGGTGGGTTTTAACTGCTGACCTTGTGGTTAGCAGTGCCATGCTTATAGCACTATAAAAGTACTAGGTTAGGTCTGTTCAATTTCCCAAAGTACAAATCATATCGTACAGGAAAATGGGATCCAGGTGAATTCAGTCCTCACTTAGCATACAGAAAAATGGGCATATTTTCACAGAAAAGATAAAGATGCAAATGAGCTGATGCGTACCTTTCCTGCTCCCATGAGTCTCAGGAACTTTTGTTTTCTCTCTTCATTACCTAAGTCTGCTGCCTCCCAATTGCTAGATCCAAGCTGGAAAAGAAATTAGTCAGGATTAATTTTGCACATAAAACTTAGTTAACATTTTAGAGTGTGCCCTTTAACTCCCTAGCTTTTTTCCTTTTCTATCAGTTTTCATAAAAAACAGTCATTGTTCTTGCTTAAGAATTAGACATATGCATTATATTCAGATTAAAATACACTCCTTTTCTAATACCTCAAAACAGAAGTGGTTCTCAAGCATTTGCTTGCCGAAGAATCACCAGGAAGGCATGTTAAAACAAACTGCTGGGCTCCATCTCCATGGTTTCTGATTCAGCAGGTCGGTCCAATTTCTAATATTCCTTATGTGATGCTACTGCTGCTGCTATGGAGATGGGAACCACTTTGAGAACCACTGCCCTTGAGCCCTGGAGAAGCTGACAGCGCCTAGTATTCTGAACCTTGAAGCCTACAAGGTTGCTGGTTAAGGTTAAAAAAAATAAAATGAAATTGTTTTAGTGGTATTCTAAAGCAGTTGTAGTTGTTGATTGCAACTCATGGCAACTCCAGTTGTGTCATAATAGAACAATGCTCCATAGGGTTTTCAATGGCTGATTTTCAGAACAGATCATCAGGGCTAGCAAACATACGAAGAAATGTTCAAGATCATTATCCATTGTTGTTAAGTGCCATCGAGTTGGTGCCGACCCATAGCGACCCTGTATAGGGTTTCTGAGGAGCAGCTGGTGAGCTTGAACTGCCAACCTTGCAGTTCAAACGACTTTGCAGTTTGATGCATTAACCCACAGCACCACACCAGAATTGCCATTATCTATTAGAGAGATGCAAATCAAAACGAGATATCATCTCACACCAGCATTAACAGTGAAGTTTAAAAAACTAAAACCAAATGCTGGCAGGGTATGGAGACTGGGACCCTCTTACATTTCTGGTGATGCTGTAAAATGGTTCAACCACTCTGGAAAACAGTACGGCACACTTCCTTAGAATCTTGGAAATAGAAATACTATGTTGTTGTTGTTGTTAAGTACTGTGGAGTCGGTTCTGACTCATAGTGACCCTGGCAGAGGGTTTCCGAGGCTGTAAATCTTTACGGGAACAGAACGCCTCACCTTTCTCCTGCGGAGCCACTGGGTAGTTTTGAACTGCTGACCTTGAGGTCGGCAGCCTGACTCGTAACCACTATGCTACCAGAGCTCCTTCTACCATATGACCCAGCAATCCCTCTACTTTTTATAGATCCATAAGAAATATGAGCCAGAACAAGAGAAGATATTATGTACACCAATATTCACTGCAGCACTATTCATAATAGCAAAAAGATGGAGACAGCCTAAGTGCCCATCAATGGAAAAAAGGATAAACAAACATTGTGGTACATACACACAATGGAATACTATGCACTAAATAACAATCTGTGAACACCTCACAACATGGATGAACCTCAGGACACTCTGCTGAGTGAAATTACTTCAGTCACAAAAGGGCTAATATTGTATGAGACCGTTATTATAAAGGTTTCCATATTAAAACATTCTGTGCTGGTTACAAGGGGTGGAAGACCCATGTTAGCTCGGGTGATGGGAAGGGCAATGCACAAGACGGGGGAGGGCAATATACAAGAGGGAGGGTTACAGAAGACAGGTGAAAATACAAGTATGCAAAGGCTAAAGGGGATAGAGGTAAACAGATGTATACATAACCTTGGAACAACAATATTCTGTGCCTAGATAATGGACTGAGACATAGGCTGAATGGGTAAGGAAAGAAGAGTGGGAGATGTATATATTTATATATCCCACAAATATACTTAGTTTAAAAGAGCATATTTGTATATGAATATTTACCTTTCCAGCAAACACAACTATGACTGTGGTGGAGCATATAGCAGAAAGAATTATGAAAATTTCCTAGATTATTATCACATATCTTAAGACAATGAGTTGATGGGCCTGGGTCTCAGGGAACACATGGTCAACTGGCTTAACTACAAAAACAATGTTCTACATCCTGGTTGAGTGAATAGCATCTGGGATCTTGAAAGCTCATGAGTAGCTGCCAATTGTGCAGCTATTGGTCTTTCCATGTGCAGAAGAGTGATAAGAACTGAAGAGGCTTGGAATCAATTAGTGTAAAGGAACATGTGAATATCAGTCTCCCTAAAGGAGCTCTGGTAGCGTAGTGGTTAC
>NW_006408601.1:6921586-6928694 GCF_000296735.1 Chrysochloris asiatica | reverse complement strand
AGCCTGCTTGGTTGGGTATTCTGTGTTGTTGCTGGCGGAGCTCCTTTACTGCACTTCCATCCAATCTACC
Source organism: Chrysochloris asiatica (assembly GCF_000296735.1). Lineage (NCBI taxonomy): Eukaryota > Metazoa > Chordata > Mammalia > Afrosoricida > Chrysochloridae > Chrysochloris > Chrysochloris asiatica. The sequence continues at coordinate 6,928,624 of NW_006408601.1, read as the reverse complement.
ACTTGTTTTTTGTTTTGAGTTTCTTTTTTTGAGCAGTTCTAATTATTTGTATGGACTGGTATGCCATGAATTTTATTCTTTCTTAGAGGTCTTTTAAGACACCAAGAGAAAATTTACGATGTCTTAAAAGGACCCAAAATTCATTCTATCTTGCAATTATTAAATGAAAGCACTAGACTATTATAAATCAAAGAAATATGAAATCTTAAAAGTGGTATTTTCCCTTACATGTTTAAACAAATTTAAGAATCATTTTATTATAGTTCATCAATTATCCTCAACTATTTTACTTATATCCACAATCAATGCCCATGGAAGCAGCAGTCAAGAAATCAAATCAGATGACGTATTGCAGTCAACAAAATCTGCTGCAAAAGACCTCCTTTAAGTGTTACCGAGATAAGTTGTCCCTTTGAGCCATGGCATTTCAATTGCTTCACCTACATGCAAACCTGGACAATGAATAAGATCGGAGAACTGCTGCATTTAGGTTATTGTGTTGGTAAAGAATATTCAATATGTCACGGACTGCCAAAATGAACACAATTGTCTTGAAAGAAATCCAGCCAGAATGCTCCTTTGAAGCGAGGATTATGAGAGACTTTTGTCTTGCATACTTTGGACATGTTATCAGGAGGAACCAGCCCCTGAAGAAAGGTCAGCAAAAAAGAGGAAACCCTCAATGAGATGAACTGACACAGCGGCTGCAACATTGGAGCTTAAACAAACATAGGCGAAACTGTAAGAATGGTGCAGGACTGGCCAGGGTTTTGTTCTGTTGTACAGAACCAACTGAGTGACACCTAACAGCAACAGCATTAAAAATGACTATAATAAATAATGTATATAAAACTTTCACCCAACTTACAATAAAAAGTTAAAAGTGCTATTTTGTTTCACAGAGTATTACATCTTCAACTTTCAAAAAGACAAACTTACATTGCCTTTTAATAAACATAGTCCAGAACTCACAATTTTTTCTTTTCTGCCAGTAAGAAAGAGAAAACTGAGTCCTAGATGACTCAGATGGCAAACGCAAACAACAACAAAAAGACTAATAAGGAGCCCTGGTAACACAGTGGTTATGCATTGGGCTGCTAACCACAAGATCAGCAGTTCAATTCCAACAGTCACTCATTGGAGAAAGATGACACTCCCATAAATTACAGCCTTGGAAACCCTATACAGGATGGCAATGAGCTGGAATTGAGTTGACAGCACATCACCACCACCACATACTAATGACGTAATGAAATTGCTGCTTTTTAGTGTCATGGACTTGTTTCTGACTCATAGAAACCCTGTATAACAATTCCAAGGAGTGGATGATGAGTTTGAACCATTAACCTTATAGTTAGCAATCCAGTGCTCATCTTACTGTGCCATAAGAGACAGAACCGACTCGATGGCACACCTCTTTCACCACCACATACTAACGATGATGGTGAAATTAACTATGTACACAAAAATCTGACAAAATCCCTTCAGTACATTTCTAACTCAAGAATTTTCAAGCAAAAAAGTGCCTGGACTGCTTTGTTTAAAAAAAAAAAAAAAAGCCTTAATTTTTCTGTTATTTAATCTTTCATAATGTTTGTGCCACAGAATTTATTAGATACAGTTCATAAATAGGCAAATGCTAAGAACAGGAGTGTATACATGGTGACTAGAAGGAAAAAGATGATATAGAAATGAAAACAATGATGATCCTAATTTAATTTACAATCTAAAAATGAAAATGTTTTGCAGTTATGGAACAAAGGGAACTCCCTCTTTGATATAATATTCTGTGTAATCATAGGTTTTAAAAAATCTCAATTATATTTTGATGATGCAAATAAAGTAATGATAAAGCTAAAACCCATTAGAAATGAATCTGAAATTTTATGTTCTAGGTTCACATGACAGCTGATTAGGTTACTTATATTCAGAGGACAAAGTATTTTTGGTACACACACAATTTCTAACTCATCACCCCTTTAATCTATGTAGAAGACTTTAAAAAAAAAAAAGACTATTTTTTCTGGGTAGGAGTCCCTGGGTGCTACAAGTAGTCAAGTGTTGGACTTGTACCTCACCCAAAGGCACCTCCTAAGGCCTGGCAATCTGCTTTCGAAAGGTCAGAGCCTTGAAAGTCTTGTGGAGCTGCTCTATTCTGGACTGCCAACCAGGTCTGTGGTTCAAGCCCATCAGTCACTTTGCAGGAGAAAGATGAGGCTTTCTGCTCTCCCCCACAGATTCAAAGCCTCAGAAGCCCTTTGCAGGGTTGCTGTGAGTCAGGGGCACTAAACATTTCTGCAAACATGGGGTCACTATGAGTTGGAATCTACTCAATGCAAACTAGCAGCAATGTTCCTGAGTCTGAGTGTGACAGCATTTGTACCATATTGGACCCAGTTTAGTTTTTTTAAATTTGGGGGGGAAGGTGGCACCCATTTACTTTAACTGATACCTTATTAAAAAAGAAATACTGTGCTTTACTTAAGTGAGCGTTTACAGAGCAAATTAGTTTTCCAATCAACAGTTCATATACATATTGTTCTGTGGTTGCAATATCCACAACATGTACAGAACTCTATTTCTTCCCTGAATTTCCATTTGTCTTCTCATCTTTGGTTTGAGGCAAATGCTGCCCTTTTGGTCTCATACAATGGATTACTCTAAGGAGCGCTCGTATCTTTGTATAGATCATCTAGTTCTTAATAATTTCTGCTCAATATAGTAAAATACGTTTGTTGTTTTAAAAGGCAGCCAGTCAAACGTCAGTTATGTCTGGTTCTCAATAAATCGCTTGCTCTGTGAGCCTGGAACTGGCATTTGACTTTTAGTTTTAATTCTTTTAAGAGTCTTTGACAGCGCAATGATTAAGTACTTGGCTGCTAACTGAAAGGTTAACAGTTTAAACCCTCTGTGGGGAAAAAAGACCTAGTGATCCATAAAGATTACAGCCCAGGAAAACCTTATGGGGCAGGTATACTCTGTCCTGTAGGGTCACTATGGGTTGGAATTGACTTCAGTGGCACACAACACCAGCTGCACATTCTTTCAAGAACCCCTTCCTGCAGTTTACTTAACACCGAAGACCTGCCTAGATCCTCTGGCCCTAAGTCCTTTGCTCTTTTCACATCATATCGTGACTGACAGTATGAACCAGTTTTAAAAATGTAGACAAACTACAAACAGTCTAAATTCAAACTTTCCCCAAGTTATTCATATTAAAAGAACAAACATACTAGATGTTGTTACATCACCTACAACTTCTAATCTTAAAGTTTTCATTAATTAAGTCCTGGTTCTTCCTTTTAAAGACCTTGAGTTCTACATCAAGTATGTTGCCCAAGTGCTGCATTCTGAAAGCACAAGGAAACCTGATAAATTCTTACAGCGCTCTCCCCCAGTTTCTAAACCTAATTTCCCCACTCCTCATAAAAAACTATCACTCTCATTTCCCACCCTAACCAAACCATTCAAGCCAGTTTTAAGGGTTGTGGTGGCTCAGTGGTAGATTTCTCACCATCCATCAGGACAGTGTCTGGTGCTGTGGACTGCAATGAGCTGGACTTCAAGGATGGTGGTCCAAATTCACCACCTGCTCCTTGGAAACCCTATACAGGGTTGCTACTAGTTGAAACCTACTCAATGGCACTTAACAACTAGATTGCAATTCTAACTGACCTTGCAGTCCAGTGCTTATCCTACAGCGCCACACACAGGCAGCTAATACACACAGCTGCCAGTTGTCTGTTAGTGGAGGCTTGGGTGTTACTGTGATGGTGAGGTTTCAGTGAGGCTTCAATATTACGATGGACTAGAAGACCTGGCAATTTACCTCCAAAAGCCAACCAATAAAAACACTAGGGAGCACTAAGAATCAGATTGGCAACACCTGGGGATGGTGTAGACCTGGGCAGCCTTCTGTTCCATTGTGCATGGAGTCACCGTGAGTTGGGGACCAACCTGATGGTAGCTAACAACATCCTTTACTTGAAACACACCCTAGTAATTCTTACGTAGAATTTACTTATATTATACATTGTCAGTATTTTCCTAGAGTTTTCTATTCTATGATTTAATGTCTATTTTTAATAACTTTTATTTTGTTACCTCCAATGACCATATAAGGATGAACAAAGAAAATTTCTGTTACTTTTTTATAAGCAGTGGATGCTCACTAGAAAGTTATGACAAATACTTATTATAATTAGCTGATTTTATACAGTTTATGTTGTTTAGAGCAGTTGAGTAGGCTCCGACTCACAGAGATCCTGTATAGGGTTTCTAAGGAATTAGTTGGTAAGCCTGAACTGCCAGCCCTGCAGCCAAATGCTTTATCCCACAGTGCCATACTAGGATAATTTATATAAGAAGTATTATTTTGAAATATATATATACAAGCACTTGAAAGATAACCCCAGTTACCAGTAAAGGTAATAAAAAAATCCTGACAGCAGAACCTGACAAAAATCTTTATCAAGGGACAAGTGCAACATAATCTTTTTTAGGTAACATGTGAAGGTCTCAGGCCCTAATCTTGAATTGAAAGTCTAACCATCTCCTTCAAAGAGAACACAATTTTAGGACTGGAAAAAGTTTAAATAGAGCTATCAGAAGCTGTAGAAACGTAATGTCTTAATCTCTTTAACTTTCTGTTAAACTGCAGACTATCACTTGGCATTTTCTCTTAAGATTATTTCTGAGTCGAACAAAGCAGATGCCTGACATCCTAGTGGAGTTAACAATTACCAGGAGAAAAATCAAACTCAACAGCTTTTAAAATGGCAGCCAGGAAAGCCTAGATAAACTAACATGCACGAAATCACCTGAAAATACCTAAAAGTAAGTAAAACAGTAGCAGGGAGAAACAGGGCTCACTGGGTAACCTGTCACCCCTTGTCTCTATTGATTATTAATAAAAAGAAAGCCCTGGACCACAAGGTCGGTGGTTCAGACTCCCCAGCCACTGCTTGGAAAGCCTATAACAGGGTCGTTCTGGGTCGGAATCGACCCGATGGCACTCAACAACCATCTTCCTGCTGAGCTAAATCAGTTTTCTTACTGCCCCTTACTGTTCTGGCCCCCACCGCCTTAGCACTATCACATCTGATACAACTGAGGCACTGCAGGAATTCAGGGGAGCCTTCGCAGGGTTCACCCAGGTGGGCTCTGATGAGAAGTACTGAAGGACAACACAGACAAGACAGACCTACATCCAGATAAACGGTACCCAGAAAACTGGATGGCGCCCCTTCTCCATCCTTACACCTGGCCCTTTCAGTGAAGCCTCCTTAGCTTCACTCCCCACCCCACCCCCCATCCATAACTTGCCCACCAGCATCCCTATGGCTTTGTTTGTTTCTTTTTGTATAAAGGATCTCGTTTTACGGTTACTAGTTCCTTGCAGTCTCCATGACATTGCGCTAGGAGCTAGGGCAAAGATACAAAAAAAGCCTAGGGTAAGCACCTACTTAGGCATCTCAGATTCCCCAACACCTGGCACGGCAGTCTACATGGAAGAGGCTACGCTGAGGAATGAATGGTTTGCTATTTCGACGGGCAAGTGGGGCAGTGATAGGGAAGAAAAGGGAGGGTGAGAGATCGGACCTCAAAACGGGCTTACAGACTCGCCACTTTCGACCTCCCCACCACGGAACAGAGCCAGACAATTTCGGCTTGAGTACGGCTCTCGGTTTGCTCCTAACAGTTACAGTTAACAAAATATTGCAAAAATCATCCTCGCCAGAAGACGTGCTCCAATTTGCACGGACATCTTGACAGTGTCAAAGGAACATTTAAAGCATCCAACTGGCAGGCCCCTTGCCGTTTCTATCTCATGGAAAGGCCTGAGAATGAACCTTCCTCAGCCCTCAAGTACGCACAGCTCAGGTTCTTCCCTTCCCTTCTCAACCCTCAGGAGTTCTCCACCCCCCATCCCCCCACCGTTCCTACGCAGGCCTTCGACTCTTGGCGTGTGGACCTCTTCAAACCTTTCGACCCTAATTACACAAGGGCGCCAATGTCTCAGCCTTTCTTTTGGTTCCACACGCTCAATCCTCCCCCTTTGGGTCGCCTCAGGCGCTTCTTCCTTCATCCACCCTTCTCGGCCTACCCCAGCCTTTAGTAGGCCTCAACCCTCATCCACTCCGCCATTGTTATTTACATCGTCGTCTGGGGAGGCTGAACGCTTCACCCCGTGCGGGTGGGACTCCCTGGCAGCACTCATCGTTGCGGAAATCCAGACCAGAGATACCGAACCCACTCGCAGTTCTTCTCAGCCGTCGCGCCAGCAGCCGGCAATCTACCCCCGGCCTCAAAAGCGCCTCTCCAGAACGCAGAGCTACTCCGGACCTTTTCGACCACAGACGTCACTGCCGCGGTCGCTCGCCATCCCGGAGCACTCTGGGAGTTTTAGTTTTCTAACTCCCTCCACACCCGCCGAACAAAGGGGATGGGTGAGTAATTAAAATTACAACTCCCAGGAAGCCTAGCGGCGCAGGTCGCACAGCGTGGCGGGAATGCCCCCACCCTGAAGCCCCGCCTTCGTCGGCTGGCGGAAAGTGCTTTCCGGCGGAGGGGTATGTCCGTGAGAACTGGGGAGCAAAGCTTCGTTGCCTTAAAAAGCGCCTCAGGCTGCATTTTTACAGTTAATTGTGAGGCGCTGCCCGGCAGGCAAATGCATCCCGTCTAGTTAAACAGTACGTTTAAATTCAAAGTTTTGTGAGGCTTATTGAAGTCTCAGTGCTCTTCCTGCAGGACAAAAAAACCTTAAAAAAAAAAAAATGGCTCCCACTTTTCCCATCGTGTTAGCTCAGAAGATTTCTAAGTGAGCTGCGTTGCCCTTTTCTCGAAGATCCTGACGTATATCGCTTTCTCACTCTTAAGCTAGGGTCCATCTAAGGAAAGTCTGAGCGTTTCACTCTGCTTACTGTGAGGTGGGAGTGACACTCCGACCTCACTGCTCGTCTGTCGGCAATTTTATCAACCTGGCCCTTCAAGTGAATTTCATCGCTGCTCGAAAGCCCTGTATATCTGTTTTCTTGT
>NW_006408601.1:6920455-6921486 GCF_000296735.1 Chrysochloris asiatica | reverse complement strand
GGGAGAAAGATCAGGCTTTCTACTTCCGTAAAGATTTACACCCTTGGAAACCCTGTACAGGGTCGCTATGGGTCGGAACCGACTCGACGGCACTTAACAACAACAACAACTCTAATATCAGAACTAGATGGTGCCCAACTACAACTATCAACTGTCCTAAAAGGGATCACATCAAGAGGATCCTGGATAGAATGGGAGAAGACGTGGAATAAAACACAAAATAGTTAATAAAAAGTTTAAAAGACCAGTTTATTGGTCAGAAAGAGACTGGAGGAACCTGAGAAAATGGTCCTTGACTACTCTTCAGGTCTGGAAAAGAACTCACCCTTGTGGCCCAATTTTCAGCCAACCAGTAGAAAGGTGTATAGTGGGGACAACACTAGTAAGGTATGCTTACCGTGGAATCATTCAAAATCAAAAGGGCAACATTTTTGTTAAGGACAGAGATGAGAAAGAATAGGAAGGTGGGTGTAAACAGGGACCACAGGGAAGAAGTAGCATAACTGTTGTTGCATGGTGGGGATTTTAATTGTTGAAATAAAACGAAGTATAATCTTGTTAAACAAAAAGCTGACAATCTTGTCTGTAAACTTTCATTCAATTCACAATAAAAGCTAAAAAACAAAACAAAACAAAAACCCCACCCACAACAAATAGAGAACTCAGCATTTATAGCCTTTCTTCTGAGGTGCCTTTGATGGACTAGACTCTCCAGCCTTTCAGTAAGTAGCTGACCACATTAACTGTACAGCCAGGGACTTCAATAATATTCAAAGAGATAGGCTACTTGGGAGAATGATGAAGTTTTCTGCTCCTGCCAAGATACACAGTCTTAGAAACCTGTAGGGTTGCTGTGAACCAACAGCACATAACAACAACAGTATACCATAGGGTCTAGTGCACTAAAGTCAAAACTTCTGAGTTTCTTTTTTTTATTTTTTATTAAAGATTTTTATTGTGGATTGAGTGAAAGTTTACAGGGCATATCATCAGTTTTACATTCAACAAATCATATACCTTGTTTCATTACA
>NW_006408601.1:6918204-6920264 GCF_000296735.1 Chrysochloris asiatica | reverse complement strand
AAAAAAAAAAAAAGATTATATATATATGGTGTATGGTGGTAGTTATGTGCTGTGCAGTCGGAATCGACTCAGAGACTCTGTACAGGGTTTCCGAGGCTGTAAATCTTTACGGTAGCAGAAAGCCTCATCTTTCTCCCGCAGTTTAAAGACAATTTCATCACCCTCTAAAAGCGGAGTCCTGGTGTGGCGCTGTGGGCTAATGCGTCAGACTGCACAAAGTCGTTTGAACTGCAAGGTCGGTGGTTCAAGCTTACCAGCTGCTGCTTGAAAACTCTATACTGGGTCAATTCTGCATTTAATAACAAAGCATAGTGGTTACGAATCAGGCAGCTTAATTGCACGGTCAGCTGTTCGAAACTACCAGCTGTTCCGCGAGAAAGATGCCGCTCCACGGCACATAACAACAAAAAAGGAAAATCCATATTTAACCATTAAGTAGTACCTTTCCATTACCTCCTTCCCCCAGCCTTTGGCAACCACCAGTCAATTCAGAAAGTCCTGTACTTAACTCTTATCTTAATGCAGTATATGAAAGCTTAACCAGTCCTGAACCTGCTGCTTATAATTACATAAAACATTCTGTCAGCATCCTTGTTCTTAACTTATTCTGAAGTTTTCTGACTTAGATCAAAGCTTAGATTGTATTTTTAGTTAATTTGAAAGTAAAAGTCAGTAAATGGTATGACAGCACATATCTAGTAGTATGGGTTTGGGTATTGAGAGCTAGCTGTCTGAAACTACCAACTATTAGCTTTGGAGCTCAGTAATTTCTTCATACTGACTATCTGTATAGAATTAATGGAGTCCTGGTGTGGCGCTGTGGGATACAGCACTGGATCACAAGGTCAGTTTGAAACACAAGGTTGGTGGTTCAGATTCACCAACTGTTCCTTGGAAACCCTATACAGGGTTGCTGTGAGTTTGGAACTGCCTCCATGGCACTTAACAACAATAGAAATAGTATTTCTTTCCTAGATTTCAGAAGTTCCCCAAGCCATTTATAGAACTATGACTATTGGGAGACAGCTCCTTAATTTTTGCACTTATGTGTTTAATTTCTAAGGAGCACTGAGAGCGTTGTGGGCTATGAATTAGGCTGTTCGTTGCAAGGTCAGCAGTTCGACTCTACCAGCAGCTCTGCTAGAGAAAGATGAGGTCTTCTGCTGCCGTAGAGATTTACAGCCTTGAAAACCCTATTCAGGGTTGATATGAGTTGGAACCATTTCCACCACACACTACCACCACCAAAATACAACTTTTGCTCCTTTTCCTTTGGAAACAGAGGAATAATGTAATAATAGTGTTGTTGTTAAGTGTCGTACAGTTGGTTCCGACTCATAGCAACCCTGTATAGGGTTTCAGAGGAGCCACTGGTGGATTTGAACTGCCAACCTCGTGGCTTATTAATGTGTGTGTGTATATATATGGGAGTCCTGGTGTGGTGTAGTGAGCTAATGTACCAGACTGCAAAGCTGTTTGAACTGCATGGTCGGCAGTTCAAGCTCACCAGTGGCTCCTTGGAAATCCTATACAGGGTTGCTATGGGTTGGAATCAACTCGATGGCACTTAACAACAAGGCTTTGTAAATATAATTAGTAAGTTACAGATTTGCAGAATGTACTGAACCTCCCATGGATCTGAAAAACTATAATATATATAGCTGAGAATTGTTAGCTGTATTACCAGAAACCAAATGGGATGACCAAAAAGTTAATTTAGACTGCTAATAGAATTCTGAAGTAAAAAGGTCTATCAACAGAGTTGGATAGTAACTCAATAGTTTTAACTGTACTAACTGGTGAAATATCAGCTCGAGAAGATAAAACCAGGTACTATAATAAAATATGCAAGGATTTGGAGTTAGAAAACCAAAAGGGAAGAACACTGTCAGCATTTCTCAAGCTGGGGGAACTGAAGAAAAAATCCAAGCCTCGACTTTCGTTAGTGAAAGATTCTCTGGGCAAATTATTGAATGATGCAGAATGCATCAAGAAAAGATGGAAGGAATACACAGTCATTGTACCAAAAGGAAATGATTAATGTTCAACCATTTCAAGAG
>NW_006408601.1:6915031-6916689 GCF_000296735.1 Chrysochloris asiatica | reverse complement strand
GTTCCGACTCGATAGCACCTGACAACAACAACAACTGGTGAAAATCACTCAAAGTTTAATGAGCTATACAACATGTCTTATTTCTTCACCAGAACTGTTGGCACCTGGATGGCTAAATCTTCGAGCTGTCATAAAACAAGATCACGTGCCAAAAAGTAATAGGAAATAATAAAGACTGTACCGTTTTATCAGATTTTTCTCAGTTTCATATACAGAAGCCTATGTTGTTGTTGTTAAGTGCATTCGAGTCGATTCCGATCCATAGCGACCCTGTATAGTGTTTCCAAGGAGCAGCTGGTGAGCTTGAACCACTAACCTATTGTTGCTGTTGTTAAGTACCGTGGAGTCGGTTCCTGACTCATTGTGACCCTGCACAGGGTTTCCGAGGCTGTAAATCTTTACGGGAGCAGAACGCTTCATCTTTCTCCCACAGAACCTCTGGTAATTTCGAACTGCCAACCTTCATGTTAACAGCCCAATTCGTAACCACTACGCTACCAGAGCTCCTTCACTGACCTATAAGTAAGGATAAAATTATATAATGCAATGGACTGGTAGTGTATATATGGCCTAGAAACCCAGTAATGCTCTTCTTCCTGTGCTGCTAAAACAAGAAGATACTCTATTACAAGTGGAACTTTGAAATATTTCTTCTGGTATATTTTCTTCCTGTCACTTCTAACATAGTATCTGACAGTAGCAGTAAATAAACATTTTTAGATTAATATGAGGGGTTTCAAAAAGTTCACAGAAAAATGGAATTGATTATGGAATTTTTCCGTGAGCTTTTTGAAGGCCCCTAGTACAGGAAGAATGAAGTTGTATTGTGTAACATAATAGCATGTCATACAAGGTCCAGAAACTCGGCAGTACCTTCATTTGGGGGGTAGTAAAGACTAAGAGTGACAAGTCTGTCACTGATAGAACTTCTAAATACTTTCCTAAGGTTAGATCATCCCTTTATAATTTGCTATATAACCAATTCTTATCCATAGTAAGGGATCATAAATGTGTGTTCAATATATACATTAATATTTCACTCAACTCATAACTGAGCATGGTCATACAAAACTCACAACAGCATAGTTAACAAGCGTAAAGCAGAAATCAAAAGTCTAAAGACTATGCTCTATACGGAAAATCTGCTGCTGTTTTGCATGAGATTAAAGAAAAAACCAACAACCAACTTCTTAGATCAATAATCATATTATCATTTATTGAATACTCACCGTGTACCATATACTTTGCACTTTTTGTGATTGATCTCAAAGCCTTACAACAGTTGGCAAGAAGTGTTAGGTGAGTATATAATTTTTATTAAAACTCTCTCATGTTCAAATAATCTTTTAGTCTTCTAATATTTCCTCACTTGCATCCATCTTACATATTATTTTATGAAAAAAGAATGTAGACGCTTTCCTGCTCAAAAACTTCTTGGAAACTTTTCATTTTATACATAATTCAGTCAGTATAATTGAAGACCCACTATATTCTGCCCTTAATCACCTATTCCAGTTTTATTTTCTATTAACACCCTTTATTTAGCTTTATTAAGAAGCTCTGGTAGCGTAGTGGTTACGAATCGGGTTGCAAACCTCAAGGTCAGCAGTTCGAAACTACCAGCTGTTCTGCGGGAGAAAGATGAGGCTTTCTGCTCC
>NW_006408601.1:6905164-6914546 GCF_000296735.1 Chrysochloris asiatica | reverse complement strand
GGCATCACTGCTTCTCTGGGTAGGGTCCTGCTCTCTGCTCTTCTCCCTTGATGGTCCCAGGGACCTCCATTCCTAGACTGCAAAGTTAATCACTCCCCTCCTTGCTACAAAACACCTACCTTTACATTTCCAACCCTTATAATCAGTACTGATAACAATTATTCACTGTTGTATCACATGAGACCTATCTGCATTTCCTTTCATCGAGCCTGTAAATCTTGACGGGAGCAGAAAGCCTCTTTCTTCACTCATGGAGTGCCTGGTGGACTCAAACTGCTGACCTGTGGTTAACAGCTCCATGTCTAATCCACTACCCTAACAGAGACCTCCTTATGTGCTACAGTAGTAATACAAGCAAAGATACAGGTCTTACTGACTATTTTAGACTGTAAGCTTACTGACTATTTTATACTGTAAGCTTCTTTTGGGTAGAATCTTAGCATCATGACTTACTTATGAACCGTCTTTCAATAATTTTTTGTTGTATATTATGTGAATGGATGAGATAAAAGAAGAGCAGGTTTATGTAGTTACATAATAAGTTTTATACATGTTGAATTAAAAATATTAATGAAATTGTTGAATGTGAAACTGATGATGTGCCCTGTAAACTTTCATTCAATCCACAATAAAAACCTTAAATTAAAAAAAAAAAAATTAACGGGACACCAAATAGAACTGTATTGTAGGTTTCTTCCTGATGTGGCGCTGTGGGTTAATGCACCAGACTGTAAAGCTATTTGAACTGCAAGGTCAGTGGTTCAAGCTCACCAGCTGTTCCTCAGAAACCCCATACAGGGTCGCTATGGGTCAGAATTGACTTGATGGCACCTAACAACAACAAGTTAGAAGAAAGTCAAATTTGGAAACCACCCATTTAGAGATGATGGGGTCAAGCTAGGACAGTAATTAAGCTCACCCATAGAGTATGTAGAAGAAAGATACTTGGAAGAAAAAAAGAACATTTAAGGGTAGAATGAGGATGAAGGACTTGAGATAAAAAAATAGAAGTAGAACAAGGAGTGTCGTGTCATTGAGGCCGAGGGAAAAGATGTATAGAATGCATTATTCAATTGTGGCAGACTAAAAGATGAAACTCATCTTGAAGATAATTTAAAGGCATAATGTAAATGAGGTCCTGGTGTGGCACTGTAGGATAAGCACTGGACTGCTAGCCACAAGATTGGCAGTTCAAAAACCATTAGCCACTCCTCAGAAACCCTATACAGAGTCTCTAGTAGTAGGAATTGACGTCGACACTTAACAACAATTGCAAATGGAGCTGTAGAACCTAAGTTTCTCACTTATCTAGGGCTACTATAAGAGAAACACCACAAATTGGTCATTTTAAAAAGCAGAAACTTATTTTCTCACAGTTTTGAAGTTCAAATTCACAGTGCCAGCTCCAGGGGAGGTCTATCTTTCTCTGTTGGATCTGGGGGAGGGCCCTTGTTCCTTGATTTATTGCTGACTTTCCTGTGGCTTGACATCTGTCTTCCCTCATCTCTGCTTGTTTTACTCATTGCCATCAATTCAATTCTGACTCATAGAGACCCTGTATAGGGTTTCCAAGACTGTAAATCTTTACAGGAGAAGAAAGCCTCATCTTTCCCCTGGAGAGTGGCTGGTAGGTTTGAACTGCTGACCTTGCAGTTAGCAGTTCAGTAGGTTTGAACTGCCGACCTTGCAGTTAGCAGTTCAGTGCTTATCCTACAGTTCCACTAGAGCTCCTGCTAGCTTATTTGTCTTGTCATTGGTATTAAGTATTGTTGAATCAGTTCTGACTCATAGTGATCCTCTATAGGGTTTCCGAGGAATGGCTGGAGAGTTTGAACTGCCGACCTAGGAGTTATTAGCAGTCCAATTCTTATCCTATAGCGCTGTACCTAATCCCCTCTTTTTATATCTAAAAAGTTATTAGCTTAAAACAAACCCTAACTGATAGGGCCTCTTAACATAACAAAGAAAACTTTAAATTCCTAAATGGGATGATAACCACAAGTATAAAGGTTAGGATTTACGACATGTATTTTGGGGAGACACAAGTCAATCAATCACAATAAGGTATTAATAAATGGTTGTGGTTGATGATGGTTCATTCTGAGATGAATTTCTGTCTATTGAGTATGCAGTTTTAGCAGATTGCTTCTGCATTTTAAAATGTGGTAGCATCAATATTGACTTGACTGTTTCACATATGCCTGCTGTTATTGTTGTTAGGTACCATTGAGTCAGTTCTAGCTCATAGCAACCCTTTGTACAACAAAATGAAACTCTGCCTGGCCCTGCACCATTCTTACAATTGTTCCTTCAATTTGAATCCACTGTTGGAGCCACTGTGGCAATCCTTCTCATTGAGGGCCTTCTCCTCTTTTCATTGACCCTCTTCTTTATCAAGTGTGATGTCCTTTTCCAGGGATTGGCCCTCCTAATAACATGTCCAAAGTATGTGACAAGTCTCATCCTCCTTTCTTCTAAGAAGTATTCTGTACTGTATTTCTTCTAACACAGAGTTGCTCATTCTCCTGGCAGTCCATGGTTTGTATATTCAAAAAATTTTGCCAAAACCATAATTTGAAGGCACCAATTCTTTAGTGTTCCATATTCATTGACAGAATTATGCATTCATATGAGGTTATTGAGGCAGAACTGTTTGAGTTGGGTGCACCTTAGTCTTCAAAGTGACAGCTTTGCTTTTTAACACTTTAAGGAGTTCTTTTAAAGCAGATTTGCCCAGTGCAATACACCAGTTGATTTCTTTTAAACTTTTTATTGTGAACTGAGTGAAGGTAAACAGACAAGATCATCAACTTTACTTTCAACCAATCATTTGTTTTGTTTCATCTCAATAATTTCCCTCCCCTCCCTGTAATAACAGTTACCCTACTTCCATCCTGAGGCTTCCCTTCTGCATCTTATTTTTCACAAATGAACAAAGTAAAAATATTTAATGTATACATACAAAACAAAACTATAAATCCATTTAAATGTCCAAAGGGTACATTTTGCAAGCCATCCTCCTGTCCGGAGGCACACAGCCTTGCTCAGTCCTCAGGGGCTCTATCTTTGTTTGCCATTGCCTCTACCATTGTCTCTGCTATCGCTGATTTTCTGGGTAGGATCTCATGCTCCACTCATGATCTTCCTTCTTGATGGTCCTAGTGTCCTTTGTTCCAGAAATGAAAGATTAACTACTCCCCCCGTTTAGTTGCATATCTTCTACAATTACAGTGGTGACATTCACAATTAATTTGGCTAACAATTACTCACCATTGACTCATAAAATCCTATCACCATCATCATCAATACCCTTTCACCAGATCTATCTGGAAAAGAGGAAAACTATTGAGTGGGGGTTCTACTTTACTCCCTCCCATTCTGCAACTAAGCACACTCATGAAAGCTTGTAAGCTAGCCACTTTGTGCCTTTATAGCCCCTACCCCCCATTTTTGATAGCCAATCTCTAAATTGCCCGTCCCTATCAACCCAGTGAGTCAGCTGATCTCTTTGACTGCTGCTTTCATGGCTGTTAATTGTGAATCTAAGTAAAATGAAATTCTTGACAATTTTAATCTTTTCTCATTTTTTTTCATGATGTTGCTTATTGGTCCAGTTGTGAAGATTTTTATTTTCTTTATGTTGAGGTGCTGTCCATACTAAAGGAGTTTTCAACCGTGGCAGACTAAGTCTTTGATTTTCATCAGTTAGTACTTCAAGTTCTCATTGCTTTCAGTATGCAATATTGTGTCATCTGCATATTTCAGGTTGTTTATGAGTCTTCCTTCTATCCTGTTATTCTATTCGTCTTCATATAGTCCAGCTTCTTGAATTATTTACTCTCACATATACTAGAAACTTAAACAAAAATGAAAAATGTATTTGCTTATAAAATGACTTCATCAAATTTTTGTTGATTCTTGTCTCCTAATATCTAATAGATATTGTCAGAGAGAACCTAATAGTTTAAATCAGTAGGTTATATTCCCTTAGGGAAATTTGACTGGAAACATTTGTGTTGTTGTTGTTGTTGAACAAAATTATTTAATTCTTCTTACCACTTATAAAAGTAATATGTCAGTGTGAGGTTGACTTAATAAATTATGATCTGTCCATAATAGTGGAATCTTGGTGTGGCACTGTAGGATACGCACTGGACTACTAACCTCAGGGTTGGCAGTTGAAACCCACTAGCTGCTCTCAGAAACCCTATGCAAAGTTGCTATAAGTTGGAACTAACTTGATGGCACTAATAACAACAACAACAACAACAACAACAGTGGATTACTGTGTACCCCAAAGCTATCAAGTCATTTCTAACTCTTAGCAATCCTACAGAACAGAGTACAGCTGCTCCACAGGGTTTCCAAGTCTGGGAATCTTTAGGGAAGCAGACTGCCTCATCTTTCTCCCTTGGAGTGGCTGGTGGGTTGGTACCACTAATTTTCTGTTTAGCAGCTGAGCACTTAACCACTGCATCACCAGGGCTTCTTAGATTACTATGTAGTTATTTAAAAAGAGCAAGCTCTGTAGATGCTGATATGGGACAGTCTCCAAGTTACATTATTCAATTGAAAAACAAAGCAAAGTGAAAAACTGTGCATACATCATGCTATCTTTATATTAAAAAGAGGGAAAGTAATATATGTGTGAAATATTCCTACACGATAATCAAGAAATGGATCATATTTATTGAGTACATGGTGGGGATGGTGGTGGCTGGGGACCTGGGTACACTGGTGGCAGGAAGACTTTTTCACTATACTTTTTTTTAAATTTCAGTTTTTATTGTGAACTGAGTGACAGTTTACATGGGAGAACATCAGCTTTACACCATCGTTACATTGCAATGATTACAATCTCCTCCATGCATCATCATGCAACAATATTTGCTTCCATTCCCTCTGTTTTTTTTTGGGGGGGTGGGCAGAGGGCTGATGTACACAAAAACACTCAGGAATATATATTAATTTAAACTGCCAAAGGGCATATTCTGCAAGCTTGCCTCCTGGCTGCAAGTACCCAGCTCCTCTCTTTCAATGAGTCCAGAGTCCTTAGCTGCTCCCTCTCTCCATGTCCTCATCTCTGCCTCCATCTCTGGTGTCACTGTTTCTCTGGATAGGGTTCCACATTCCACTAGTGCTCTTCTCCCTTGATGGTCCTAGGGTCCTCTGTTTCTGAACTGTAAGATTAACTACTTCCCCATTTTTGTTACAAAACTTCTACCTTTACAGTTGTTACAGTCACAGTTATTCATGATAACAATTAGTCACTATTGAATCATAAGAATCTTATCCCTATCTCTTCACCAGACCTGTCTTGACAAAATGAAAGCTATTCAGTGGGGTCTATGCCTTCCTCCTGCACACTCTTAAACTAGACTCCCTCTTGAAAACTTGTAAGCCTGTCACTTCATGCCTTTATCGCCCCGTCATTTTAGGTAGTCAATGTCTAAGTTGCCCGTCCCTATCTATCCTGTATGGTGGTGGTGGTTATGTGCTGTGGAGTCAGTTCCAACTCATAGTGACCCTGTACAGGGTTTCCGAAGCTGTAAATCTTTGCAGGAATAGACAGTCTCATCATTCTTCTGGTGAACAGCTGGTGGATTTGGATCTCAGATTGAACCACAAGGTTGGTGGTTCAAATTCATCAACTGCTCCTTGGAAATCCTCTACAGGGTCGCTATGAGTTGGAACCAACTCAACGGCACTTAACAACAACATATGGATATATATAAATATATGTGTGTGTGTATGTGTTGTTGTTATTAAGTGCTGTCGAGTCAGTTCCGACCCATAGCGACCCTATAGAGGGTTTCCGAGGAGCAGCTGGTGAGCTTGAACTGCTGACCTTGCAGTTCAAATGGCTTTGCAGTCTGGCGCTTTAACCCACAGCACTACACCAGGACTTCATGTGTATGTATGTGTATATCTATATCTTTATCTATCTATCTATCTATTACACATATGTGTGTGTGTGTGTGTTTGTGTGTATCTGCACATACACACGGAGTCCTGGTGTGGCGCTAAGGAGCTCTGGTAGCATAGTGGTTATGAATCAGGCTGCGAACTTCAAGGTCAGCAGTTCAAAACTACCAGCTGTATACACATTACACATATGGGAACACCTTGACGCTGTAATATAAGCACTGGACTATGCTGGGGTGGCACTGTAGGATAAACACTAGACTGCTAACCACAAGGTCAGTGGTTCTAACCTACCAGCTGCTCCTTGGAAACCCTATACAGGTTTGCTATGAATCAGAACTGACTGGAAGGCACTCAACAACAATGGCAACTATATATATGCATAAATTCCATTATTATTTACTTATTTTTTTAGAATTATACAGATTCTTTATTAATCAATAGGACAATTCTGATTGAAAAGGAAAGGCTATGGTAGTGGATGCTAAAAGTTCTACACTGAGAAGGAGCATTAGCCCTTACCCAGGAAGGCTCTGTGGGGACAAGAGGACTGTGGTTGATTAGTAATGTCTGCCAGGAAGGAACATGGGTGTCAGAAAGATCCAGAACTCCTCTATAATCAGCCTAAACTAAATCATTATTGTTTTATGCTCTGAATAATAGCCAGGTGAATAAAATTAGAAAAAATGGTCTTTAAAAGGTTCTTTTAATCAATATTTGACTAACAATATTAAATAAGATTATTTTTATAATTAAATCATTCAATGATTTTTTTCACTCACACTAGTTATAAGCATATACATTAAAGTCTACCATTATATAAATTTCTCTCATGTAAACATGAAACAATCATAATAATGATGATCCATAAACTATAAGAGCAGGGGCTTTAGAATTCCAGATGTAATAGTCAGAAGGAAGTAGTTTCTGGTTTATACTTATTTTTGGTTTTCCTGATGCAAAAACTTGAACTAAATGCTGATCTATAACACCCAGTGAATGTGTAATCTAAGATCTTAAAATGAAATTTTATATATGCTGTGCTTCCAATACAAATCTGGTCAAATGACTGCTTCTCATGAATCTTTGTCCCAAACATTACTATTGCAGAAAGAGTAACTTCCATTGATTTTGGGAATTTTGGCCAATAGTCCAGATCAATAAGCTATTCTCTTGAAATTCTTCAAGATGGTCAAAACTTACTCTGTATTCCACATGTGTGATTGGACCTCTATTATAAAAAGGAATGTGAGCTTCCCAGAATTCAAAATTGTTTTTCACATTTTCATGAAGTTTTAAATTAACTATAATTTTTAGCTGTACTTGCTCCTACTGCACTTGATGAGATCCCAGAATTGGTGGGATAGGGACCTGGGAAATATAATAATATAAATTGAATGATTCAAAAGGTGGAGCGGATGGAAATTTGTAAGGTCCACTAAATACTGTTGCATCAATATTAGTAGATATAAGAATGGCAGGTAAGGACTTCCGGCGCTTCCCGGATCAGGCAACTCAGAGTAGACACTAGAGAGGGAGAGAAAGGAATAGTCAGAAACACCACATTAGAAGGCTTGTAAGTCTGTCTTCTGCCTATGACTGATTGGAATACCTAAAATGGGGCTACAGCATACCCAGTGAACGAGGCTTCTTGTGGAGCCTTTGCAATACATAAAACTATAGGTAGAAATTGGAACCACATCCAGATCTCCAGAGATGAGAAATCTCCACTTGAAAGGACGAGCAGACCAGCCTGGAGCAGCTAGAAGAATAAAAGATACCTCTTGAAAGAAAGACCTGCAGGAAAAATGGAGGCAGATGGTCTGTTACTATAAGAACAAACAAATCGCTTCCCTAGGAAATATCAAGGCAAGTGGCCAGGTCCTCTCAACGCAAACCCCCTTCCAAGACTAAGACTCAACGGAAATGCATGCTCTGATTGGTGACCACACACATCACCGATGGGGGGAAGTGGGGTAAAAGCAGCAATGAAGCGGCAAGCTAAGCCCTACAATGTTCAGTGGACTTCTGTGGACCCAGTTGGGAACCTGGTTGGCAAGCTGAGTGAAGAGACCTGGGGACTCTTAGGCCCAGAGTCAGTGGCGTGGCCACGGAGGATTTGAGAGGAGAGTGGAGCTACCGGCTGAGGGAAGAGAGGACATATGCACAGGAGCGCCCACACTTGCAGATGATACCCACGTGACCTGGACCGCAGGACTGGATGAACGGAGCTCAACCAGGAGAGGAAAGAAGAGTGGGGGAAAAATGGCAGTCAAGAGAAGTCACACAAGGATGAACCAGAATATTCTGCAGTGATGATCCCTTGGTGGGGAGGCTTAGGCTGATGCTAACATTTGACATGATCCTTCCATATCATAATTACAAGTTACAGCTCAAACGACTTGCCATTTATCTGCTATATCTCTTTTATCATGTTGCCTGGATTTTACATTTTCAGTGATAGAAAGAAACAGAAACTCATGGTTTTCCTTTGTGTGTTCCAGTTTTCCAGACTGTCTGTTTTTTTGTGGCTGAGTCACAGACAAAATTAGTACTAGCCAATGAATTTTGTAAGTTGGCATCTAACAAAGTACCACACGGACAAGTCTGCAGAAGCAAGTTAGGCAATTGATTCTGAATTTAGTTAAGTGTCATCTTTTTAACCCAAGAAAAGGAAATCTTACACCCCCAAAAGAAGTTCCAAGTCTTGTGAAACTTCACTAATGCTAGTCAATGATGGATGAAGGTATAAAGTTTGTTCAACTAGCAGAACAGAAGCATCTATAATGCTTCATAAAAGCAACAACTGGGCACAGTTCTTCATCTCCTATTGGATGTCCATAGATGGACATTTTATTGATTCATGAACAGCTATCCTGACTCTACAAAGTCCTTATCATCATCCAATAATCTAAATTCAGAGTAGTACTTAAAGTAAAGGAACATCTATAGGAATAGGCACATAACTTGCTCCATTGAAGACTTAGGCTCATTCTTTAACAGTTAGATTCTGTCTGGTGAAGCTCATGGTGCCACAAAGTGGAGTTGTTGGTTCATGGCTTATGAGCCACACTGCCCACTGGGCCATGATAGGTCACAAAGAATCAGCCCAAATCCAAGGTTGCCACTGCAAAGAGCACAGACTGGCTTTCTCATATGGACTCTTATTAGAAGCCTTGAGGCTCATCCTGAGCCACTATCTATTCCACCACTTACAAGTAGGGCTTTTCAGAAACGTTAGCTCCTATAGGTGAGATGACTAAAACTTCTTAAGTTCCTCTGGGCCAAAGCATGCCACATAAAGTTACATGTGAATCTGTACCTAGAATTTTCAGAAGCTTACTTATCGTTACAACCCTATCACTTCAAATTCCATTATCTTTTTTTTTTTAATTTAAGGTTTTTATTGTGGATTGAGTGAAAGTTTACAGGGCACATCATCAGTTTTACATTCAAC
>NW_006408601.1:6863043-6878493 GCF_000296735.1 Chrysochloris asiatica | reverse complement strand
TTCATCACAGCACTATTCACAATAGCAAAAAGATGGAAACAACCTAAATGCCCATCAGTGGAAGAATGAATAAACAAACTTTGGTACATACACAATGGAGTAACATTAACATCAATGTAACATTAATGAATTATGGTAAAACTATGAAACACTCCATAACATGGATGAACCTGGAGGACATTATGCTGAGTGAAATTAGTCAATTATGAAACGATTATTATTGTGTAAATGTTTTCACATTAAAAAAACCTTCTTTGATGGTTACCAGGGGTGGGAATGAAGTGGAGTAATTAATTGAGTAGAGGGAAGACCATATACTGGTTTGGGTAGAGGGGAAGGCGATATACAATAAGAAGGAGGTTGGCAAAAAAAATGATGGAGGCAGAGGAAGACACAGGGAGGAGTGCCAGTTAAAGGCAACTGAGGTAATACTATTATATCCACACTGCTGCAATACCTGCGATCCACAGGTAAGTGCATGGACAGACACTCAGGATGAATAGGTGTAGGAGGGAGAATGGGAATATATCCATGAATATATGTAGACTTGACAGGATATTTGTACCTATGTATTTACCTTGTTGCAAATATGTCTGAAGGGTATTGGAACACACAGGGGGCAAAGTTCTGAGAATGTCTTAGATATAACCAAACACCTTATTGCAATGAGTCAGTAATCCTGGGGACTCAGGACCGTGGTTTCAGGGGACAACAAGTTCAACTGGCATAACACAATCTACAAAGACAATGCTCTACATTCTACTTTGGTGATCAGTGACTAGGGTCTGAAAAGCTTATCAGTGGTCACCTAAGGTGCAACTATTAGTCTATCTGAAGGATAGAAGAGTGAAGAAAATCAAATATGCACAGAAATAGTCCCATATCAGTCTCCACAACCCTGAGACCAGAACTAGATGGTGTCTAGCTACCACTACTAACTACTCTGAAAGGAATCATATTAGAGGGCCCTGGATAGAATGGGGGGAAATATGGAACAGAACTCATGATCACAAAAAAGATCAGGCTTACTAGTAGAACTCCTGAGACTATGGCCCTTAGTCACCCTTCAGGTCTGGAAGTCAACTCACCCCCTATCCAATTTTCAGCCAAACAATAAGTAGGTCTATAAGGGGAACAGTAATCATTTGCAAATCAGTCATGGCTCTGCCTATGAAATAATTCATGACAGACTGGGGTTTAGAAAAGTTTGTGTAAGATGGATACTGAAACAACTCATGGAAGAGTATAAACAGAAACCTTTGGACATCTGCAAACAAAATTTGGACTGATACTCGAAGGAAGGTACAAGTTTCTTTAAAAAATCATTACTGGTGACCAGATGTGGATTCATCACTACAAGCCTGAGAGTAAACAGCACAGTATGGAAAGGAAACATGCTCAATTGCCAACCAAGAAAAAGTTCAAAAGCACTTAACTGCTGCACCACCAGGGCTTCTACTGGATACAAACCGTCAAGTTAAGAATTTGCAGGTAAATCAGAACAGGCGCATGTGGTTCTTATTTAATCTTATTTCACTTTAGTTTAAGACTCAAAGCCTTTTCAATGATTTAAAAGCAGCAGTTGCAGCAAGTAAAGATGATTATGATGAAGAATTGAGTTGGAACCGACTCTACAGCACTTAACAACAGCAACAACAAGGTGATTTACATGTTGGACTACTAACCACAAGATTAGCAGTTTGAACCCACCAGCTGCTTTGCAGGAGGATGAGGCTGTCTGCTCCCAAAATGATTCACAGTCCCAGAAATTCAAAGGGGCACCTCTGTCTTTTTTCTTCTTCAAGTTTTTAATTGTGAATTATGTGATAGTTTACATGGGAGAACATTAGCTTTACATTCATCCTATCTTATTTCATTTCATTGCAATGAGTACAGTTCCCTGCATGCATCATCAAACAGCCAAAGGGTACACCCCACAAGGCAGCTTCCCTGCTGTCAATACACAGCTCCTCTCCCTCCCAGAGTCCATAGTTCCCAGCCACTCAATCTCTTCACATCATCATCTCTGCTTCCATCTCTGGCATTGCTGCTTCTCTGGATAGGGTCCTGCACTCCGCTCTTCTCCCTTGGTGGTCCCAGGGTCCTCGGCTCCTGGACTGCAAGATCAGCCACTCCCCTCCTTTTGTTATAAAACATCTACCTTTACATTTGCAACACTCACAATCAGTCCTGATAGCAATTATTCACTATTGAACCACAAGAGTCTTATCCACATCTCCTTTTACCATCCCTGTCCATACAGGTTGGAAACCACTCAGTGAAAATTCTACCTTCCCCCTCTGAAACTAGGCTCCCTCTTGAAAGCTTGTAAGCCAGTCATGTCGTGCCTTTGTAGCACCCCCCCCCACACACACCATTTTGGGTAGCTAGTGTTTAAGTTGCCCATCCCTGTCAACTCTGTGTCGAGGAGGTGGGAATGATCCTCGCTGTAAAGATTCGTTCCCTCTTTTGAGCTACTACATCCACAAGAATAGGGCAAGTTCATCAAATTATAGCAGATTAGTCTTTTTTCCTCTTCTTTCTTCTTTTAGATGAGTTCTGGTCATCCAGCCATTGAGTTCAGGTCAAATGGGTACTATCTGCAACTATGGGTTTTCTTGTGCATCTCCCCTCACTTCGTATCAGCTGGACCCTTCACTCTCCGCTCCAGTCCTCTGTGGCCATGTCCCTGTCCCTCGGCCCATGAGTCCCCATGTCTTGTCATACTGCTGGCCAATAATGGTCTCAACCAAGGGACAGGAGTCTATTGAACGTGGTCGGACTTAGCTAAGAACTTCATTGCTGTTTTTCTCCTGCTTCTCTTTATTGGTGCCCAACGTGCTCAGCAGCAGGACCACATGCCTGCTCGTGTATTCCCCTTGAATCTTAGTCTTGAAAGGGGTTTTGTCCTGAGGGGAGCTGACCACTTGCCTTGATGGCTCCTGGGAGAATGACTTGCTTGTTCTTGTACTAGTCAATCAGACTGCTGTTATTGTTTTGATTTTTCCTGCAGGTCTTTCTTTCAAGAAGTATTTTCTGTTGATTCTAGACATTCCAGGTTGGTCTGCTTGTCCTTTCAGTGGAAATTTCCCACCTCAAAAGATTCTGGATGGGGATCAGGATACCACCTATGGTCTTATGCAATGCAAAGGCTCTACAGGAAGCCTCCTTCACTGGGCAAGTTCTAGCCCCAGTTTAGCTATGTCAATCAGTTATAGGTTGAAGACAGATTTACAAGCTTTCTATGGTGATGTTTCTGGCTATTTCTTTATTTCTCCCTCAAAAGTCTATTTTACAATAGTAGGTAAGGGAAACCAAGATTCAAAATACAGCCAAGGGATAAAAGGGGGGAAATAATGTTAAGATGCTTGGCTGCCTTTTGAATGTTGGTTTCCCTTGCATACTATTGTAAAATAGATACTTGAAGGGGAGAGAAAGGAATAGCTATAAATACCACAATAGAAAGCTTGTAAGTCCGTCTTCTGCCTATAACTGGAATACCTAAAATGGGGCTACAACTTGCCCAGTGAAGGAGGCTTCCTATGGAGCCTCTGCATTGTATAAGACCACAGGTGGAATCCTGAACCCCATTCAGAATCTTCTGAGGTGGAAAAACAAAACAAAACAGCCAAGCATCTTAACATTATTTCCCCTCTTTTACCCATTCAAACTATGCCTCTATCCCTGTATCCCAGAGCCCGGTTATTCCAAGGTTGTGCATACATCATTATTTACCTCTGTCCCACTCAGCCCAGGCAAACCTGCCTAACTGTTCTCCCATCCACCTTGTTCTTCCATTCCCCTCCCACTTCTAGTATATTGCCTACCCCCCCAGCACCCAAACTATCCTTTGTCTATTCCCTACCCTGTGCTCTACCTTCCCCTCCCTCCCCTCACCCCACCCCATACACCCTGGTAACCAGCAAATAAAATTTTTTTTCTTTCCCTTTTAGTGTGGGTATTTTTTCTTAAAACAAAAATCCTCACCACTGGACCAATAAACAACATTCTTATCAATTGAGAAAAGATTGAAGTTGTCAAGGACTTCATTCTTCTTGGATCAACTATCAACACTCGTGGAAGCAGCAGTCAAGAGATCAGATGACGTATTGCACTGGGCAAATCTGCTGCACAGGAACTTTTTAAAGTATTGAAGAGCAGAGATGTCAGCTTGAGGACTAAGGTGCGCCTGACCCAGGCCATTGTGTTTTCAATAGCCTCATATGGATGTGAAAGCTGGACAGTGAATAAGGAAGATTGTAGAAGAATTGATGCCTTTGAGTTGTGGTGTTGGAGGAGAATACTGAAAGTGCCATGGACTGCCAAAAGAACCAATAGATCTGTTTTGGAAGTGCAGCCAGAGTGCTCCTTGGAGGCCAGGATGGCTAAGCTTCGTCTCTCCTACTTTGGACATATTGTCCGGAGGAAACAATCATTGGAGAAGGATGTCATGCTGGGTAAGGTTGAGGGTCAGAGAAAAAGAGGAAGACCTCTAACGAGATGGATTGGCCAGGTGGCATCATTGATGGACTCAAGTGTGGCAGCAGTAGTGAGGTTGGCCCAGGATCGGACATTGTTTTGTTCTGCTGGGCGTGGGGTCTCTATGAGTTGGTTCCGACTCGATGGCACCTGACAACAACAACATTTTTTCTTAATCTTTTACAATAATGGTTCTATGCAGTATTATTCCTTTTGTGACTGACTAATTTCACTCAGCATAATGTCCTCAAGGTTCATCCATGTTATGCAGTGGCTTGCAGCTTCCTTGTTATTCTTCAAGGTAGCATAATATTCCATTGCGTGTATGTACCACAGTTTGTTTATCCATTCTTCCATTGATGGGTACTTTGGCTGTCTCCATCTTTTTGCTATTGTAAATAGTGCTGCTATGAACATAGGTGTGCATGTATTTACTCGTGTTATGGCTCCTATTTCTTGTAGATAAATGCCAAGTAGAAGAATTGCTGGATCTTAAGATATCTCTATTTCTAACCTTCTGAGGAAGTGACATATTGTTTTTCAGAGTGGTTGGACCATTTTGCAATCCCACCTGCAATGTAGGAGTGTCTCAGTCTCTCTGCATCCTTGCCAGCATTTATTGTTGTCTACTTTTTTTAAATCTTTGCTGTTATTGCTGGTGAGAGATGATATCTCATTGTTGTTTTGATTTGTATTCTGTCTTATAGGGTTACTAAGAGTTGGAATCGATTCCATGACAATGGGTTTGGTATTTTGGTTTTAGGGTTGGTTCAATTGTTTCAAAGTGAGGGCAAGTTTACTTAACATTAAAGGATAAGTAGGAGTTGGTCATAAATTGGAAGTTGGAAACTCAAGAACATCCTATGGAATCTATTGTTATGTGCTGAGTTGGTTCAGACTCATAGTGACCCTGTATAGGATTTTTGAGGAGCAGCTGGTGGGTTTGAACCACAGACCTTGCAGTTAGCAGTCCAGTGCTGATCCTACAGTGCCACACCAGGACTCCACCTGTGACACAGAGAATAGAATGCCAAAAGATTTTCCAAAATGCTTATTTCAAATTTTATTCCCACTTGCTTTGATCATAGAATTTTGAACAGTTCCTTTATTGGAATGAAATAATCTCTAAATAGGAAGCATTTGAACTTCCCCAGGAGAAAAGTGGTATATGGATCAAGCTTATTAATGCCTATTTTTTGAGACTACGACATGACTAATCTTTAACCATAGCTTCTTGAACTAATTTCTAATCACAAGAAATTCATCACAAGCACTTGCTGCTCATACAATTTTTAAATAATTGAAAAAGCTTAGAGCCTTTAGTTGCACTAAAACCCATTGCCATCAATTTGATTCCTACTCATAGTGATCTGATAGAACAGGGGAGAATTGCTCCCTATGGTAGTGTCGTGGGTTATAAATTGGGCTGCTAACTGTAGGGTTAGCAGTTCAAATCTACCAGCACCTCTGCAGGAGAATGATGAGGCTTTCTTCTCCTGTAAGGTTTTATAGCTTCAGAAACCCTACAAAGTCGCTGAGTCAGAATCAACTCCCAGGCACTTCACTACCACCACCAGTGTCTTCAAGACTGTAATTTTTTTTTTTTTTTTTTACATACACTATAAACGCTTTATTGACCAATCACAGATCATCCCTGCAGGCCAAGTGGTGGACCAGACATCCAGGACCCACCAGCAGCCTCAGCGCAGCCTCCCAACTTCTTGTTCAGACTCCAACAGGGGAAGCACTTAGGCCTCTCGAACTGTACCTCTCACGTTGCAAATGATGGAGCAGCTCCTGCCATCCGTGAACAAAATGAGCACCTGTGTGCACTGTCCCTGTGAGCCGGTCCTACCCCAAACCTTGGTGACTCTGACCAACTTGATGGGCTGCACATGACTGGTATCCATGATGGTGGTATGGAGTCAGGTGGGGAGCCAAGGACGTAAATCTTGGCTGAAGCAAACTTCCATACTTTTTCCCATGGAGCAGCTGTTGGTTCCAACTGCTGACCTTTTGGTTCACAGTTGAGTGCTTATTCCCTGTGCCACCATGGTCTCTTTCTTGCAGTAAAATTAAGCAATATAAGAAATGTATGCACCTGTTCTGACTTACCTACAAATTCAACTTAATGATATCTAGGAACAGATCTTGTTTATAACCCTGGTACTGCTTGTAGACTCCGTTAAAGGAGTCTACAAACCCCACTGCTAGAGAGGATGTTCTGACTTATAGTGACCTTGTATGGGGTTTTTGAGACTGTAAATCTTTATGGGATCAGAAAGCCTCATCTCTCTCCTTCAGAGTGGTTGGTAGACTCAAACTGCTGACCTTGTGGTTAGCAGTCCAATGCTTAGTTTACAGCACCACCAGGGCTCCTCCTTTAACTGTTGTGCTATAGTACTTTCTGCTTTGAATAGAGGGCCAATAGATATTTATGATCTATTTCTACAATGTTTTCATCGCTCTTCCTCCTCCTTTCTTTTATTAATTCTTACTGAAAGTGTAAGTTTTCTTTAGAGAACTTGCTTCCTGTAGGCTACCCACAACAATCAGCACTTTCATCAAAAGTTATTTCTTTAACAGGGTTGGGGTGGGGTGTAAGCACAAGAAACTAACTTAACTATGGAACTGTACTGCTGCAACCATTTGTGAATTCTCTTCAGCAAAATTTTACTTGCATATGATACTAATAATATTGTTTGATGATTTCAGCTTCCTGTTGGGTCACCTGTCTTTTGAATGGATACAAATTTAGATCTCTTCCATTTGGTTGGACAGGTAGCTGGAGCTTTGTTTTTTGCCAATGCCTTCAGTGCAGCATAGACTTCTTTCTTCCATACCATCAGTTCTTGATTATATGGCGTCTCTTGAAATGATTGAGCATGGAGCAATTATTTTTTCATACAGTGACTGTATTTCTTCCATCTTTTGATGTTTCTTGCATCATTCAATATGTTGTCCATAGATTCCTTCAATAGTGCCACCTGAGACTTGATTTTTTTCTTCAGTTCTTTCACCTTGAGAAATATTGAGCATGTTCTTCCCTTTTGCCTTTTTAATCCTAGGTCTTTGCACATTTAATTATAGTACTTTATTTTGTCTTCTCAAGCTGCACTTTGAAAATTTCTGTTCAGCTCTTTTATTTTCTCATTTCTTCCAGTTGCTTTAAGTTCTCTATACTCAAGAGCAAGTTTCAGAGTCTCTTCTGACATCCATTTTTACCTTTTACTTCTTTCCTATCTTTTAAATGACCTTTTGCTTTCTTCCTATATCATGTTCTTGATGTCACCCCATAACTCTTCTGGTCTTCAGACAGTAGTATCTAATGCATCAAATTTGTTCTTGAGATGGTCTCTAAATTCAGGTAGGATATACTCAAGGGCATATTTTGACTTTTGTGAACTTGTTTTAATTTTCTTTAGTTTCAGTCTGAGCTTGCATATAAGCAATTGATGGTCTGTTCAACAATTGGCCCCTTGGTCTTACCTTGGCTGATGATACTGAGCTTCTCCATTGTGTCTTCCTACAGATGTAGTCATTTGTATTTAATCTGGTGAGGTCCATGTGTGTAGTCACTGTTTATGTTGTTTAAAAAAGATATTTGCAATGAATAAGTCATTGATCTTGCAAAATTCTTGTCATGTGATCTCCAACATTGTTAAATCACCAAGGTCATATTTACCAACCACAACCCTTCCTCTTTGTTTCCAATCATTTTTGCATTCCAATCACCAGTAATTTATCAATGAATCTTGATTATATGTTTGATCAATTTTAGACTGAAGGAGTGGGTAGAATTCTTCAATTTCATCATCACTGATTTTGGTGGTTGGTATGTAAACTTGAATAATAGTGGTATTAACTGGTCTTCCTTGTATGTATATGGATATTATCCTAGCACAGACAGCATTGTATGCCATAAAAGATCTTGAAATACCCTTTTTGTTGATGAAGTTTTTGATGTTCCTGGCATAGTAAACAATATGATTATATGATTTAAAGAGGTCAATACCAGTCCAAGTCAGGTCTTTAATGCCTACGATTATGCATTCTATTTTATTTTTAACAACTCCAAATTTCATCGATTCATACTCTGTACATTCTACGTTCTGATTATTAGTGGATGCTTGCAGTTGTTTCTTCACAGTTTGAATTGTTACCCATCAGAAAATGAAGGTACAAAAAGCTTCTCTCCATCCACATTACTAAGGTCAACTCTGTTTTGAGCAAGCAGCTCTTCCCCAATTGTATTTTGAGTGACTTCTAACCTGAGGGACTCATCTTCTGGCACTGTATCAGTGTTCTACTACTACTCATTAGGTCTTTAGTGGTTATCCTTTCAGAAGGGGTCTGCCTTTGCTTCTTCTTAGTTTGTCTTAGTCTGGAAGCTCTGTTGAAACCTGTCCACCATGAGCAACTGTGATGGTATTTAAAATACTAGTGACATAGCTTCCAGAATCACAGCAACACTCAAGCTACTATAGTACATCAAAATGACAGACATGTGACTAGTGCCTACCATATTGAACAATTCAAATGTTAGGCTTTCCATGATAGAGTAAGAGAGTACTCCATACTATATAGTTGTTGTTGTTGTTGTTGTTGTTATGTGCCGTGAAGTAGGTTCCGACTCATAGTGACCCTGTACAGGGTTTCCGAGGCTGTAAATCTTTATGGAGCAGAAAGCTTCATCTTTCTCCCGTAGAACAGCTGGTAGTTTCGAACTGCTGACCTTGAGGTTAGCAGCCTGATTCGTAACCACTACGCTACCAGAGCTCCTTATACTATATAGTAGGGGTAGGGAATGTCTGGCCCGCAGGCCATATAAGGCTCTTAAAATCATTTGGTCTGGCCTGCCAAGGCAACAGCAGTTCCAGCCATTATATTGTTGTTGTTGTTGTTGAGTAAGAGAGTACTCCATACTATATAGTTGTTGTTGTTGTTGTTATGTGCCGTGGAGTCGGTTCCGAATCATAGCGACTCTGCACAGGCTTTCGGAGGCTGTTAATCTTTACGGGAGCAGAACGCCTCATCTTTCTCCCGTGGAGCAGCTGGTAGTTTTGAACTGCTGACCTTGCGGTTCGCAGCCCAATTCATAACCACTATGCTACCAGAGCCATCACATTAGGGGTGAGTTAATTAAATGTTTGGCCAAATATAGCAGGCGAATATTTAAATTGATGATTTTGTATGACCCACAAATTATGTTATAAATACCCAAATGGCCCTTGGCAGAAAAAAAGGATTCCCCTCCTACTTTCCAGGGTGGCCTAGACTTAATCATGCTTTAGCAACATTTCATTGTAATGCATACTAACAATTGGTTGTTAGTCTATATTTGAGATACAGAATTTGAGTTTCTAAAGTAAGAGTAGACTCTGAACTGTATTATTGAAATTATTTTTTTAAAACTTCCAATAGGACTATTTTGTCAGATTCAAAATGACAACTTTTAAGTCAGACCCTTAGAAATCTATAGAAATCTTGTATATTTTGAAGTTATTTACATTTTATAATGATCAGCAGCAAGAGATACATCTGGTGGAATAAAAAGACCTAATGAAAATGAAAAGAAGCGGCATCCACAACAACCGGTAGGTGAGTAACAAAGGTATATGTATAATAATTGTAAAATTCATGTGAAGGAAAAACTATGACATATGACAGAGTTTTGTTTTTTCACTTTGAAAGTTGAGCATAATAACTCTTGTTAAGTGTCGTGAAGTCAGTTCCGACTCATAGTGACCCTGTATAGGATTTCTGAGACTTCAAATCTTTGCAGGAGGAGAAAGCTGCATCTTTCCTCCCCGCAGAGCAGCTGGCTGGCTCGAACCATGAACCTTGTCATGTGGAGCCACCACGCTCCCATAATAATTCTTGTTATTGTTGTTGTTAAGTGCCGTGGAGTTGGTTCCGACACATAATGATCCGGTGTTAGGAGAAGCTGTTAAGTTTGAACTACTGACCTGGCAGTTCAAACTGACCTTGCAGTCTAGTACATTATCTGCAGTGCCACACCAGGACTGGGAAAACAGAAAATCAGACAAAATTCCATGGAAGCACTTTTGTTTTGTTTTTCTCCCCCATAGAGCAATTTTGTAAGCGATGCCTCTTTACTAGGATAGCCTACCTACACCTATTTGAACTATAATATAGCTGAAGTATTTTTTTTATCATTTGCAGTAGTGAATACCGTTGCAATACTAAGTAAAAAGAAAAAATCTATTTTAGAAAAAATTACATTGAATTTTTTAGAAAATGAGAAAGGAAGTTGATGGAGACTTATAGCCTTTCTTAACTACAAAATAGTTGATGACAAAGATTAGTTTTTTCTTTTTATTATGGAAATTGAAAATATGTATACAAGGAAACAGCATAGTGAGTGCTAACATAATTCACTTACTAGGGAAGTAAACTGTTGGCAAAGAAAAACCGAATCAAAGTTTCCTGTCAGGTGGCAGTAGCAGCTAGAGGTGAATTCATAATTCTCAGATCAGGCTCTGGAAGAGTGGGAGGAGCTGAAGGCAGTCAGCACATGTGACTTTGTAGGTTATGTTGCTTCATGGGCTGAGTCAATGATAAGGCTAAGATTTTGCATACCTGTGATCAGATTGTGATAGTAAGCACAGTGTAGGATTCCTGGGTTTAGTTGTTCTCTCTTTTAACTGCAGTTATCAATTGTAGATATTTTGCTTAGTTTCTTGTTTGGTTTAAAATTTGTATAAATTTTTTACTATTTAAAAAGAAAAGATCAGGCTTACTGGTCAGAAAGAGACTGGAGGAACCCAAGATATAGCCCTCAACCACCCCGAACTCACCCTCATGGCCCAACTTTCAGCTAAGCAGTGGTGGTGATGGTTATGTGCCGTGGAGTTGGTTCCGACTCATAGCAACCCTGTACAGGGTTTCTGAGGCTGTAAATCTTTACGGGAGCAGAAAGCTTCCTCTTTCTCCTGTGGAACAGCTGGTAGTTTCGAACTGCTGACCTTGAGGTTCGCAGCCCGATTCATAACCACTACACTATCAGAGTTCCTTAGCTAAGCAGTAGATAGGTATATATTGTTGTAGTTGTTGTTTAGTGCCATCGAGTCAGTTCTGACTCATAATGACCCTGTATAGGGTTTCCAAGGAGTGGCTGGTGAATTTTAACTGCTGACCCTGTGGTTCAAACTGACCTTGTGGTCCAGTACTTTATCTCACAGTGCCACACCAGGACTCTAGATATGTATATAGGGAAAACAATAACAATAGTAAGGTATGCTTACTATGAATGATGGAATAATGAATCATTCAAAATCAAAGGGACAATATATACCTAAGGACAAAGGTAAGACGGCATAGGAAGGTGTGTGGAAGGGTAATAGGAACCACAGGGAGGAAGTGGGATAACTGTTGTTACATAAAGGGGATTGCAATTACTCAGAGGAAACAAAGTGCATGATTTGTTGAATGTAAAATTGATGATCTTGTTTGTAAACCTTCACTCAATTCACAGTAAAAAGTTAAAAAAAAAAAAAAAGTATAGCAGAAAAAAAATTGTGTAAATTTTGTATTTAGTGTAAGTCCTAAAGAGTTACTGGCACTGTATTGAAAAAATTATAGTAAAGTATTATTTCTCTGAGAAAGTTAATGTAATATCTATGTGAAAAAAATTTTAATTTATGTTAAAAAGTGAATGATGTCTACACTGTAAAGTAGAGAAGCATTTTGTCTATATTTTTAAAATGTTTCCTATAAAACAAAAAATTATGCAAAAGAATTTGGTAACCCTGTACATTGGGTACTGCTGCTATAAATGCATTTTTCGTTTCTTGTGTTATCTGAACTTGTAAATGGATGCGAGTGATTTTGGCCACCTCATATTTTGGGGACATTTCCAAAACATATTTTTGAGCCAGGCTATCAATATAAGACAAGGTGGTATGTTAAAAGAAGCCTGTCTCAGAAGTCAGAAAGCCTGGGGTTCTGATTGTGTCTCGTTCATTTACTACTGAGTGACCTTGGGCAAAACACTTGTTTTTCTGGATCTCAGTTTTTTGTTTTTTAAACTAGAGGTTGGGACTACATGATTTCAAAGAGACTCAATGGCACTTAACAACAACAACAACAAGAAGGAGCTCTGGTAGTGTAGTGGTTACGAATCGGGCTGTGAACCTCAGGGTCAGCAGTTCAAAACTACCAGCTGTTCCGCAGGAGAAAGATGAGGATTTCTGCTCCCATAAAGATTTACAGCCTCAGAAACCCTGTACAGAGTCGCTATGAGTCGGACCGACTCCACGGTACATAACAACAACAAGAAGCCTGCTATAGAGGAAAGAATATTAGTTTTGGAATCCAACACAGCTGACTTTGATTTATTCATCAGATATTTAATGAGAGCTATTAGATGCCAGGCACTGGAAATATAATAATTAACAACATAAATAATTTAGCCTCTACCTTTATGATCTTATGCTCTTTTGGTAGACAACAAAAAGACAAATGTATTAAACAATTACAAAAGGTGCTAAGTCCCATAAGGAAATGAGCAAAGGAATCTCACAATGTGGTCTTTCTCTTTGAGGTAGTAATTCATGATGAGAAGGCGCTAGCTAGGTAATTAATAAGAGAAATGTTTTAGGTAGAGGAAACAACATGCAGAAAGGCCTTGAAGTTGAGTGTGTTCTGGTACCAAAAACAGACCAGTGAGAATTAGAGTGAGGAGATGGGGGAGTGGCATAAAATGAGGTTGGAAAAAAAGGCAGGGTTTTGTAGACCATGATATGGAGTTTGGATTTTATTCTCAGTGCAGTGGTAAACCATTGAAGGGTTTTTAGCAGCAGAGTGATTGATGTTTCAAGAAGCTCATTCTTATTACATTATGGAGAATGGATTGGAGAAGATTGACAGTTGAAGTGAAGCTATTGTATAGTCCAGATGAGAACTAATGGGACCTCCATTAAGGTGGTAACAATGTTAAGGAGCTCTGGTAGCGTAGTGGTTATGAATCGGGCTGCAAACCTCAAGGTAGGCAGTTCAAAACTACCAGCCATTCCGCGGGAGAAAGATGAGGCTTTCTGTTCCCATAAAGATTTACAGCTTCAGAAACCCTGTTCAGTGTCGCTATGAGTTGGAACCAACTGCACGGTACTTAACAACAACAACAACAATGGTGATGTAAAGACTTAGAACAATTCAAAACATATTCTGGATATAGAAATAGCAGGATTTATTGATGGATTACATATTGGGAATAATGGAAAAGAAGGAATAAAAACCAGGTTTCTGGCTTGATAGACAATTTCTGTTTACCCAGATGGGAAAAGATAGATTTGTGTGGATGAATATCATGAATTCGGTTTTGATTACTTCTTTGCACATATTAAATTTGCAGTGTCTTTGATATATCTAGCAAGCATGTAAAGAAACACTGTAGACAATTAGATATTCAAATCTGAAGCTCAGTGAATTCCAGGCAAGAGATCTGGGAGTCATCAGCACAGGGGTAATATTCAAGTCCAAGAGGATAGATGAGATCACCAGGAAAAGAGATAAATATCAGAGGGCTACGGCGTGAGCCTGAGGACTTATACATTAGATAGTTGAGATAGATTCAACATTGGAATTAAGGATGGAATAGACCATGTGAATATGGTTTACTTGTGTGTTGTTGATTATCCAAAGACATTCGACAGTGTGGATCATAAAAACTATGGATAACATAGCAAAGAATGTGTATTCCAGAACCCTTAATTGTATTCATGTACATGGACCAAGAGGCAGTCAGTCATCTGAACAGCAAAATGGCATACTGAATGATTTGAAATCAAGGTTGTATCTTTTCGCCATACATATTCAATCTATATGCTAAATAGATTATGTGGGAGACTGGATTTTGTGAAGAAAATCATGGCATCAGGATTGTAGGGAGAGCCATTAACAACTAGCGGTATGCAGATGACTCAACCTTGCTTGTTGAAAGTGAATAGGATTCAAAATTCTGATGAAGATCAAAGAAAAGAGCCTTTAATATGGATTATATTGTACCTCAATATAAATAAAATGAAAATCCTCACAAACGGACCAATAAATAACATCATGATAAATGGAGAAAAGTTTGAAGTTGTTAAGGACTTCAGTTTGCTTGAATCTACAATCAATGCTTATGGAAGCAGCAGTCTAGAAATTAAATTTACCTAATGTTTTGCTTTAGGTAAATCTATAAAAGACATTTTTAAAGTGCTCAAGAGCAAAAATGTCAGTTTGAAGCCTAAGGTGGATTGAACCAAGACAGGAAAATTTCAGTTGCCTCATATACATGTGAAAGTTGAACAATGAATAAGGAAGACCAAGAATAATTAATATATTTGAATTATGGTGTTGGCAAATAATATTAAAAGTACCAATGGCAAAAGGAAAGAGACCTCAGATAAGCAAAGTATTGCTTAAAAAGAAGAAACAAATTGTAGACCTCTCAATCCCAGATCTCAAACTTTACTACATAGCCACAGTGATCAAAACAGCTGGTGATGGTACAACAAAAGATATATAGATCAATGGAACAGAACTGAGAACCCAGAAGTAAATCCATCCACATATAGTCAGTTGATCTTTGACAAAGGGCAAAACACAATACATAGGGAAATCCATTTGCAGAAGAATGAAACAAGATCCATATCTCCCACCATATAAAAAATCAAACACAGCATGGGTTAAAGACCTAAATGTAAAACCTAGAATTATAAAGATCATCAATGAAAAAATTGGAACAAACTTAGGGCCTCTAATATATTGCAGAAATATACTATCAAACATTACTAAAAGCACACAAAAATAGAAGACAAAATAGATGACTGATACTTCCTAAAAATTAGACACTATGCGCATCAAAAGATTTCACCAAAAAAAGTAAATAGACAGCCACCAGACAGAAAAATCGTTTCCAAATAACATATCAGACAAAGGACTAATCTCTAAAATTTATATAAC